>NC_133324.1:851720928-852027595 GCF_042186555.1 Aquarana catesbeiana
AACCACTCGGGAAGGACAGAAAAGGGAGGAACAGCATGTTACAGCCAATAGGATGCCAGCTGCTTCCCTGCCTATCTCTGCCTGTGATCCTCCTGTCAGTTGCCTGTGACTGACAGATCGCCGCGGAACCCCAGTTGAGAACCACTGTCTTAAGCCAAGAAGCCTCTTGGAAGCCTAATGCCCCATACACACGAAAAATGTTCGATGGGAGCTTGTTGTCAGAAATTCCGACAATGTGTAGGCTTCATTGGACATTTTCCATCAGAATTTCCGTCACACAAAATTTGAGATCTGCATCTCAAATTTTCTGACAACAAAATCCGCTGTCGTAAATTCTGATCGTGTGTACCCAGTTCCGGTGCACATAGTTCCACGCATGCTCGGAATCAAGCAGAAGAGCCGCACTGGTTATTGAACTTCCTTTTTCTCGTCTTGTCATACGTGTTGTACGTCACCGCGTTCTGGATGTTCGGAATTTCTGACAAGATTTTTGTGACCATGTTTATGCAAGACAAGTTTGAGTCAACATCTGTCGAAATAAAATCCATGGATTTTGTTGTCGGAATGTCCAATAGTGTGTACGGGGCATAACCCTACATATGTGGGAGATAACAAGCAAGCATGAATATCCCCTATTAATGCACGTCAATGAATTCTCTCCTACTTTTTCAGCGTATATTTTATATCAGGAATGCCATTGACACGTGTCTTACCCAATGTCAAAGGCCTTAATAGCTCATTCAAATGCGTCACCTTTATGAAAGAAGCCCGGTCTCTCAAAGGGGGCATTCTTTTTGCTCAAGAGACATTTTGCATCCTCAAAATGTCCCCTATTCCAGTTTATGCACTACCCTCATGTATACAGTGGGGCAAAAAAAGTATTTAGTCAGCCACCAATTGTGCAAGTTCTCCCACATTTCAAGGTCCTGGAGTGGCCTAGCCAGTCTCCAGATCTCAACCCCATAGAAAACCTTTGGAGGGAGTTGAAAATCCGTATTGCCCAGCGACAGCCCCAAAACATCACTGCTCTAGAGGAGATCTGCATGGAGGAATGGGCCAACATACCAGCAACAGTGTGTGACAACCTTGTGAAGACTTACAGAAAACGTTTGACCTCTGTCATTGCAAACAAAGTATTGAGATGAACTTTTGATATTGACCAAATACTTATTTTCCACCATAATTTGCAAATAAATTCTTTCAAAAATCAGACAATGTGATTGTCTGTATTTGTTTCCACATTTTGTCTCTCATAGTTAAGGTCTACCTATGATGACAATTACAGGCCTCGCTCATCTTTTTAAGTAGGAGAACTTGCACAATTGGTGGCTGACTAAATACTTTTTTGCCCCACTGTATATGGCTACTGGCCCTAAAAAATCTTGCAGAGCTCTCATTGCTGTCAGGGAATCCATTGTATTATGCCATATCTGTGATATTGCTGACCCACAAGGCTGTTTTATTATTCTTATTTGTGAATGTAACCACTCAGAGTATACCTTACGCCTGATTCACACCTGTGTATTTTTAGTGCTTTTTGCATTTTGCAGATTTGCACTACAGTCCATTTAAAATGGTTTCCTATGGAAAATGTTCTGTGGTGCAAATCTGCAAAATGCAAAAAGCACTAAAAATGCATAGGTGTGAATCAGGCCTTAGTGAACCTCTATGCTCCAAACATGAAACAAAAGAAATTCCTAGCCTCTCCAGCCTCTCTACTACCTCAAGTTTTGCAGGTATGACAGGAAAGCCTGATCCTGGTCCAGTCCATTCTTCCCTCGCTACATAAATACAATCTTTATGATATATGACATTGTCTGCATGGCTCTGAAAAGAACTTCACTTTTATGTCTGCACCCCATGCTTCATATTCTAGAATCAGTTTCTTTCTCGAGAATAAGAGGTCTTTGCAGAGTGTGTTGTGATATTTTAATATTTTGTTTAAATTAGCTTCTACTTCCAGTTCCAGCGCCGCATGGAGTAGCTGCCTCTCACTACAGCTCCCGCAGTGTGACCTAAAAACCGTCCTGGAAAACCTGCCCGACGTACACACCAGCAGCCTCCCTGGGTGACCCCCGAATGCCCATGGACCAGTTTGTAGAAAAAAATGGTGCCCAATCCCAAACAGCCCCGTGGGCGCAGCTGGCCCAGCCACAAATCGAGGCCCCAGTCTCAGCCTTTCCGGATATCTCAGCAGATACGCCAGACATGGAGGCAAGCGGCTGCTCGGCCTCCCCTTCCTCTCAGCATGCCTCCCCACTACCCCACAGTGGGGAGCACAATACAGAGCACATAGCGCAGGCTGTAGCAGCTCTCCTAACCCCTATGATAGCTGCCTTAATGGAAAAGCCAGTCAATGCGGGGATGAAACAGATCATGGCCCAACTGGGGGAACATGTCACCAGACTTAGGAGGAGACCAGAGGAGTTATATCAGGCACAAGCCACTGAGCAGGCCCAAGACAAAACAAACCAATACATTCTACAGAGAATAGATCCAGAAGGAGCAATTGGTAGGCATCCCAGAATCCCTACAAGCATCAGCCCTCACAGAATTTTGCGCTAGGTGCATCCCAGAAGCTTTAGGCCTCCCAGGCCCCTGCACAGTGGAATGGACCCACCACATGGGAGCCTTTAACACTGTTAAATCTCCCGGCAGATCATCTCCAAATACCTGAACTACTCAGACAAAGCCATTATACTACAGAAATTCAGACAATCCAGGTCTCTCCAAATTGATGGAATGAGGGTTCTGATCTATGCGGATTATTCCATTGAAGTATCTAAAAAAAGGAAAGCATTCCAACATATATGCCGGAACTTTATCAACAACAAGTTAAATTCACTTTGGCTTCTCCTGCCACCCTCTGCTTCAAGGCCCCCAACGGTGATCAGTTCTCCTTCCCAGACCCCTCTGAAGCGGAGGCCTTCCTGTGTACTCTCCCCGCAGGCCTGCATCTCAGCCCCTCATACAGGGCTGCTCCAATCAATCACCATCTGGACCAAAAGAGCCTGTGAAAAGACCCTGCAAAGCACTTTAGGTCCTCTGGTCTGGATCACCATTGTTCTACTCCTTGCTGAGATGGTAGAAAAAACACCAGTCTTATTTCTTCTATGGGCGCATATACGCTGCCTCACAGGTTAACCCAAGATGATTTGTGTCTTGCCTAATTTTTTTCTCTCTTTTAGATGGTATAACCTCCAACTTTATGGTAGGCCAGGTTTTTGTTGTTTTGTTATAATGTTATGATATTACTGCTCTTGAACCATCTCATTGTCATACACTACCCCATATGACCTCACTGCATGCAGCCTCCATCTTTCCCCATACACGACCCAAGCTAGTTTCACTTGACATTTTTCTAGAAAATGGGCTCACATACGCAGTAATACTTGGGTCAGTACTGGGAGCTGGCTTACACAGTGACTCCATGCAGAAAAACGTGAAGTTCTTCCGATATGCTGTGTTGTTTTTATTTCATGTTTTCACCCCTCCAAATCACAAATCCCCCACCTCTCACTTGCCTTTACCCCATGGCACACAAACAGCACCAGGCACCCAGACAAAATTTACCTATCATGAGAATAGCACCCTACCCTGAACTTTAGTGACAACTACTCACTACAAGCTAAAAGGAGACAATCCTACAATACCAGCCCAGACCTCCCAAACGCCCCCCCCCCCCACTATGAAAATCATCTCCTGGAAAGTGAATGGACTCAGATCCTCCAATAAGAGACTAAAAATCCTTCAGCACCTTAAAAGACTCAAAACCGACTTGCCCTACTCCAGGAAACTCACCTATCGATCCCCCGATTTTCATTGCATGGAAAAGCTCTGGGTGGGCACAGTCCTGGGCTCTGATGCCAATGGTCGTTAAGCAGGGGTTCTCATGTTGATACTCAAAAACCTCCCCATATGGTCTTGTCCATTGATTCAGAAAGTCAGTGTCATTTCCTATCAGCACATATCTAAATAGGAACTAGAGATCTAGTTGTATCAACATATATGCTCCCAACAACCCAGGTAAACAGTATTTTGGAGAACTGTCTACATGGTTACTCCGCAACCCACCCCTCCCACATATAGTTGGCGGTGACTTCAACAACACTCTTCACACAAACGCCTCCAAGCTGTGTCTGATCCTAGTGATCCAACATACCTTGCATCCACTATAGACTCCCTTCTCTTCCAAGACATATGGCACCTTCTACACCCAGCTCCGTGAGACGATCGCGGGTATCCCCATGGACATCGAGTCCGTACAGGTACGCCCATTTGCACAGCCATGTCATTCTGCTGACATATATGTACATGTGGCAGTAGGCAAGAGGTTAAACTGTTCAATTCATCGGTCA
Organism: Aquarana catesbeiana; assembly: GCF_042186555.1. Classification (NCBI taxonomy): domain Eukaryota; kingdom Metazoa; phylum Chordata; class Amphibia; order Anura; family Ranidae; genus Aquarana; species Aquarana catesbeiana. The sequence continues at coordinate 851,725,287 of NC_133324.1, forward strand.
GGACTCCCACCCCTCCATCAACTTCACCCTCTCCACCAACATCGTGATGGAGAGCACCCCACTCAATACTTTTGGCCACAGCCTTGGTGCCTCTTTCTCTCTTCTCTCTGTTCCCTGCTCAGCAAGAACTTGTTGCTCCCCCTCCACCCCTTTGCTCCCTTCCCTATTCTTTTGTTCCACCTTGTAGTCCTAGATAACCTTCATAACAGATCCATCCAGGTACCTCTATATGGTAGTTACTGTCTTGATTTGTTGTATCCTACTCCTGTCGTCAACCCACCCATGTACACATCCCCTAGATTACATGGTTCACTCAAATTACTTTGTAAAATGATCTTACTACTATTGTTATAATTTGTATGGAATTTTCTTTCAATAAAACATTTTTGAAAAAAAAAACAAATTAGCTTCTACTGTTAAGAAACAGACAAATGCAGTAGATAGATGACATGGTTCACTCTATAGTGGAGTATGAAAGGTTTAATAATTCCGGTCCTGATCCTCAATGCACACTAGCGCTTAACAAAGCTAGAAATTTTTAAATATGAGAACCATCTGAAATAACTAAAAGCTAATTCATATGACCTTAGCAATGGAGCGGGAGTATGGTTAGCCAATAAAGTTAAAGCGAGACAGTTTTAACAAAAAATGTCCTATATAATACATCCTGTATTGCAGAGTAAGCTTTCAAACCCACAAGACATAGCCAATGCGTTTACTACCATTAATTGTATAATCTAAAATCAGACCCTGCAAACCCTCAACCTACACCCTCCTCTATTGCTCCCTTTCTCCAAGCAGTCAATTTACCTGCTGATTTGAAAGAACAGTTGGCTTCCATATTCCCACTCTTCACAACGCAGGAGATATGCTCTACTATTAAACTGCTTTCCTGTCATAAGTCCCTTGGAGCAAATTTTTCCAACAAATTTCTGAACTCATTGCCCCAAATCCACTGTTAGCTTTTAATCTTACCGCCTCCTCTGGTTCCCTACCACCCAAAATGCTACTGCCATTATTGTGATAAATCCTAAACAAACTATAGGCTGATCTTCCTTCTTAACACTGATGTCAAACTGCTTGCAAAACTATTAGCTTTTCAGCTGCAAAGTGTCATATCCCTCCTTATTCACCCAGATTAAGTGGGATTTGTTCCAGGTTGTCAAGCACCTGATGGAACTAGATGACTTCTGAACCTTATTACACAAGCTGATCTCTCGTGAATGCCTTCTCTGCTCCTCTCTTTGGATACAGAGAAGGCGTTCAACAGAGTCCAGATTCCTTAAAAAAGTCCTTTGCAAATTTGGAATCAATGGTTGGTTACAATCAGCTATTCTTTCCCTTTATTCATCTCCCTCAGCTGTAGTTCTCACTTTAGGTATTATGTCTAATATCATTTACATCACCAATAGAATGAGGCAGGAGTGTCACCTTTTCCTAATTATTTTCACACTCCTTATGGAACCCTTAGTGGAACACATTAGGGTGCAACCTGACATTACAGGTATATCTATGTTCGGTCACAAACAAGATTAGTTTATTCACGGACAACATTATGCTCATAGTGTCTAACCCTAAAACCTCTCTCAGGGATATGAGGAAAAGATGATCCGCACTCTGGTGATTGCTCTTAAGAAGTATTATATTTATTGACAAGCCACAGTGACCAAACGCAAATAAGAACAGTTGACACGTTTCAGCCTATAAGGCCTTATAGGCTGAAACGCGTCAACTGTTCTTATTTGCGTTTGGTCACTGTGGCTTGTCAATCAATATTATACTTCTTAAGAGCAATCACCGGAGTGCGGATCATCTTTTCCTCATTTACCTACTGAGCCGGCGACTGTGGATTGGGCACCTGGGATCTCTGCTTTCTATGTGATGTGTGGGTGGTAGCTCTGACTTTTTTGTTTATATTCTCTCAGGGATATGCATGATGTCTTTTCCCAATTTAGTAAGGCTGAATGCTACCAAGTCTAAAATCTTGGGATTGAACATTCCAACAAGTCTCAATACCCTCCTACTTAGCAGACTACCTTTCATGTGGGCCCCTAACTCCATTTCCCTTTAATGTATCCAACTCACGTCCAAGGTATCACAGATTCAGGATCACAATTTTAGCCCTTCCTAGCTTCCCTTCCTCAAGCCCTGTCCCAACGTAAAGCCTAAGAACTAAAGTAGGCAGAATAGCAACTTTGAAGATTATATCACTTACAAAATTGCTATATTTGTTTTGAACTCTTACCATCTCTCTACCCATACCCATTTCTTTAAGAACATCCAAAGTTTTAAATTAGTTAATTTAGGGTAACAAACCTCCCAGATGCTCTCTTCTCATAATGATGAGACATAGAAGAAATGGGGGCATGGGAGTACCCAACATCCCTCACTACTACAGTTGCATTTTAGATAAATTACGACACTGGTGGCTTCCTTCAAATAATAAGATATGATCGAGTATGGAGTCTTTTTTAATCCCACACTGTGATTTTCACTCTACCCTTATTGCGATCAGATTGGGTTTATCCCGAGTACCATCACTTTTCCTACAATTAGTGAATCCCTAAAGGTCTGGTCAGCATTTCAGAGGTTATCCTTGCCCTGACAGTTATACAAAAATATCTCTATACCATTGATGTATTGTCCCATTGTATCCCACCCTTTCCCTTATCTCAGTGTCACTCAAAAGGTCTTGCTTCCCTTTCGGTCTTCTTTATTGGGCCCTATATTGCGCCCTTTTTGAGGACATATCCCCCATCATGGCCTAGGCCCCTCTGATTTTTTTCCATTACCTGTGTCTTAGCTCATTCCTCCACAAACATTCCTTACCCCTAGAGATCAAAGTCCCAGCATTGATTTATGGTTTCTTCCACTATTCCTCCTTTAAATTGAGAAGTGGCTCATTGTTTTAAAGGGTGATGCTAACTTCACTAAGATGAGCAGTATGCTGAATAGACATGTGCAATTTGTTTAGTTCCAATTTCGTTTTTCAACTAACTTAGACAAGTTTGTTAATTTCAAAATATTCAAATTAACGAAAAACCTCTGGTCTCGCTATCCCCCTCTCAGAGGATGTCACAATTGTTCTTAATTTATAGAACTTATTATACTCCTAAAAAACTTTTTCAGTTTGGCAGTCGACCAGATTCAAGTTGCCCTAGATGTGGGGATCTAGAGGTGGATGTGCATCATATGTTTTGGAGATGTCCGAAGCTGTTCCGTTATTGGACAATGGTGACGGGAATCATAGACCGGGCGTTTGGATCCTCTACTAAGTTGGAGGCAAAACATTGCCTACTGGGATTGGTGGAGGGAGTGGGGAACCCAGGAAACAACCAGCTAGCAGTCATGAGATGCTTATTTCAAGCTAGGAACTTGATTGCCCGGAGATGGCAGTCGGCGTCACCACCATCTAGCGAGGAATGGCTAATTAGTATGAACGGGGTAATTCTCAAGGAGAAATCTGTATACGTAAAGCAAGGGGCACTAAAGAAATATGATCTGATTTGGAAACCCTGGTGGGAAGCAAGAGGGATTAATGTGTGAATTTTATTACTGTAGAAATACATGAAAATGACGGGTTGTGACCTAAAAGGAAAAAAAAAAATAATGAAGATTATGAGAAATTGAAAGATGGGCAAATGAGAGGTATGGTTGGTGTTGTGCAGTTGAAGTGAATGGGTGCTGATCTTAAATAGACTTAGATCCCTAGACAGGCCCCTCTGCAGGATGCCCAACCCAACCAGGTAACACCCAGATCTCAATTTTTCACTTACTCTCATTGTTTATGTAGGGAGTGGGTAGTATTGGGGAAGGAGGGAGGGCTCTGGAGGTAATGTCTGTTTTGTTATTTTGTGATACAACTATGACATTTTTGAATAAAGAAATAAAGTTTAAGGATGTGAATAAGGTTCAGGAGGGCAGGATTTTTAATTGGAAACAAAGTAAAAAGATCATAGATCAAGATCTACATTTAAATAAAAAAAATTGGACAGACTTTATGGACAACTTGGTCCTTCTTCTGAATTAACTCTTCTATGCTTCTATATTACTGCCCCCTACCATACCCTTCACACCCCAACAAAAAAAAAATTAACGAAGAACCGTTTAACAAATTTTCCAAAAATTAGAACATTTGGAAATCCTAAAATGTGGAAATTCAAAATTTCAAAAATTCTAAATTCTAAAATTTGAATTTTGGAAATTTCGAATTTGAATTTGAATATTCGAAAATTAAAAAAATCTGAAAATTCGAAAATCCGAAAATAAGAGTGAAAATCCAAACATTCAAAAGAACAAAAATCCGAAAATAAGAACGAAAATCTGAAAACTCGAAAATCTGAAATAACAAATGCTGCATCGAAACTAATGGAATTTAACAAATTAATAATAATAATAATAAAAACGTTTTATTATTTTTATTGTTATTTATGATTAATAATTTGTTAAGTTCCATTCATTTAGATGTGGAATTCGTTATTTCGGATAATTCATAACTTTGGATAAATTTGTTACGTTCACTAACAGCCAAATTTTAAAGGAAATTCCAATACCTATAATTTAATAGTTAGTTATTAGTTAGTAAGTTATTATTTTGGATTTTCAGATTTTTGGACTTTTGAATTTTCAGATTTTCAAGTTTTCAGATTTTCGTTCTTTCGAACTTTAGGATTTTCATTCCTTTTTACGGATTTTTGAATTTCAGAATTTTCGGATTTTCGAATTTCAGAATTTTCGGATTTTCGAATTTCAGAATTTTCGAATTTTGGATTTTTGAATTTTGAATTTTTCCGAATTATCAAAATAACGCATACCACATCTAGACCAATGGGACATAATGAATTCAAATTTTTACAAATTTATTCAAAATAACTAATTTCGATCATAACGAATGACCCGAAAAACAAAAACAAAACAAATTAAACTAAAACAAACACATTTTTCGGCAGTGCACATGTCTAATGCTCAATTGGGAAAAGGACCTGGATGCCTCAGTCTCTGATACCTCCTGGGCCATGACCTCCACTTATGAACCATCGAGAATGTTTCAAAAAACAATTCATTGCTGGTATCTCACACCCTTCAAACATTGTAAGGTCTACCCTTCTTATAGTGATTCATGTTGGAAACGATGTGGAAAGTCTGGTTCCATATACCACGTGTTGTGGTTATGTAAGTGTCTTAGACCCTACTGGAATCAGATTTTTGTCTTGGTCTCTGAGCTTTGGGCTATGTTAGCTCTCCTGATCCCTCTTTGGCTATCCTTCATGTACGCAATGACACATTTCCACCTCACATCAGAGCAGTGGCAGTGCGTCCATAGAGGGCGCAGGAGCACCACCCCCTCTCTCCTGCACTGCTCTATCACCAATAGATAGATTCATGCATTCGCTGCTTACACAGTGTTGTGTTAGAGAAGCGAATACATTGCTTCCCTAACACTGACCTGCCTCTCAGCCAATCAGGTCCTTGGATCTGGTTACCCTGTCACCTGATTGGCTGAAGCGACAGGAGCTGTGTTTGGACGCCTATCAGGCGTCCAATCATAGCAGAGATGATGGGAAGAGGACGGGAGAAGACATGGAGGACTCGGAGCGTGGAGGACAGTGCGGGGACAGGTAAGTGCTGGGCGGAGGGGGGCACACTGGCAGCATTTGATGGGGAACAGTAGCGGCAATTGATGGGGCACACTGGCAGCATTTGATGGGCACACTGGCAGCAATTGATGGGGCACACTGGCAGCAATTAATTGGGCATAGTGGTGGCAATTGATGGGCACAGTAGCTGTGTTTGATGGCACAGTTGTTGCAATTTAAGGGTACAGTGGCTGCGTTTGATGGGCACGGTGGCTGCACTTGATGGGCACAGTGGCTGTGCTTGATGGGGTTTTATTTCAGTTTGTTTGCGCCCCCCCAAAAAAATTTGAGCACCAGCCACCACTGTATCAGAGGAGTACTTACTCACCTCTTCTTAGCTGCCAACCTATGTGTAACCAGGCTTTGGAACACCTCTACAACTTCAACCTTTACATATGTGTTAGCCACTCTCAACCACCAATGTGAAATGGAAAAATTGCTATCTGTTAAAAATCTTTCCTATGCGAAATTTCGCAGGACCTGGTTGCCTTGGCTCACTAATCCCAAATTTACTGTTAAGGCATATGTATGTACCCATTATAACTGTGTTTATTCTGATTACGTTTAATTTCTTTGTAGTGTACCTGTTGCATTTTTGACTGGCTCTGCCTAGTCTTGTTTCTCTTTTACTTGGCATTCTGTTTCTCCTGCTTTATCCCTTTCTTTCTCTCCTTTACCCCATCTTCACTTTGCTCTCCTCCCCCTCCCCCCACTTTTCCTTTCTTTTCTTCCCTCTTACCCTCTAGGTAGGCTTCAAATGGACTGTAGGAGGTTTCAGGCATATTATATTCTCCCTGTACCATTGATAGGCAGACTCTTTTTTTTGTCTATGCTTTAATGACTATGACTACAATGCCTTACCTTTTTGTTTCTGTATTTGATGGTTAACATTCTAGTAAACAAATATTAAACTAAAAACTGTCTAAGTGTTTTTTTTCTTTTTCCCTTTTTTTGTGTGAAAGAGTAGGGGTATTGTGTACCCCCTACTCATTCACATGGAGGAGGTCCTCTTATTGTTAAAGAGAAATCTAAACTCCAAGAAGTCCCCACCTGCAGTCCCCCACAACCACAGGGCTACAGTTGTGGGCAAGAACAATCGATCGGAAACTGTTAGGCGCTGTAATTTACCTACCATTTAAATTGTTTTTTTTTTCTTTGTAAATGTTCCCCAGGACAGTGTGCATCCCCCCATGCCAATTTTTTTTAAATCCCTTTCCTATAAACCTACAAATCAGTCATTACTGTTTTAAACCTTTGGTTCCCATTGTCTTCAACCTGCCTCAAACCAAACCCAGGTATATTTGACTCAACCATAATGGCTACTGTTATCTTTTGCACCACTAGTTCCCTGGGAGGTTGATAAAGTATGTATTGGTGGGACTGGACAAAGTGGGGTTGATTTACTAAAGGTAAATAGGCTGTTCACTTTACAAAGGAAGTTGCACTTAGCAAGGAATTCTACCTCAAAGCTTAGTGAATGAGGCAAAGCTCTGTTGACTTCCAACATCCAATCATGCACACGTGCTTGGGTATTTTTTTGGAAATGGAAACTTCACCACAATAACTAACCTCTGAGGCAAATTACCTTGCAGAGTGCAACTTCCATTTCAAAATAAACAGTCTATTTGCCTTTAGTAAATCAACTATAGTGTATCTGTGGATTGAAGGAGCAAACATATCTATTTGTGCAGCGGTATGCATAGAAAATGCATAGCGAAAAAAAAATACTCTTAGGCTGGGTTCACACTATTGTGAATTGGATGCAGATTTACCCACATCCAATTTGCATAGCAGGAGCCGGTAAACACATCTCGGCAGCGTCTCTGGTGCAAATTGCACAGGAGTCCTGTGTGTCTTTTGGTTCGTTTCAGGTCTGAATTCAGCCCAGAATTTGGGTTGAAATCGGACCTGAAATGGTGAATGGAGATGCACCGGACTCCTTCTGTGAGGCGCTGTGATCTCCAGTGTGAACCCAGCCTTACACAGTAACTATCTCTCTTAACAGTTTAATCAAGTGGCTTTAAGTGAACACCTGAGTGGTAATTACAATTAAAATATTATTTTGTATCAGTGTTGTATGTTTTTAATAGATTAAAACACAATTCACTCTGCTTATCATCTGGGAGCACTTTCTGTGTGCTTTTGCTTTGGAGAAATTTTCATGTTGGACTAATACCATTTATAACACTGCAATGTGTGACATATTCAGAATACATTTGTTTAGATGTAACCATTAGAGAAAATTTAACTATTTGTTGTTGGTGTGTCCAAAAAATAACCTATCCACAATAAAAATGTAAATAGTAGCAGTACGGACAAAACAAAATTCACCACAAGTGAATAAATAAACTTGCAGCACTTAAACAACATAATAGTAATGTGATAACAAATATGCACATCTCATCATGCAATAAGTGAAACCGAAAGATGTGATAAACATTTATGTTGTACAAAAGGAAAGAGTATTAGACTATTACTGTAGTGTAGTTCAAAGAAATATTTGGTGCTTCTCCTTTAAATGGCATCCAGATATCTCAAGTGCTCCCAAAATTCCCACTGTGCTAACCACCAGCAGGACACCACACACACCAGAATGTATGGTACATTATAGGCAACATACAGGCTCTGTAGCATCACTACAAGCAACAGTCTCTTTCCATAAGGACTGTTCTCTTTAGGATGACGTGTAGTGACCTCCTAGTTGGGTTTCTAGCAGCATTAAATTGGAGGTCCACCCACCTCTGCAGAAATTAAAAGCCAGCAGCTACACATACTGCAGCTGCTGGCTTTTAATAATAGGACACTTACCTGTCCTAGAGTCCAGTGATGTCGTCACTGCAGCTGATGTTTCCATCAGCTGTCGGGTGCTGCTGCCTCCATTGCGGGTAAGGGAACCCAGCAGTGTAGCCTTACAGCTTCATGCCAGGAACCCTACTGCGCGAGGCTCTGCTTCTCTCTTCTACTGGCCCGGCGACAGGGGGGAGGAGGATGGAGCCGAGCGGTGATGTCAATAGCTGTGGCCGTGGCTCCCAGAAGTGGGAACAGGATACAAGAAAACAGGCACCCAAAGCAGTGATTAGTTCCCAGTTAGGTATACCGCAGGATGCTAGACCAGCTATCAATCATTGTAGTTTTACCTAGTGCCAACGTCCGTGTTCAACATGAGCTCCCAGGCTGCCAACACAGGCATCAAATTGTGTGGGGTTTAAATATCCCTCCCCATGGCGCCAAAATGCAGCGCATGATGTCACACCGCACCGGCATCAAGCGGACACAAAAGGGAGGTCCAAGGTCCATGGACTGAATACCCGGAACCGGATACCAAAACCCGGAAGCAAATAGTGCTTCCGGTGGACAAGAACAGTACTATAACCCACATTGGGGACAGTACTGGACCAAGAAGATGGAAAACTTGGGCAGGTGGTATATAATGGCTTTGGTCACAGTTGAACCGGAATGCCATGGATCAAAAGGATAACTCAAGGTGGGCGTGGGGTGGAGTAGCACCACCCCAAAGGGGGTGTAAGCCAGCACTACTCCACACCCTTGGACGTCCATACGGGGATCTAAAGGCACTGAACTGGGGAAGTAAAAATGAGGGAACAAAAAGGCAAAAAAAAAAAAAAAACAACCCACAATCCACATAGAACTCAGATGTGGTCATGATTATGCATCACAATATTTAATTTGCAATGTTACACACATTATTTGTATCTGCATATAGAGGGTTATAGAGATATATAAAATATCACAACTAACTCAATATATATTGCTTTCCCTATTCCAAAACAAAATTCTAAATAACAAAAGGCAACCTTGGGCAAGACAACCCACCGGAAACTAATCATGGTATGGTATACGTCTAAAAGTCCCATAATGTTCAAAAGTGATGAGTAATTCAAAAATGAAAAGGATAGATGGTAAAAACGAAACAACCTATGGTCAGTGTACCCAAATAGATATCCACATTCAGGAATTCAACCTATGGTCAGTATGCCCAGATAGGTATCCATATTTAGGGAACATTCTCTCAACAAGACCTGAGTAAACATGTCCAAATGAGGGATATAGTTCACAAGAAAGGCTTGTAGCTAATCCCCTTATTGAGGCCAGGTGACCGGGTGGCCTGTAAAGAATAGATCCATCTTGTCTCCAATTGAAGGAGTTTATTATCAATGTCCCCACCCCGTTCGTGTTCGGGAAGGTGTTCAAGACTGAAAAAGCCAATAACTTTTAGTTTGAAATTGTGGTATAGCCCCACATGACGGCTAATTGGTGTTTCCATCCTATGTTTGGAAATCAGGTACACATGGTCCCTGATTCTGCAGAATAGTGGGTGTTTTGTTTTTCCCACGTAAAATGCCCCGCAACAACATTTCATTAAGTATACAGAACCAATCAATTGGCAATTGGTTCTGTATTTGGGAGTCCAGATGTTGTTGTTGGGAAGAGTAACATTCTTCCCTTCTAAGATAAAGGGGCAATAATTGCACCTACCACATGGGTAGGTACCCGATGGCTTAGATTTTGAAATGGTCTGATTGCTATGGTGGCTGCTCACTAGAGTGTCTCTCAAGGAACGAGAACGTTTGAAGGTGATCTCTGGATGGGATTTGACAAATTTGGAGATCTTCTGATCAGCTGCCAATAAGTACCAAAACTTATTGTAAATATGTCGCACTTTGGCATGTTGTCTATTGTACTTAGTAATCACCCTCGTCGATGTTGATACTTTATCTTGTCTGGGCTTATACAATAGAAGTTGTCTATTCTGATTTTTTACTCTATTAAAGGCTTTTTTCAAACAAGTTCTACTGTAACCCCTGGCTAGGAGGCGATCGCGTAGCAAATTCGCCTCCTTTTGAAAATCTGTGTCCAATGTACAATTATGTTTCAGTCTCAAAAATTGACTGAAAGAGATTCTTTTAATCAGCTTTTCAGGGTGCGAGCTGTTGGCATGCAGTAAGCTGTTTCCTGCTGAGGGTTTTCTATATAGTGTGGAACAGAGTGTCCCCGTTTCATTAATGAAAATCTCTACGTCTAGGAAGGTAATTTTTGACTGATTGAATGTATATGTAAACTTCAGATTGTATGTGTTTACTTGTAAACCGACAAGGAATTCTAATAGTTGGTCTCTTGATCCTGCCCACACCATAAAAACATCATCTATGTATCGATGCCATGATACAATCTGGCCAATAAACTCTGATTTGGACTCATCAAAGAAAATATCTCGTTCCCACCCTCCCAGGTACAGGTTTGCGTAGGAAGGGGCACATTTCGCCTCCACATAGCCACGCCCTGTACCTGGAGGTAGTGGGAACCTTTAAACACAAAAATATTGTGTGTAACTATAAAATTGAGTATTTTAATCACAAATTCATTGTACTTCCATGAATCAAGATCTCGTTCGTTCAAGAATTCTCGCACAACTTCCACACCTCTAGTGTGGGGTATGGAGTTCTACAAGGCCTCTATATTGATCGCAACTAGCTAACATCCTTGAGGCAGCTGTAACCCATCCAATGTTTTCAATAACTCAATGGTATCCTTGACAAATGAAAAAAGCCCCTTTACATGAGGGTATAGATACTCGTCCACTAGTTGGCTAGCCTTCTCAGTCAATGACCCACACCCCGAAATTATTGGTCAGCCTGGGGGGTTCTGTAAATTTTTATGCACTTTGGGTAGTGCGTAGAACGTTGGAGTGACCGGATTGGTAGAATCCAAGAATTTGAGTGTGTTGGAATCTATAACCTCCCTATAATGTGCCTTAGCCAGAATATCCTTATATAGCTTCATATAGTAATTTACATGGGATCTCGGAACTGGTCTATACCAATTGGTATTACGCACAATATCAAAGCACATTTGTTCATATTGTTTTATATCCATTAGAACAAGGTTGCCACCCTTGTCAGATGGCTTTATTACGATATTCTTATTAGATCTCAAATCACAAAGTGCCTTTTTCAGATGTTTAGGTAAATTACCTGGAGGTCCAGTTTGCCAATTAGTAGATTCAATCTCTTTAGTGACCTGGATCACAAAGGCCCATAAGTTGGAGTTTCCCTGTAAAATTCTTGGATTCTACCAATCCGGTCACTCCAATGTTCTACGCACTACCCAAAGTGCATAAAAATTTACAGAAACCCCCAGGACGACCAATAATTTCGGAGTGTGGGTCATTGACTGAGAAGGCCATCCAACTAGTGGATGAGTATCTATACCCCCCATGTAATGGGGCTTTTTTCATTTGTCAAGGATACCATTGAGTTATTGAAAACATTGGATGGGTTACAGCTGCCTCAAGGATGTTGGCTAGTCCCGATCGATATAGAGGCCTTGTACAACTCCATACCCCACACTAGAAGTGTGGAAGTTGTGCGAGAATTCTTGAACAAACGGGATCTCGATTCATTGAAGTACAATGAATTTGTGATTGAAATACTCAACTTTATACTTACACACAATATTTTTGTGTTTAAAGGTTCCCACTACCTCCAGGTACAGGGCGTGGCTATGGGGGCGAAATGTGCCCCCTCCTACGCAAACCTGTACCTGGGGGGGTGGGAACGAGATCTTTTCTTTGATGAGTCCAAATCAGAGTTTATTGGCCAGATTATATCATGGCATCAATACATAGATGATGTTTTTTTGATGTGGGCAGGATCAAGAGAACAACTATTAGAATTCCTTGTCGGTTTACAAGTAAACACATACAATCTGAAGTTTACATATACAATCGATCAGTCAAGAAACACCTCCCTAGACATAGAGATTTTCATTAATGAAACGGGGACATTCTCTTCCACACTATATAGAAAACCCTCAGCAGGAAACAGCTTACTGCATGCCAACAGCTCACACCCTGAAAAGCTGATTAAAAGCATCCCTTTCAGTCAATTTTTGAGACTGAAACGTAATTGTACATTGGACACAGATTTTCAAAAGGAGGCGAATTTGCTACGCAATCGCCTCCTAGCCAGGAGCCCCGGAACTCTCATTGAGGTATGGAGTTGACACAGGGGTGGTGCTTGTGTTAGTTTGGGGATCATGGAAGTGGTGGGTGTAAGGTTGGGTTAGGGTTGGGTTGGGATTGGTGTGGGTGTTGTTTTTTTTTTTTTTTTTTCTCTATTACGAATGATGGAGTCATGGTTGTGCAAGCTAAAGAGCTACTAATATGTATAAATATAAATGTTAAATGTATTTTCATGTAATCATTCATTTTTTGTTTTTTCTTTATACATCCAATTTAGTTCTTATCATGTGTCGTGGTTGGGATTCAAACCAGCAACCCTTTTTACTACTAGGTGAGAGTGCTACCCACTACACCACTGTGCTGCCGTCAGAAATCCATGGATTTTGTTGTAGGAATGTCCAATCGTGTGTATGGGGCATTAGACATCGCATGTGGTTCACACTCGCACTGCAGGTGTTGATCACATGCAATGTCTGTGAGATGCGAGTTCAGCCATACTTTTTACACCCCGCACAGAAATCAGATCGCATGGGTGTTCTCACCTATGCGATCTGATTCCTGTGCGAGTTCACATTGCGATCTGTGAACCGATCTGGGGGTGTCATTAACAATGTATTGACACCTGCAGTGGTTCGCAGAAGGCAGTGTGAACTGCCTGCGGGAGAGATGTGATGTAATCACACTGGTTCCCGCATTGCATCAGTGTGAACCTAGGCTAATGGATGTTCCAGTATAACTATCTTTACAGGGTTACTTAAATCTTATCACCAGACAATTTTTTTTGGCTTTGCTTTGGATAGAGTGGGGTTTTATTTCTTTCTGTGACTCCATTAAGGGGATTTTCCTTTCTTGTTTATGTGACTCATGTACAAAAAGGAGGTGGGGGGCTGCAGTTGCTAGATAAGTACATACAGTAGAAAAAGCGTTGTCATAAGATTTTTTTTTCTTTTGTCTGTGTCCCCATTAAAGAGATGTCCCATGACTATTTGTCCCCTATGTGGTGAAAAAATAAATAAAAATATTATTTTAAAAAAGAAATTAAACAAGTGTAAGAAATGTAAGTTTCGCTCAAGCACTTTAAATCCCTTCAAAAAAAAATGTTGATTGTGCTACATATGTTACATATCACCACATACATTGGGGCAATAGGAATAATTCTAGCAGCAGAGCTCCTGAGTATCTCTAAACCAGGGGTGCCAAATTGGTGGCCCTTCGGCTGTGGTGAAACTACAAGTCCCATCATGCCTCTGCCTGTGGGAATCATGCTTGAAACTGTCAGCCTTCATGGGAATTGTAGTTTAGCAACAGCTGTATGGCCGCCAGTTTGACACCTGTGTTCTAAACTGATGACCTTTAGGGGTTTTTAAAGTGCCACCTAAGGTTATGAAGTGTGTTGCCATTTCACAGGTACAGTATAGGCAATTTTAAGGTTAGACATGTCGGGTATTTATTTACGTGGTACAACCTCAACTTTTATATTTTACCAAACTATTGGGTAATTTATTCCATTTGCATGCCTTAAAATAAAATTTAGTGTACTTTTTACAAAACTTTTGCTTTGAGCTAATATTATGTAGTATAAAAAATTGAAACTACCACCATTTTATTCTCTAGTGTGTCTGCTTCAGAGAATATGTAATGTTTGGAGGGTTTATGCAGTCTTTAGACCTAAAATGTTTATTTTACCATGTGCGCAGAAAAACACAAAAATGGTTCTGGCATTAAAGTATTAAACGTTCAGAACATGCTTTGTATGATGGACATTGATGTCAAATGTGTTGCTGCCAGCATTCTGTTACTTGCAAAGTGAAAACAACTTTTATTGAAATAAATGACTATTTAGCTTATTGTAAGGTGTAAGATAACAAATCAAAATTATTTTCAAGCCAAATCTAAAATACATGCAGTTTACCATTTCTTTAAGTAAGTGCGTGTGGAAAAACAAACCATCCTTGTATGTGTGTTGTTTAACTATGCACCCAGAACTATTGGATATTTTGCAGACTCCATGTAAGATTACAGAGCAAATTATTTCAATTTATATGCAGCCAATTTGAGCCACGATCGGTTTTTATGATATATTTTTTCAAACTTTTGGATGCCCACATTACTGTCTGGGAGATTATGTTACTTCCTATTGGAGGCCCAGTTGATGGTCCTAAAGTCTCCAGCATTGGTGTACTGACATAAAACAGAAGACAGAGAAGATGAACTCTGAAAAATGTTTTTTTTTTTTTTTTTTTTTTTAATTAGAATGTGGGAATTTGTAGGAGGGAGGGAGGGATGGAAGAGGTGTTATCATTTCCTGAATTTGGACTTGAATTTTCTTGAAGTTGAAAGTAAGAACACCAGCAGACAAATCTCAAAAGTATGCCAATGTAATCAGTATTAATAAATAAGGGATAATAAAATAAAACACTTGATCAGTACATGAACATTAAACAATATGATTGATCTTACTAATTGTAGGACATGATTATCTATAAAATGAACTAAGTATATAAGCAGAAGAAACTGAGAAAACAGGCAATCGGGCAGAATTGTATATACATTAGTCAGAATAATATAGTAATAGTTCCAAACGAGTCCATGTATATTATTTTAAATTATCTTTTTTTATTTTTTTGAAGTAATGGTGTTGCTATCCACTTTACAATTTCAGAAATATTCCTTATCAGAAAGTATATAACAACAATAATGTTTCACACATGAGATATTACAGTTATTTTCTTTTAAACAATAAATAGTTAGGGATATTGTTATGCTAGTGTTTACCAAAATCTTGCCTGTTATTTTCCATAATGTTCAATTTATGAAAGTGTAGCCCTTTAACCTACTTTATGAAATGAATCCCTGTGAGGCAAAACTGCTTAGTTTTTCACAGAATTCTTAAGATAATAATGATAAGCTCTTAGAATACATCTATAATAACTTCCCCTAATGAATATTTTAGTGAGTGCTCAGTAACCTTACAGAATAAGTTAACTTTAGAGAACTTAAATTGTTCATTATCAGGACAATTACAAAGAATACTACACATTTATTTGATTTAAGGGCCTCTCAAAGTCTTGTTAGTATCTTAATGAGAGTGTTATTAGCACCATGGTAATTAACCTAAAATGTTGTAAAATTTGTATTGAGTCAACATGTACAACTTGCACCTCTGCACATAATTAGCAAAGTTACAGTAAGGTTATATCTTGAATTAAAGTGGGGGAATATAATGAGGCATATTTTTCCACCCTATGTGTTTGTTTTCAAAATGGCGTTCGATAATAGTCTACTTATTAACTTTTCTAAAACAAAGAAAACAATGCTACTCAATAAAAAATAAAAAATGAAAATAGGTAAGACTGTGAAGTGTTAGGAATCTTGCCTCAGATGTGTTAGTTGAGGGCTGGTCAGCTCATGGCAGGGGGCTGTACAAACCCAGCAGTGAATTACATCATATGACTGAAACACTTCTGAGATGTTTGTGAGCAAAGAGGCACTTCTTTTAAATGTTTTTTTTTTTTTTTTTTGGTGGACATTTTCTTTAACCGATTCAATACCGGGCATTTTCACCCCCTTCCTTCCCAGACCAATTTTTAGTTTTCAGCGCTGTCGCATTTTAAAAGACAATTGCGCAGTTGTGCAACGTTGTACCTAAACAAAATTGACGTCCTTTTTTCCCCCACAAATAGAGCTTTCTTTTGGTGGTATTTGATCACCTCTGCGGTTTTTATTTTTTGCGCTATAAACAAAAGAAGAGAGACAATTTTGAAAAAAACACAATATTTTTTACTTTTTGCTATAATAAATATCCCAATTCAAAAAAAAAAAAAATAATAATTTTCCTCAGTTTCAGCCGATACGTATTCTTCTACATATTTTTGGTAAAAAAAAATCACAATAAGCGTATATTGATTGGTTTGCGCAAAAGTTATAGCGTCTATAAAATACAGGATAGATTTATGGCATTTTTAAAAAAAAAATATTTATTTATTTTTTTTTACTAGTAATAGCGGCGATCGCAATTTTTTTTCATGACTGCGACATTATGGCGGACACATCGGACACTTTTGACACATTTTTGGGACCATTCACATTTATACAGCGATCAATGCTATAAAATTGCATTGATTACTGTGTAAATGTGACAGGCAGTGAAGGGGTTAACCACTAGGGGGAGGGGAGGGGTTAAATGTGTTTCCTAGGGAATGCTTCTAACTGTAGGGGGAGGGGACGCACAAGGGGAGGAGACCGATCAGTGTTCCTCCGTTCTGCGAACACAGATCGCTCTCCTCTGAGCTGACAGGATGTGGATCTCTGTGTTTACACACAGAGATCCACGGTCCGGCCCAGTTAATGGGCAATCACGGGTGCCCGGCAGACATTGCAGCCGCCGGGCACACGCACCGGGTCCTGAGCAACGCGGCGGGCGCGCGCGTGCCCCCGGCGGCCCATGCGCGCCCCCTAGGTGGCCGGGAACCCGAGGCCATCATATGGCGTCCACCCAGGATGGTGGATCCCATCTGTGGACGTCATTTGTCTATGGCCGGGTAGGGAAGTGGTTAATGTTGGTACAATATATTGATGTACAGACCACTAAACTACTTCTACATGGTTAAATATCATAATTACCCTTTTCCCATGAAGAAGTGGATTTTTTCTTTAAAACATGATCTTTGTGAAATGGGCTGTTTTGCACTGATATGTAACCTTTAGGTAGAAGCGGTCTAATAAGCAAAATTTGTACCTGGAGTTTTTTATTGTTGGTGTCACTGTATATCTATCTCAGTAGTGTATTTAGGATTTGTGCTGCCCTAGGCCTGATTAAACTTGTGCACCCCCTAATTAAAATATGACCCACCCCTTCCTGTCAAGGCCACACCCCTTCCTGTTTAAGACCCGCCCTGAAATTTTTGAGTGGGGACACTAGTTCTGAGGGCCTGGGGGGGCAATTGATTCCCTTAATTTGCATAGATTTCCTCTCACGTCCTGTTTGGCTATGGGGCAGGAAGGGAAGGGAAATCTTTGCAATAGGACAGGGATGGCAAAAAATAAACTGACATGGGCTATAACCCTCCCTTAATCTTGAGAAATGAGGGGAAAAAAAAGTGTTGCTTATAGTTCTACTTTAAGCACAAATTTCTGATAATTTTATGGAGAGGACTAAGAAGATATAACCATGCCAATGGTGCAGCAGAAAACACATAGCACAGTGAGCAAGGATTGTGGTCCACGATGATAGGACAGTCAAAATTAGAAGTGGCGCCCCCCCACAGTTGTGGAGGCCGGTCGCCTGCATACCAGAAGCAGTGCGGCCGCTTTATGGAGGGGCTAGACTAATTTGCCTCTCAGCCCAGTCCGCCCCATAAGACTGGCGCCACACTAACGCTGCCCCCCTGCAAAGTGCTGCCCTAGGTCTCGCCCTTGTCGGCCTAGGCCAGGATACAGCGTTGGCCTATCTACTGTGATATTTGATCATTCGGAAAGCTAGCCATCTGTTTAGTTGTAAAAACAAACAGTCTTTGTTTCTCCAAAGCCTTACAAAACAGTTTATCTTCAGCATGAAAAAGACAAAGAAAATCAGTCAATAAGATCTGGAATTAAAACAAAACTTCAGGTTACAGCAAGCATAGACTTGTCTTACAACAGGGTTCTGTCTGTTCCATAGGTCTTTAAAAGGGTCACAGAAGTTCAGTAGTATCTCAGTCAGACAAATCACCTACAGTCCCTTCACACTAGGCTTGGCTGCTGAATCACTGGATTGAATCAGTGAATCAACTCACTACAGAATTTGAATGAATCAAATCATGAAAGTGAATCTGACTCAGATCATTGTCAAATATCCTCCCCTTTCAGGATGAGTAGAGGAGGGAGATGAAAACAACACCCTCAGCTCATGATTTGTAAAATTAGCTATAACATGATTAGCTGTGTGAGCCATCAAGACTTCAAGTCTCTGAATAAGGCCCCTTTCACACTTGTACGACTTGTTTTGAAACTTGGGACTGCAAAGTCGCATGACAAGTCGTTCCTCATGATTTACAATGACAACCATTCATATTAGTATGACTTCAAGTCGTGCCGACTTCAAAGTAGTCCCTGCACTACTTTGGTCTGACTTTGATCCTACTTCAGCCCATTGAATATCACTGAAGTCGGATCAAAGTCGGATCGCCGTTTTAACTGATCTGACTTTGGCATGCGACTTGTGCTCTGATGATCTTGAAGGGGAACTCCACGAAAAATAAAAAAGAAAAACTGGCATGGGTTCCCCCTCCAAGAGCATACCAGGCCTTTTGGTCTGGTATGGATTTTAAGGGGAACCCCCGCGCCGAAAAAAATGCGTGGGGGTCCCCCCAAAATCCATACCAGACCCTTATCCGAGCACACAGCCCGGCAGGTCAGGAAAGGGGGTGGGGATTCTCCCTCTGTTCTCCTTCCAATGTTGACTCAATGCTCTCTCCCGCTCTAATGCTGGGTGCGCGATGTGTCACTACTTATATTGGCATTGGGTGGGGTCACCGGGTGACGTCATCCGGAGGCCCGCCCCTTATGATGTCACCGCTTGGGGCATGATGGGTGGTGACATCATAAGGGGCGGGCCTACAGTGACACTGCCACATGCCAATATAAGTAGTGGCACACCGTACATCCAGCATTAGAGTGGGAGAGAGCATTGAGTCAACATCGGAAGAAGAACAGAGGGAAAAGACAGCAGAGAAGACCCGGCAGAGGCAGAAGACAGTGGACAGAGGGAGAAGAAACACATGTTAAGGACACACGTATCATGCTGCCAATCATGTTGGACGTTGAGGGACATCAAAAGTTACACTTTCTGGATCCCATGTTATGCCTGCCCTCCATTTGTCCCCTGGGGGGTCTTTGCTGGTTCCTTTCCTTCAGCTCCCAGGACAGACACACCTTGCCGCCACCTGTTGGTTAATTGGCTTTTGAGACGTCCATATATACACTGTATTTACATCTACTCTTGAAAAAGTGAGCAGTGACTTGTGAAACGCGTTGAGTTTTATGATGCCTGTGTATTACTGTACATCAACAATTTCAAATATATATGTATGTGACCTCTTGGTATGCTGTGTCTATCACTGCCAAGTGGTTTGGCACCTCTGTTTATGCATTTTATATATGATGAATGTTATACAATGTTAATATATATATATATATATATATATATATATATATATATATATATATATATATATATATATATATATATATATATATATATATCCATGGCAATGGGGTGTGCAGATGCAGTTAAATAAATATGTAATAGAGCATATAAATATCTTGCCTTTTTTATATATTGACAACAGACGGAGCGTGAAACAACTTTTCAGCTGTTTGCTACACTAGTTTGAAACTGCATCCTGCAGTTTACTAAGATCAATAGTGTAATATGTTACATTTAGAACCAAATGAGTCAGAGTAGTGATTTCTTGTTCTCCTTCCCTCTCCCTGCCTGCCTGCTCACAAAGATTCCTGCAGGGATTTAACATAAAAGAGAGAGTCTGAAAGAAAACAGCTTTTGACATGCATTCCTGTAAGATAATTCTTGTTCTGAGTCCTGGGTGCACCATGTATTAAATCTTTATTATTATTCAGAATGAAAACAAATATAAAAATATGAAAACAACACATATACTATATATACATATATAATATATATCAAATATACAAAACTACAGTTTAAAAGCTTTCAAAACAAAATTGACTCAAGCCATTAAGCTTTCCTTTAGAGACAGTCCTCAGTTTTTTTTTTCCAGTGCAGGGAGGCTATGGAACCATTTGTATGGTTATACCTACCTTAGTAGGGCTTTGTAGCAAAATATGTAATTAAAAGTCCTAATTTTTTAGTTCTTGTTGACTTGGTTTCTGACTAAACAAGTTTCAGTGACATCTTTCAATTGTGGATCCAGGAGCAATTCCCATTATATGAAATTGAATGGAGTCTGTAGTGGCCATGCTATTTAATCAAAATATTCCCTTTGCTTAGCTGACCTAAACAAAAGGATTTAGATGTTCCACACAGAACACAGATAACACCACCAAAAGAACATTAGGTGTTGAAAAAATTGTTAGCCGCTAAGAATAAAATAGGAAGAGATTATGTGAAAAATGCTTTTTTTTATTTCAAATAGCACTGGTAGTACTCTAAGGTTTGCAAGAAAGTGTTAGCTGCTTGGATCAGAAAGGGCAGGATTTTCTGTAAAAATATCCAAATATATGTTTACAAAATGTACCATTAATAACATTTAGAGTTTTGCTAGAAATTGCCAACTCCTTGGACTATAACAGCAAAAGCTTTTGTGAAAACAAGCCTATTTATTTTTCTACAATTACACTAATAGAGTTTGTTTCCCTACAATTAGGATCAGTCAGAGTATACTGAGTTTTGCACAAAATTGTCAGCTTTTTAAACTAAAATGGCAAGAGCTTTTGTGAAAGCAGCTTTAATTTTGTCTACAAATAATGCTGCTGGAAGTAAACTGAGTTTCTCAAAAAATTGTCCGCTTCTTGGTCAAAAAAAAAAAAACGTTTGTAGACGTAGGACCTACTTTTTCTATTAACAATGACACAGCAGATATACTGATTTTTTCAAGAACATTTTAGCTTCTTAGAATTAAAGTGGATGTAAACCGGATTCATGAAATTTGAGCTGGGCACATATATCTGCAGTGTTTTCTTATCTATCTCCAAAGTACTATGTCCCATAGCTGTCTCTTTCTGCGTAGCTTTGTTATCAGCCTGAAAACTTCTCACACATTCCTGTGTCGGGGGGGGGGGGGTTGGTAAGAGCAGAGCCCAAGGAGTGTTGGGCACTACTTATACCCCCACTGGGAGACTTGTTCACATTCTTGCTTTTCTCCTCACACATGCACTTCATGTCTCAGAGCATGTCTCTGTACGACGTCACCAGGTAACTATCTCTGTGATTTCCTCTCTATCACCCAGACTGCACACCTTTTTGTTTTCCTTTACCCTTTCCCCTTTGGGGTATTGAATGATTTTCATGCAATTTTTCACTTTTCACATATATATTTCAATATTTCTTTATTTCTTTTTCAACATAGTGAACAAGTTATATGTTGTTACAATAAGTCGGATGTTCCAACTGGAGCAAGTAAAACCGAAACCAACAAAGTAGAGTTAGGTAATGTAGAGATATTCCTACAAGTTAAACTAGACAGTGGGGAATCAAGTTCAGTATTTTACCATTTTAACATAACTCAACTCCAGACAGGGGGGAGGGGTGGTGGTGAGGGTGAGGAAGCACCAGCTAGTTAGGCAACTTACTACATCAGTAAATGGGGGTGAATAGGAGAATAAATAGGAAATACAAGAATGGGAGGAAGTTACAACAGGGATAGTACATCATGTGGTTACAGTACATTTTGGATGCGTGAGCCAGGTATGCCATTCATACAGAAACTTTTCCATTCTTAGATTTTTACTAGCAACTAATCTCTCCATTTCACATTGAAGGTTTAAATCTGTAAGTGTGTTGGTAATGGATGGGGAATCTGTGGTTTTCCAGAGTTTGGTGATGTTTATTTTTGCCGCGAGTAGTAGATGGACTATTACTACTCGTGTCTTGGGTGAGAATTTTTCTATTCCAAGGTGTAATAACGCTAGCGAGGGATCAGGGGTCATTGGGACCTGCGATATGATGGAGATTAGGGCAAATATTTGTTTCCAGAATGAGCTCAGGGATCTGCAGAACCATAGGACGTGAGCTATAGTACCAGCACTTCCACATGACCTCCAGCAGGTAGGAGGATGACCAGGGAAGAATTTAGAGAGACGGTAGGGTGTGAGATACCATCTGTGTATTGTTTTTTGGTATGATTCCCAGTGATTAGAGCAGTGGGAGGCTGCAAAGGTTTGTTTAAAGGCACGTGTCCACATGTTGGGGGTGACAGTAATGTTTAATTCTTTTGCCCATTTTGAGAGAGATGGTATTTGGGAGTAGGGCAGGTTGTCGTTAAGTGCAGAGTACATTGTAGAGATGCCATGTTTTGGGTATGTTGTGTGTGCGTAGAAGTTGTGGATTGGTTCAGGAATTTTTGCCATAATAGAGGTTTTAGACCGTTGAAGAAAGTGGGAAATCCTCAGGTATGTATAGGCTTCCGTGTGGGGGAGTTTGTATTCAGTTTGGAGGTTCGTAAATGTTTTTAGAGTGTTGTTTGTGTTGTAGAGGTCTGAGATATTAGTTATCTTTTGTTTCTGCCATTTTAACAGGTTTAGATTTGGTAATTGCAACATTAGTGTTCTGAGAGGGATTTGTATTATATGACATGGGTGGTCTAAGGTGGTCGTCTGGGTGAGTTTTTTCCAGACTGTCAGAAAGGCCGTAATTGACGGGGGAGTAGGAAGTGTGTGAGGAGGAATGCCTGCCGAGGTGACAAGGAGCATATCACACAGTGTATTTGGTTTGAAAGTCGATGATTCTATGATTGACCAGGATTTATTGGGATTCGGGTGCCACCAGTAGTAGAGCTGGTCCAGGATAGAAGCATAGTAGTAGGTTTGTATGTGGGGAAGGCCTACCCCTCCTTTTTTGTGATGTCTAGTTAAGATGTAATGAGCACATCTGGGTGGTTTAGTTTCCCATATATATCTGGAAAGTTGTTTTTGTATGGAAGTAAAGAAGGAATGGGGAACAGGTAGGATTACTGTGCGAAATAGGTAGAGTAGCTTGGGGAGAATTAGCATTTTAAAGGAGGCGATCCTTCCTAGTTTAGATAGGCCTGTTGTGCGCAGCTGATTTAATAGTTGGGGAAGCATTTTTTGGAAGGCACAGTAGTTAAGGTCATAGAGCTGAGGTAGTGAGGGGGTTAATTTTATTCCTAACTATGGAATTGAGTTCTTCGTCCAAGAATAAGGAAGAGATCCTTCCATGAGGGACTGTTGTGTGTGTGTTAGATTGAGCGGGAGGATCAGAGATTTAGAGGAATTGATTTTGTAGAAGGAGGCAGAGCTAAATTGAGTAATGATGTCTTGAATTGCAGGCATGGATTGGGCTGGGTTTGTAATCAAAAGTATGACATCATCGGCAAAGAGGCTTATTTTGTGTTCAACGTCATTGTGTTTAATGCCTGAGATGCGCTTGTCCCCTCTAATCTTTGCCGCAAGGGGCTCCATAATTAGAGCAAAAATGAGAGGGGAGAGCGGGCAGCCTTGGTGAGTGCCGTTGGAGATCTCGAATGGTTTAGACAGGGTTCCGTCAGTTAATACCCTAGCCATGGGGTTTGAGTAAAGTGAGAGTATGGTCTTTTGGAACCACCCAGTGATTCCAAATTTGGATAGCACTGCTCTCAGAAATCCCCAGTGGACCCTGTCGAACGCCTTCTCTGCGTCCAGAGACAGAAGCAGAGAAGGCGTTCGTGTGTGGGTGACCTGGTGAATCAAATCAATGACTCTTCTAGTTGCATCCGGGGCCTGCCTGTCCGGCATAAAGCCAACTTGGTCCGTGTGGACTAGAGAGGGGAGACATTTCAACAATCTAGAAGCAATCACCTTAGCAAATATTTTCAGGTCTGTGTTGAGGAGCGAAATGGGTCTGTAATTGGTAGTGAAGGTAGGGTCTTTCTCTGGTTTGGGGATGGTGGTGATGATTGAACACAGCATGTCAAGCGGTATAGAACCAGAGGTGGCAGCAGAGTTGAAGAGGTCAGTTAGGTGAGGGCTGACGAGTTAGTGTAGCCATCTTCCCCAGGTGACTTATGGAGAGGGAGTGTTTTGATGGCTGCTAGGACTTCTTCGTCCGAGAATGGTTGGGAAAGGCCTTCTAGTTGTGTATGAGTTATAAGCGGAAGATCAATAGTGGACAGGAAGTTTTGTATGCATTGGTCAGTTGGTTGGAGAGTAGTTGTGTCAGTTGAAAGGTTGTAGAGAGAAGAGTAATAGTCGCTAAAGGCGTTAGCGATATCCTGTGGATTTGTCAGGAGTCGTTTGGTGGTGGGATGGTGAAGGGAAGATATTTTATGTTTAAAGCATTGAGCCTTGACCTGTCGGGCTAGTAAGGCTCCGGCTTTATTGCCTAAGGCATAGTATTTGGCTTTAGTAAATTTAAGGTTGTTTTCAAATTTAAAGAGTAAAAGTGAGCGGAGTTTTTGTCGCTGTTCTAAGAGCTCACTGGCTAGTTTGTGGGAGGGATTCAGTTTGTTTTGGTTTTCAAGAAGGGTAATTTGGGAAAGGACCCCGTCAACTTGCTTAGACCTCTGGTTTTTAACATTACTATGGAGTTTAATTAGGACGCCACACATGTAGGCTTTATATGCCCACCAAAGTACAAACCTATCAATGTCCGGTTGATTATTCGTTTGGAAATAGGAGTGGTGTTCGATATTGAGTTTTTGAACTATGCTAGGATCAGAGAGGAGGGAGGTATCAAGTCTCCATATTCGGTGTGGTCTTGATCTGCAGTTTCCCACAGTAAGGGAGATGGGTGCATGGTCCGACCATGTTATGGTTCCAATTTCAGAGTTTGTCACATCTTGGAGGGTGAGTTTGTCAACAAGAAAGAAGTCAATACGGGAGTAGGAAAGTTGAGAAGAGGAGAAGTAGGAAAAGTCACGCTCATTGCTGTGGTGGCATCTCCACAGATCGTAGAGATCGTTTGCTTGGAGGAAGGGGTTCAGAACAGTTCGATGGTTTCTAGTCGCGGAAGTAGTATCCAATGTGGAATCTCCAATTACGTTGAAGTCACCTCCAAAAAGAAGCCTCCCCTTTCGGAGTCGTAGTATTTTTTTGTAGAGTTGTTTGTGGAATCGTAGTTGCTGTTTGTTTGGTCCATAGACGTTGACCAGAGTGTAGGTGATTTGATTAATGTCGCATAGGAGGATCAGGAAACGGCCGTGGGGGTCTGCGATGGATTGATGTAGTTTAAATTGTAGTGTATTCCGTATGGCAGTGAGGACCCCGTTTTTCTTCTTCAGGCCTGAAGCTGAGAAAACTTGGTTGTAGTTTTTCAGGATAAATCTGGGAGTTTTACCAGAGGCAAAATGGGTCTCTTGCACTAAGAGGATATCGGCTTTTTGAGTGTTGGCTTCTTTGAGAAGTGCAGATCTTTTCTGTGGAGAGTTTAAGCCCCTGGCGTTGATAGAAACTATTTTGAAAGCCATTCTGGGGGATTAAAGTTAGGGTGGATTGATCCCAGGTGAAGGTGGCAATTGGTTGGTGTGGATCAAATAGCTAGCCATGCTCTAAGTGGTGTGAACAATGTGATTTGTCACTTGTGTAAAGAAATAGAGACTCGGGTGTAGTTTGGCGGAAAGGTTAGTGGGGATATGCTGGTACTGGGTTAGGGTGAAAGGTCTTTGATTAAAAAGGGAGAGTCCAGTAACAAAGGGGCCCTGGACTCAATGTGCAGAAAATACTGCAAACAGATGGTGGGGGAAAGAGAACTTATGTCCACAACGTGGGACAGGGATCTCTTAGCAGGCAGGCAGGTACTGGATAAAGCCGCTGCAGTATCCCAGCTGTTTGGCTTGTGCAGAGAAGGATATATATTGCACCCTTCAGGCATCTGGAGGTTCTCCTCCTGTCTCCATGAGGGTTGGAAGGTGAGCAGAAGGGCACGGTGCTTCCTCTGGTATGATATGCCAGTTTCTCAAGAGTGTGAGACCCATAGGGAGGGTGCGCACTGTGTGAGTTTTGTTTTGGTGCGTAATGAGTAATTTAGTGGGGAAGCCCCATTTGTAAGGGATTTTATGGTTTTGAAGCGCTTTAGTTATAGTCGCCAGCTGCCTGCGATTTTCCATTGTTGCTTTGGATAAGTCAGCATACAGTGCGATGTTGGTGAAAGGGTCAGGGAGTCTTGTTGCTTGTTTGGCTGCGTACATTACTTTTTCCTTTGTAGTGAAAAAATGAATGCGGGCTAAAACATCCCTGGGAGTGGAGGCAAGGAGGTGAGATGGCTTGGGGAGCCTGTGTGCCCTGTCAATTTCCATGTCACGGGTTGTTAGGTCAGGCAAAAGGGCCCGCATCAGGGATTGCAGAAACTGAACGATATCAGATTGTTGGATCGACTCAGGGATATTAAGGAATTTAATATTATTTTGTCTGGAGCGATCTTCCAGGTCTGCGATTTTCAGATTAATTAATTGGAGTTCATCGTCATGATCCGCAAATCCATCTATCAGTTCTATCTATCCATCCCATTTTAGTTTCCATGTGTGTAATACTTTGATCATGCTGATTTACAGTCATGGATAATGAGGAGACAGCAGAGGATAAGTCAGTATATAGAGTTTGCCTCAGTGATAGCAGCATATTCTTCATGGTGCTTTCAGAGAGTGGCTGGTCAGAGGCAGGGAAGGCATCTAATACAGATGATGGCTGCGGTGGGGGGAGAGAGAACAGGCAGGGAGCTGTGACATGCAGGGTTTGCTGAGGCTCATCCGTTCTGAGCCTAGTCTTAGCAGGGCTGGACGTAGTGGGCGAGTTGGGGGGAGAGCACTCACCCTGTGTGTCAGATGAGCGGTGGAGCCCTGGAGACAGCGCAGGGCTCTGACTGGAATGTGAGGAGGAGAGCCGCGCCGTTGTTTCTCGGCCTCTGCCGGCGCCATTTTGGCCGCTTGCCAGGTCTGACGAGGGATAGTAATCCTGGGGATTTTGGAGGGTTTTCTTCGCTTCAGCATGGCCACTCACTGTGTGGGAGTGTTATGGCTGATTGTGGGGTAATTTCTCCTTCTCTGGAACCGCTGGAGATGTCGCTGTGGCCGGTTATACTGCGGAGCTGTGAGTCTAGGCAGCAATCCGCACGAGCCTTCAAGCCACGCCCCCTTTTCATATATAATTCTTTCTTTTCTCCTTATGTGATTTGGTCTATTTCATACACTTTCATGCACCATTTTCCCTATTAAGGATTTCATGCACAGTTTATTTAATACACATATCATTCACCTTTATAATTTTAATTTACTTTTTACAGTCCCAATTTGTTTTTTTGCGATCACACATGCTCACTCATATATCACAGCCTGATGCATGACCATCCTTTGGAGGGTTGCCTTTTGGGCTGTCTGTCGCCTAACATACTATCTCATCTCCTGGAAAAGATGTTACCCATGTGGGGATACTCATGACCCTCAGTACCATATCAATTGCACATGGATATCCTGTAAGTATCTTATAGGGTGTTTTACCCCCTATATCTTTTTATATTTTTCACACTTTTGACTATATTAGACCCAATAGAAATGCATAATATATCATTACAGAGATATCTTGCATGTGTACACGCTTGCTCCTGATGAGTGACATCAAGTTACGAAACGTGTTGAACTAACAGATGTCGTGTTCAAATCGTATACTGCATCCTACCACGTCATTGTGGATTCTGTTCATGCATTATGTATTTGACTATATTCCAATCATGTGCTATAAAATGTTGAGCTTTTCTACATGTATCATGTGCCATCCATTTTTTTGGATTATTTATGAATTATGTACTGCTGTATGAAATAAAGTTTTTCATTCAATATCTTAGTTCATGCAGGTATTTAATTATATGTGTAGTATATTAATTTTTTATCGAATATGAATTATGAGACAAATGTCCTACTCCTATACATACAGTATATTATAGATATGTTAATTATAACGCTACACAACACTTGACCCTCTTCATTTAAAGTCCCACTTCCTTGTTTTCTTTTGTATATCCATGTCTGATATTGAGAGAACTACGGGGTGCTGAAAATCAATGTATTAGCCAATGCTAGTGATAGTGTTGATCATCTGGGTGCAGTGGGGTAGGATTAAAAATGATTTTTAAAAATGTATACATTTATAAATCACAGTGATGTACTTTTGTCATGTGACCTCTCCTTCAATCACAGGGCTCGCTGTTCTGCACAAAGCAGAAACAACAAAAATACCACACTACAGCATATTATTCATTAATGGGCTGTAAAATGCCATAAAAGTTTGTGGTGTATAGTGCACGATAGTCAGTGATATGAGCCGCTTAGTATCTTTATCTGCTGGCATCTCAGACCAGCATCTTATGTTTGCATAAAGTATTTCACATTTTTCTATGGATCTATGGACTTGTTCTGTAATTAAAGTTTTAGCATCACAGTTATGATCACAGTAGTTCCTTTCAATTTATGCATAGAATAAATATAAACTTTTTCTATTGGTACGCCTACCACTACTTGCTTTAGAAGACAGTGTTAATTGATAGTATCTAAATGTTTCATATTGTTTATAAACAAGGCTAGTATATTAACCACTTCAGCTCCAGGTTGGTTTACCCTCCTTCCCGATCAGGCCATTTTATGCAATACGGCACTGTGTTGCTTTAACTCACAATTGTGTGGTCGTGCAACACTGTACCCAAAAAACCTTGCGGCGACAAGACAGTGGCAGCAGACAGGGCCCCTCGCTGGCAAAAGAGCTGGAAGGAGATAGCGGAGGTGCCCGGGAGAAGAAGCGATGAGACAGCGGCGACAAGACAGCGGCAGCAGACCGGGCCCCTCGCTGGCAAAAGAGCTGGAAGAAGATAGCAGAGGGGCCCGGGAGAAGAGGCCGAACACTGGGAGAAGAGGCCAAACAGTGGGAGAATTCGGAAGGAGGCCCCCCAAAGTCAGAAGAAGACCCCGGAGCTGCCTAATAAATTATTCTTAAAATATGTGTACTGTGTTTTTTTTTTATTGACACTTTTTTCGCTAGGTGAATGGGTAGGAGTACCATGTACCCCATACTCATTCACATAGGGTGGGGAGCCGGGATCTTGGGCCCCCTTATTAAAGGGGGGCTCCCAGATTCCGATAAGCCCCCCGCCCACAGACCCCGACAACCAACAGCCAGGGTTGTCAGGAAGAGGCCCTTGTCCTCATCAACATGGGGACAAGGTGCTTTGGGGTGGGGGGGCCGCAGGGCGCCCCTCTCCCCCAAGGCACTCACCCCCCATGTTGAGGGCATGCAGCCTGGTATGGCTCAGGGGGGGTGCTCGCTCGGCCCTTCAACCCCTTTTCTGGCCGGCCAGGCTGCATGCTCGGATAAGGGTCTGGTATGGATTTTGGGGGGGACCCCACGCCGATTTTTCAGCATAGGCGGTTCCCCTTACAATCCATACCAGACCTAAGGGCCTGGTGTGCTCCTGGGGGGAACCCACGCTGGTTTTTTATTTTAAATTTGGCGCGGCGTTCCCCCCTCAGGATTCATACCAGACAGCTGTCAGCATTGCCTGTCACTCATCACGAAAGGAAAAAAGTTTTCCTTATCCGATGAGTGAGCCATCTCGGCGCTGGCTCCCACAACGGGGCTCGCAGGTGTCAAATCTCGCCGAGAAATGCAGCAAGATTGACACAATATCGCGGGCACCTACTGTATTCTGCAAAATATTTTTGGTAAAAAGAAAATCCCAATAAGCATATATTGATTGTTTTGCGCAAAAGTTTTAGCGTCTACAAACTATGGGATATTTTTATTTATATTTTTTACTAGTAATGGAGACAATCGGCGACTTATAGCGGGACTGCGATATTGCGGCTAGGGTTGCCACCTCATCCTAAGCACTAAGTACGTTTAATTACCACCTTAATCAGCCACAGAACCTATGTAATTAATATGTGTTCAGTTTTAAAGGGGTGAGGTGGCAATCCAAATTGCGGAAGATAAATCAGACACCTAACTGAAACTTTTGACACTGTTTTGGGGACCAGTGACATTATTACAGTGATCATTGCTAAAAATATGCATTGCCACTGTACTAATGACATTGGCAGGCAAAGGGGTTAACATCAGGGGCTATCAAAGGGTTACATGTGTGCCTAGGGAGTGATTACTGTGGGGGAGGTGCTTTTACTACTTGAAGACATGGATCGGTGTTCCTGCTTCACAGGAACAAAGGATCCATGTGTTCTCTACTCCAGGAATGACAGTCTGCCTTGTTTACATAGGCAGACTGGCATTCTGTCAGAGTACAGAATGATCGGCGGGTCCCTGCTGACATCGGGTTTGTGCAGAATCATGTATATATATATATATATATATATATATATATATATATATATATATATATTCTGCACAGAGCGGCTGCCCTGTAGCAGTAAATGTACTATGGGGCAGTTGGGAAGAGGTTAATAAACTGATCCATGTTCTTTGCACATATTTACACATATAATGCAAGTGGGATCCCCAGATTTTACATGCTTTTGATATTTTCTGAAAAAAGACCTAGTTAAAGGCTCAGTTCACCTTTCTGGAAAAAATTATAAATGCACATATTTTTGCAGGAAATCAGTGGATCATAGGTGCAATGTCAGGGTCCGGCAGACACATACTCCAGAATTCTTGCTCAGACCTCTGTATGGGATGTCTGTCTGAAAGCTTAAGTAAGTGTCAGTGGACTATGAGGGCGTAGTCCATGTCGCATAGGCATTAGGCTACTTTCACACTGAGGCGTGCAGGTGCTGGAGGTACAGCAGTGCTAAATATAGCGCTGCTTTACTGTCGTTTTAGCGGCGCTAGGTGGGCGGTGTTAACCCCCCGCTAGCGGCCGAAAAAGGGGTTGCAGCGCTGCCCCATTGTTTTCAATGGGAAGGGGTGCTTTAGGAGCGGTAAATACACCACTCCTAATGCACTCCAAAGATGCGGCTTGCAGGACTTTCTTGACCGGCCTGCAAGTGCACCACTCCAGTGTGAAAGCCCTCAGGGCTTTCACACTGGAGTGCATTGAGCAGCTCTTTCGGGGCGCTTTGCAGGTGCTATTTTTAGCACTTTAGCGCCTGCAAAGCGCCTCGGTGTGAAAGGAGCCTTATAGTTAAGGGCCTGGAAGTCCACTTTTATTAGAAGGGAAAAAAAATGAAGCAAAAGTCCATCCAGAAATTTACCAAATGATGCGGTGCTTTGCTAATAAACAAATATACTGTATATAAAACTGTATAAAATTAGGTGAAAAAGTGTCTAAGCATTACATTTACAAGTACAAAAATATAACAGGGGGTGCTATAAAAAAAAAAACAGGTACATAAAATAATCAGCAAGAATGGGAGAAAAAGAAAAGGAAAATGGAGCGTGGAATAGATATTCAAACTAATTTTTCTACAATATATGCCGCAGGTATTTATAAACCACCTTTACTGGTTGATTATACCATAATCTTTGGGACTATTTTGCACTGAGCTTTTTGGATCACTTGCATATTTCTAAACCAATATGTATTTGTCTTTGATTTGCTTGCTTTTTAGCTAGTAGTGATTTGCACATCTGCTAGTTTGATGCACTTTATTTTGTTACATAGTTACATAGTTACATAGTAGGTGAGGTCGAAAAAAGACACAAGTCCATCAAGTCCAACCTATGTGTGATTATATGTCAGTAATACCTTGTATATCCCTGTATGTTGTGGTCGATCAGGTGCTTATCTAATAGTTTCTTGAAACTATCGATGCCCCCCCCACTGAGACCACCACCTGTGGAAGGCTATTCCACATTCTTGCCACTCTTACAGTAAAGAACCCTCTATGTAGTTTAAAGTTAAACCTCTTTTTTTCTAATTTTAATGAGTGGCCACAAGTCTTGTTAAACTCCCTTCCGCGAAAATGTTTTATCCCTATTGTGGGATCACCAGTTTGGTATTTGTAAATTGAAATCATATCCCCTCTCAAGCGTCTCTTCTCAAGAGAGAATAAGTACAGTTCTCGCAACCCTTCCTCATAACTAATATCCTCCAGAACCTTTATTAGCTTTGTTGCCCTTCTTTGTACTCGCTCCATTTCCAGTATATCCTTCCTGAGGACTGGTGCCCAGAACTGGACAGCATACTCTAGGTGCGGCTGGACCAGAGTCTTGTAGAGTGGGAGAATTATCGTTTTATCTCTGGAATGAATTCCCTTTTTAACGCATGCCAATATTCTGTTTGCTTTGTTAGTAGCAGCTTGGCATTGCATGCCATTGCTGAGCCTATCATCTACTAGGACCCCCAGGTCCTTTTCCATCCTAGATTCCCCCAGAGGTTCTCTCCCCAGTGTATAGATTGCATTCATATTTTTGCCACCCAAATGCATTATTTTACATTTTTCTACATTGAACCTCATTTGCCGAGCAGTTGCCCACCCCATTCATTTGTTCAGATCTTTTTTTTGCAAGATTTCCACATCCTGCGGAGAAGTTATTGCCCTGCTTAGCTTAGTATCATCTGCAAATACAGAGATTGAACTGTTTACCCCATCCTCCAGGTCGTTTATGAACAAATTAAACAGAATTGGTCCCAGCACAGAACCCTGGGTGACCCCACTACCCACCCCTGACCATTCCGAGTACTCCCCATTTATCACCACCCTCTGAACTCGCCCTTATAGCCAGTTTTCAATCCATGTACTCACCCTATGGTCCATGCCAATGGACCTTATTT
The DNA here is from genome assembly GCF_042186555.1 of Aquarana catesbeiana. Classification (NCBI taxonomy): domain Eukaryota; kingdom Metazoa; phylum Chordata; class Amphibia; order Anura; family Ranidae; genus Aquarana; species Aquarana catesbeiana. The sequence goes on from NC_133324.1 coordinate 851,758,288, forward strand.
TGTACAGTAAACGTTTATGGGGAACTGTGTCAAATGCTTTTGCAAAATCTTGATACACCATGTCTATGGGCCTTCCTTTATCTAGATGGCAACTAACTTCCTCATAGAAGGTTAATAGATTGGTTTGGTAAAAATGATTCTTCATGAATCCATGCTTATTACTGCTAATGATACCGTTCTCATTACTTAAATCATGTATATAGTCCCTTATCACCCCTTCCAAGAGTTTACATACTATTGATGTTAGGCTAACTGGTCTGTAATTCCCAGGGCTGTATTTTGGCCCCTTTTTAAATATTGGTGCTACATTGGCTTTTCTCCAATCAGCTGGTACCATTCCAGTCAGTACACTGTCAATAAAAATTAGGAACAATGGTCTGGCAATTACTTGACTGAGTTCCTTAAGTACTTTCGGGTGCAAGCCATCTGGTCCCGGTTATTTATTAATGTTAAGTTTCCCAAGTCTAATTTTAATTCTGTCCTCTGTTAACCATGGAAGTGCTTCCTGTGATGTATGTGATGATGAAGAATAAGTTCAGTGCTCGCAAACTTTCCTCATAACTAATATCCTCCAGACCCTTTATTAGCTTTGCCCTTCTTTGTACTTGCTCCATTTCCAGTACATCCTTCCTGAGGACTGGTGCCCAGAACTGATATACAGTTTATAAATATTTGTTTATTAGCAAAGCGACACATCATTTGGAAAATATATGGTATTTTATGTTGGACACATGACACAGATGTCAGCAGCTGAAGCTTTTATTTTATTTATTTATCTTTATAAATTGGTAGCACGTAGGTATCTCCCTGATTCAAAAGTACATCCAGGCTTCCCACACAGGGGTTTCAACTTCAGTCAGTAAACACAAATGAAAAATACAGAGCCACCTGGCTTTCTAGTTTTGGTCAGCTTGTTTTCATATCCCAGACCACTTGTTATTCAGGCTCTCTCTCAGCATAGGTGACAGCACCATTTTGTTCAGGCCCACAAGGCCTCTTGACAGGGTTTTCCCAGTGTCTCCAGCTTGCACCCACCAGAGACTTCTCTCCAGCCCCCTGGGCTCTCTGGCCTCCTCCGTTTCCTTAGACCTCCAAACTCTAGTAGCTGACCTGCCTTTCCCAGTCCTTAGGCATAGAATCCCTCGGCTCTCCTAACAGGGGCCTGACTTCAAACAGCTCCAACTCCCACCACCTCCTGCTCTCAGCAGCCCATCACCTGGGCACACATCCTGCTGACTGTCTACAACACTCTGATACAGGGTTGGAGAAATTTTGAGCAGGGAGGGACCTCATTCTTGCCATGACAGGATAGGTGAATGTGCTGACTTTACGCTAAAATGGGGTAATGCACTCCTCAAGTGTTATAGAGTGTTAGAGAAGGACTGCATAGTACCAAATAACTGGTTCACTTCTAGCACAACAAAGATTACCTGTGGGTACTTTAACACATATAACAGGGGGGAGAGAGACAGAGAAAATATACACGCTATCATAAACAAATCTCAAAGTACTCACACACTGCTTCAATTAGCCTCTCTGAGTATTCTTTTATGTCAGAATATAGTAAATATTGGATCCAAACTGCAACATACTAAATCCAGACTGTATCCCCCAAGATATGTCTAGAAAAAAAAGACATACATATCTACAGTAAATCTATCACAAAAAACTTTATTTCATACCCCAGATTTTTTCCACTTCCATCCACAATGCATTATCCCTCTGCCTATAATAACTACCTATAAAGACCTTGATCAATATAGTCCTATCCTCCTGTCACATACATGTCAGTACCCAGGGAGTGAACCATCTTCCTTTTATGTTCCCCAAAAGGACCATATCCATATGCAGCCACAACAGAGGCCACTGCTTATACTAAGACATCATCATGCTGTCACGGTCCCGACTGTGTCAAGCAGACGGCCAGGCATGGTCTCACCCCAAGTGGCTCAAGGAGGTATTTAACTAATGACTGCCTGTTTAGTGCTCCTGTTACTTTGCCTCTGAGCCACACCTCAGTTCTTTTCAACCTGCCTTCCAGCTATGCCTAGTTCTACATGAAGTACTGAGGGCGATACTCTGTACCTGTCACTCCTGGCTCAGCTGAGGCAATTTATCCAATCAGCTGGGTATGAAACACTGCCTCACACTGAGGGCTTGGTCAGTTCATTGCCTCTTGTTTCCTGTTTTGCCAAAGGTTCCTGTGTTCTAGTTAGAGCATTCCAAGACTGACCCCGACTTCTGACCCTGGCTCTGATTATCATTTATTCTGACTTCTGGAATCCCTGACTACGGCTTTACCTCAACTATCCTTTGGCAAATTCCTGTCTAGCCCCGTGCACAGATTCACAGCCCAGGTAGCTTCTTACCTTGTTACCATGGGCTGTGTGTATTTGCAAGGGTGAGCATACATCTCTGCACCATGGACTCCAACCTAGGTAAGCCCTTACACATGACACACTGGTAAAATGTCTTCTGACATGATGCAACAATGTCACGTGCAACAACAGGCCACAACACGGCATCCATCTTGACATAGCTCTTCATCCTCCAGCTCCTAAGCCATCCCCTGGCTGCCCCCTTAGTGATCCCATAGGAGGAGAGGGTTGGAGAAATGGAGGAAAGTGTTACATCTCAAAAAAACAATTAATGCCTTTCTATCTCCTCTGCCCAGTCCAATCCCTAGTTTTTAAATAGTTCTCCCCTGTGCATATTCAGTCCACCAGTACCAGCACCTGTTTACAGAAACAAATAAATCTGGAAACATGTCTTAAATCTCAGATACTGTATGGAGTACATAGAATATGGCAAAAATACAAACATTCCCATGACGTAACCTAATTATTTATAAAAATGGTTAGATGTTTATTCAGTCATATAGACTGGGTTTACAAGTATATTTAAAATTATAAATCAATTATTAATTCTGTTTGAAGCAATCATTTGTCAAAGTCACCCCCCTGTGGGTTCTTGTGAACCCTAGTAAGGGCATAGCAGGAAAGCTCTATGTCTAGCTATTTACGTGGATTGAACACCGATCCTAAAAGAATAGATGTGATCATACATTCTGCACCAAAATGGGCATTCAGGCTCTTTGTTTTGTCCATGTGAAAACCTCAAATTTGGCATTGTAGCATGTAAATCACACCAATGGTTCATCAATCAACATGCTTGGGGATGAATTGTGTCTCATTAGGTAAAACAATAGTAAGATTTGTATTTGCAAGCCTAACAAATAAATGTTCCTTTTTGTCAATAATGGTTCTCATGTGTGTTTCCTGTGTAAAAACTTTTAACCAGTCTATCCTTTATAGATGTAGCTCATTATTTCCAGCTTAGACTGGACAAATCTGGCTACCCAAGGATTCACTGTCAGTAAATACCAATATTTGTTTATCACTTATCTAACCCTATGATGTTGCATGGTATATCTTGTAATCATTTAAACTTCATCATCTTCTTTTTTAGGGGCATTATTACCAGTTTACACCGAGGCCTATTCTGACATTTCTCTCCTACATGTAAAAATCATCAATTTTTTGCTAGAAAATTACTTAGAACCCACCATTTTTTGGAATAAACATTTTAATGAATTTTACTGAACACAAACAATATAATACCCACTATTTTGGTTAAATATAAGGGCCCCATTTTGCTCAAATAAATTGTTCAATCTCTGTACAATTTCCTTTAGATTTACCAGAACTATGGAATAGGAGGACCTACCTACAGTGTCTATCCATTCACTCTGTATCCAATCAAGCAGGTCCTTTCATTACATAGTTGATGGTAGATCTAAAGGAGATTTACAATCATATAGTATTGTGTATGGCCAACTTTATACAAGTACCTAGGAGGGAGTGGATGGAGACACTCAGCTTGCAAGCCTTGTCACACATTTGCATGCATTTTCTTGGGGGTGTTTTTGTGTGTCATGCATAGGGCACATATTCACTTGAATGGGCTGCCCTACATGCAACACACATCCCAAAGAAGATCCAGAACTTTTTTTTTGAGTGGTGCATTTTTTACCATGCATTTTGGTGCGTTTGCAGCATTTTTCTGAATTGAATGGCAAAGCATGCATTTTCTGTGCAGTTTGCCATGCATTCAAAAATAGACAGATTTGAATGGAGCCTCATTGTTCTTGTATAAACAGACCAATTTCACTTTCAGACCCCATTCTCATCTAGCATAGTGGGAGCACATGTTTTTTGGCTTTTGGTATCTTTTTTTTTGTACCGTGACACGCATAGAGCAACTCATTGATTTCAATGGGCTGCGCAACTAGTTAATTTTAGGTGTATAAAGGCTATACACTATAAAGTCTGATTGTAAAATCTCTGTATAATCTCCCCTTTAGATTTACCAAAACTATATAATAGGAGGACACACCATCTCTCCAATCACTCTATATCCAATCAGGCAGGCCCTTGCACTACATTGTATAGTGAGCTTTACAGAACCCAGGACATACGTCTCCTGTTGTCAATACTACAGCTCTGATCCACATAAGATGTTATCTGACCGCTCAGCTCCTGCACACTCTGCCAAGTGAATATCTATGGCTGTGTATTTAGTGAGAGCAGAAATCACTGATTGCATTGGAAAAATGTGCTCCTGCAGAAATAGGTGGAAGTAGTCTCCTTGGAGGGGGGCATGCAGATGCAGGGTATATGTTAAGGAGGTCAGCTGGTGAACACCTTTCTGTGTCCTAACAGTTTTCACATCCTAAGGTCCATTCAGGAAGTGAGGAAGAAGTTTTTTTTTAATAGAACATGCTGAACGCTGAGGTAAGAGTTTTGTAGGATAAAGAGAAGGCTTTTTTATTTCTGCAAAAGTACATTAATGCTATACTGTATTGGTACATATGGCAAACTTAGGCCTAAAAGATAATGTCACAGAAAATAAATAGATAGCCAGCATGTTATGCTTTAAAATTGTGTATGCCCGTGGAATGGCACCAAGCTATGGTACCTAAAAGCCTCCATAGGTGATTGTCAGGGCCTGGACTTGAACTTGGGACTTCTGCTGTGTCTGGCGAGGACTCTTATCACTGAGCTACCTGAGATACTGGACAGAAACTGTATGATCCATTGGAAAACCCCACCTTGTGCCTTGATGTCTGCTGAAGCTTGAACTCTTTGCTCATCCCATTAACTTCCTGATTGAAGCCATGTCTCTGCACTTCCTGTTTGCCAGATTATTGTGCTCTTTTCAGCCAGTATCTCGCTCTCGTCTTCTCTGCTGCTGTCTATATTGTGCTACCACTCGTTATCAAAGTGATTCGGTCAATAAATGAGGAGCAAAATTTCAAGCATAATGGACCAGTAGAGGGTTTGTGTCAACCATCTTTAGATGTTGTTTAATTGAACTTTGCACCATTTATAACATTTTTAATATATTTATATATATTTATACAGTAGTGTACTGTGTTTCCAAGACCAAAGTTCTCATACAGCATACAATACCTAGTTGGAAAGCTGGTCATAAGTCTGAATGGTCATTAAACAGGTAAGTTGTTAAGTGAGGAGTTTCTGTAGTCTAAGTTGGTGTTGTTCTTATAAATTGGCAGTTATATACATTTTCATTATACTGTATAATAAGGGCACATTTTTAAGTTTATATACATTTTCATTATACTGTATAAGGGCACATTTTTAATTTTAATCAAGTTGCTAACATTTTAAATACAAAACTCAGCATGTGAATATCAATTTACCAAATAGCCAAAGGCCTTTAAATTAAAATCCCATTTAAACTTCACATAGAAATAAATAGCAATTTGATCACTAATGCCGCGTACACACGGTCGGACTTTTCGTCTACAAAAGTCCGACAGCCTGTCCGACAGACTTCCGACGTACCTTCGGCGGACTTGCGGCAGACTTTGTTACGAACGGACTTGCGCACACACGACCACACAAAAGTACGACAGCCTAGTACGCGGTGACGTACACCAAGTCCGACGAGACTATAAAACGGAAGTTCAATAGCCCGTACGACACCCTTTGGGCTCCTTCTGCTAATCTCGTGTTTATCTCGTGTTAGTAGAAGTTTGGTGAGAGACGATTCGCGCTTGTGAGACTCGTATTTTTCAGTTCGTTTTAACTGTTGTTCAGTCTGTGCTTGTGAGGTTTGTATCTGCTTTTCAGTGCGTTTGGTCAGTTGGCATTGAGAAATCTTTGTTTTATTGGCCGCTCGTTCCTGATTTTCAGGTCGTTCTTCACAGGCCTTGCTGTTCTTCAGTGCGTTCTGTTTAGTGCGTTCTGACCAGCCGACCGTTTTGAAGCCATGTTACCTGTACGTACTCGTCGTAGAGCTCGTGCATTGTATGTGCTTGGTGCTGTAGTTTATTCTTCAGCCCAAGACCAGTCCATGAACAGGGCGAGGAGGAGTTCATGGACCAAGAATTGGTTGCTTCAGCGTGACCAGTTCTGTCACATGCCTTTGCTCCGTGAGATCCGTGAGAATAATCCTGAGGATTTCAGGAACTTTCTCCGGATGACGGACCCCGTTTTTGACCGTTTGTTGGCTTTGCTGACCCCCTATATCAGCAGGCAGGATACCTGCATGAGGCAAGCCATCACTCCGGAGCAGAGGCTGGTCGCTACCTTGCGGTATTTGGCCACAGGGAGAAGCCTGCAGGACCTTAAGTTCTCGACAGGCATCTCCCCCCAGGCTCTGGGGATCATTATCCCAGAGACCTGTTCTGCCATCATACAGGTCCTGCAGAAGGACTATATTAAGGTAAGATATTTTTCTTTTATTAGCATCACATGTTCTTTTATGTAATCTTTGATAATATAATGTATTTTTTGCTTCAAACACTACTTACCATCATTGCAATATAGTGTGAATGTCCCCTTTTTATCCTCACACATGCTGGATTTTTTTCCTGTTATTTTTTGTCATGCATGTATATTTTCCTTCAATAACCTTCCCAGCATGAAGTGATGGGAACATATCCACCTAGTCTACTCATTTGGAATGTATTTTGTTTGAGTGTATTTAGTTTGCTGCTAATGAGCAATTATCTAGATTTCACAACCCCCCCCCCCCCACCTAAACTCACTCCAAATAGTTTGCTGCTAATGAGCAATTATCTAGATTTCACAACCCCCCCCCCCACCTAAACTCACTCCAAATAGTTTGCTGCTAATGAGCAATTATCTAGATTTCACAACCCCCCCCCCCACCTAAACTCACTCCAAATAGTTGGCTGCTAATGAGCAATTATCTAGATTTCACAACCCCCCCCCCCCACCTAAACTCACTCCAAATAGTTTGCTGCTAATGAGCAATTATCTAGATTTCACACCCCCCCCCCCCCACCTAAACTCACTCCAAATAGTTGGCTGCTAATGAGCAATTATCTAGATTTCACAACCCCCCCCCCACCTAAACTCACTCCAAATAGTTTGCTGCTAATGAGCAATTATCTAGATTTCACAACCCCCCCCCCCACCTAAACTCACTCCAAATAGTTTGCTGCTAATGAGCAATTATCTAGATTTCACACCCCCCCCCCCCCCACCTAAACTCACTCCAAATAGTTGGCTGCTAATGAGCAATTATCTAGATTTCACAACCCCCCCCCCACCTAAACTCACTCCAAATAGTTTGCTGCTAATGAGCAATTATCTAGATTTCACAACCCCCCCCCCCCCCCACCTAAACTCACTCCAAATAGTTTGCTGCTAATGAGCAATTATCTAGATTTCACAACCCCCCCCCCCCACCTAAACTCACTCCAAATAGTTTGCTGCTAATGAGCAATTATCTAGATTTCACACCCCCCCCCCCCCACCTAAACTCACTCCAAATAGTTGGCTGCTAATGAGCAATTATCTAGATTTCACAACCCCCCCCCACCTAAACTCACTCCAAATAGTTTGCTGCTAATGAGCAATTATCTAGATTTCACAACCCCCCCCCCCCACCTAAACTCACTCCAAATAGTTTGCTGCTAATGAGCAATTATCTAGATTTCACAACCCCCCCACCCCCACCTAAACTCACTCCAAATAGTTGGCTGCTAATGAGCAATTATCTAGATTTCACAACCCCCCCCCCCCACCTAAACTCACTCCAAATAGTTTGCTGCTAATGAGCAATTATCTAGATTTCACAACCCCCCCCCCCACCTAAACTCACTCCAAATAGTTTGCTGCTAATGAGCAATTATCTAGATTTCACAACCCCCCCACCCCCACCCTCGTTAAAATTTGCTGGAATGTTCTGTGGTGTTGATTTGTCTAAAGCAAATATATGTGGCACTTTGCAAAATGCATGTGCACTCTACAAGTGCATTTGTTCCAGTGCTTTAGTAAATGAGCAGAAGCTCTGCTGATTTCCATCATCAAATCATATGCAAGCCTCAAAGTGTTTTCATTAATTGCCCTTGCATGTGATTGTGTACTCCTTGCAACATGAATGCCTTTTTACATTACCTCATTTACTGTAAGCTGGTTAGCAACTGCACCTGCAGAGTGCGACAACTGCAGTCTTGTAGCCTTTTTAGTCCCTAAATTCCTGCGTGTCCTCAAAGTAATCTTTTTTAGGGATTTCACAACCCCCTAAAATGTAATCAATGTTCCATCAGAGGGGGTGAGCAATCTGATAAGTGTGCCTTTCCATATTAGTTATTCCAGAACAATTAAATTATTGAATGTTATACTGATGCTGGGGAATAATGTTTTTAATTGTCTAATTTTCTTGCAATGTTAGCTTACAAATTAATTGATTTTGGTTTTCTTTTTTGATTTCCCAGTTTCCTTCAACGCCACAGGAATGGCAGACTGTGGCATCCCATTTTGCCAGCCGTTGGGACTTTCCCAATTGTGGAGGGGCTATAGATGGGAAACATGTCCACATTGTGCCACCACCCCATTCGGGGTCATATTATTTTAATTATAAGGGGTTCCACAGTATTGTTTTAATGGCGGTGGTGTCGGCACACTATGATTTTTTATATGTGGACGTGGGGAAGAATGGCCGGATGTCGGATGGAGGAGTATTTGCCCAGACGGAGTTCTGCCAGCGTCTCCAGAGTGGTGGCCTGGGATTGCCACCTGATGAGGATAACGTGGAAGGACTCCCCTTTGTCTTCATTGCCGATGAAGCCTTCGCTCTCAGCAAGCACCTCATGAGGCCATTCCCCCAAAGAACACTCACCCCGGAGAGGAGGGTTTTTAATTACCGGCTGGCCAGAGCTAGAAGAGTGGTTGAGAATGCGTTTGGAATTCTGGCCAGCCGGTTCCGCCTGTTTCAAACAGCCATTAATTTGGCGGAATACAAACTTAATTTTATTGTTTTATCGTGCTGCATTCTGCACAACTTTTTAAATAAGCATGCTCCAAATTATATAGGCACAGTTGGGCCTGAGGCCGGACAAATAGAAGCCAACCTTCCAGGCCTGGATACTGTCCGTACTGGCTTGGCCCCCCAAAGTGCCCGTCAAGTTAGACAGCAATATGTTAATTATTTTATGGGTAGGGGGGCCATTGCAATGGGCCAGGATATCTAATTTTTGACAATAAAAAAATTATTGATGAAATCTTGCATTATATTTATTGCTTGCCTTTCTTTTGGGCTGTCTCCTAGGTTATGGTCGAGCAGTTGTAGTGCCAACTGTATTGTAATTTTAAATGTCAAAATAAGCTCCATTGCCACTGTAAACAACTTTTTTACAATTATAACTAAAATGATACTGAGCCTTGAAATAACAAACCACACATTTATTTAATTCCTATAAGGAGATGTTTTTATTAATGGTTGTTATGCATTCAGTTCTGCATTTAGTATAAAATGTTCATTGACAAAAATAGAATGATATCTTAATAATGTAGCAAAATATAATTATATCTAAATATTTATACCTAAATCCACAAAAAAATATTTTTGGCTTTTTGATTTTCACAAACAGGCTTTTTTTTTGGTTTTGGGAAAATCAAGTTTTGTTTTGTGTTTTTTTTTTTTTTTTTGGGTTTTTCAAGCAATTTTTGTGTTTATGTTTTTATTTTTTTAGCAAGTTATTTTTGTTTTTATTTTTTTTGAATAAAGTTTGTATATTTTTGTTTTTTTGGTTTTTTAAAATCAAGTGTTTTTTAATTTTTTTTGTTTTTTTAATCATGTTTTTTATTTTTTTTTGGTTTTTTAAAATCAATTTTTTTTTTTTTTTGGTTTTTTAAAATCTATTTTTTTATTTTTTTTTTTTTTTAAATCAATTTTTTTTTTTTTTTGGTTTTTTTAAAATCAAGTTTTTTTTTTTTTTGGTTTTTTTAAAATCAAGTTTTTTTTTTTTTTGGTTTTTTTAAAATCAAGTTTTTTTTTTTTTTGGTTTTTTTAAAATCAAGTTTTTTTTTTTTTTGGTTTTTTTAAAATCAAGTTTTTTATTTTTTTGGTTTTTTTAAAATCAAGTTTTTTCTTTTTTTTGGTTTTTTAAAATCTATTTTTTTATTTTTTTTGTTTTTTTAAAATCAAGTTTTTTATTTTTTTGGGTTTTTTAAAATCAAGTTTTTTAGTTTTTTGATTTTTTGTGTTTTTTTGAAAATCAATTTTTATTTTTTTGTGGATTTGTGAGGTATTTACAAGAAACAGCCCTCCTTTTTTACATTAGCTTAAACAGCCATTTATGTTCTGGCCAAAACAAAAAAGAGAAGGCCCAGAATGGGGTCAGCAAAACAGGAAATGAAGGACATGATTGATGTTTTGGGGTTTAAAAAAGGGCATTTAGATTCGACCCAAAACATCAATCATGTCCTTCATTTCCTGCTGCATACGATCCAGCCGATTCCGCATTTGATCGATCTCCCCATTCCAGGCCATGATTTGAGCAATTAGCCGTTGGGCACTGTCTGGGGTAAAATAGTCAGTTGGACCTAAAGTGGAATGAAAAAAAAAATATGTTTAGAAATATGCACACATAAGTTTACCTTACCATAAAGCTGGTGTCTCAGACACTGACCTGGTGGGGTGCCCATGTCGCAAAGTTCATTAACATCCTCGGGGGTGGCGCTGTTGCTTGACTCCAGCACAACCAGATCACCTAAAATAGAGTAGAAAAATTACATAAAATAAAAGGCAGCCATGCATAGATTACCGTAAGCTGGTGTCTCAGACACTGACCTGGTGGGGTGCCCATGTCGCAAAGTTCATTAACATCCTCGGGGGTGGCGCTGTTGCTTGACTCCAGCACAACCAGATCACCTAAAATAGAGTAGAAAAATTACATAAAATAAAAGACAGCCATGCATAGATTACCGTAAGCTGGTGTGTCAGACACTGACCTGGTGGGGTGCCCATGTCGCCCACCTCTCCTTCCTCCACATCCTCAATGGGACTTGGGCTTATTTCCCAATCATGTTTTGCTTTGGGTTGGCTGAGTGATTTTTCCCCTATGTGAAACAAAAAATTATTTTAATCTAATTAGCACACAGATATTTTAGTACATAGTAATTTTCCAACATTTGTAATGAAGTGGTTTGTGTAGAGTTCCTATTTTACCTCAATATTTAAAATTTGAAAGACATATCGGATAGATAGATATCAATATCTCAAAATATAGTTAATAATCTTTTGATCTCTCTCTATATCTGGAACAAAATCTCAAACTATCTAACTAAATGTAAAGCCAAAAAATTAAGATAACTTCAAATCTTCCAAAAGAATGTTTTAAATTTCTATATCTATCTATCTACCTATCTCTATATTTCTCTCTCTCTCTATATATATATATATTTCTCTCTCTCTCTCTCTCTCTCTCTCGTTTATATATATATATATATATATATATATATATATATATATATATATATATACACACACATATATATATATATATATATATATATATATATATATATATATATATATATATATATATATATATAGTTAGATATATATATATATATATATATAGTTAGATATATATATATATATTTATATATATATATATAGTTAGATATATATATATATTTATATATAGTTAGATATATATATATATATTTATATATATATATATATATTTATATATATATGTATGTGTGTATATATATATATATATGTATATATGTATGTGTATATATATATATATATATATATATGTATGTGTATATATATATGTATGTGTATATATATATATATATATATATGTATGTGTATATATATATATATATATGTATATATATATATATGTGTGTGTATATATATATATATATATATATATATGTGTATATATGTGTGTATATATATATATATATATATGTGTGTGTATATATATATATATATATATATATATATATATATATATATATATATATATATATATATATATATATACACATGTATATATATGTGTATATGTATATATCTATAGATATGTAACTAACGAGGTTTCTTAAAAGATCGTTTAAAACGATGAAAACAAAAATCGGATAGGAAGGAAAAGCACATGGAGCAATATACAAGGTAATAAACACAAGATAAAAACACGACAAGTACTTACTTTTTTTAAGAACTTTCCGGATACGTCGGTATTGATCCGGCTCCCTGAGTTTCAGGTCAGACCATCTTTTTCGCAGTTGGTCTTTGGAGCGCTGGACCCCAAAAGATGCCTGCAAAGTTTCCACCACCTTCGCCATTATTTTGGCCTTGCGCAAATTTGGCCGTGCGTACGGCCCATACTTCCCATCATAGTCGTCTTTGTGAAGAATGGCCACCATCTCCACCATCTCTTTAAAACTCATATTAGAGGCCTTAAATCTAGGCCTCACAGATTTTGTTGACGTTCCAGCCTCCGGGCTGTCTCCACTACCTGAGGTCGTCAACATTTCAGGTGTCTCCGCCATTCTTTAACTCCACTACGCGCCGTAACAAAAAATGGGCGGAGAACATGAGTTAAAATCGAACGTCAGGGGCGGGCGACGCAGGCGGAGTTTCACACATGCGTAGTGTATAAAGAGCCTTGCGCACGTGTCGTACGTACGTTCTGTGCGTCGAATTAGGGGGCGGAGAACATGAGTTAATTTCGAACGTCAGGGGCGGGCGACGCAGGCGGAGTTTCACACATGCGTAGTGTATAAAGAGCCTTGCGCACGTGTCGTACGTACGTTCTGTGGTAGGTGATAGTGGACCTGGACGTTACAAAACGAAGGTAATTTTAGATATATTCTTTTTTTTTTTTTTTTTTTTTTTGGTTTTTATGGTCATGACTTTGTAGCAAGCGGCCTATATGGCTTGATAGATTGATGAGGCCTACATAGGGAGAAGATGATGAGGGGTTAGCCGAAACCTATAATAAAAGTGTTTTTTGTCTTGTGACTTCATCTTTTCCAGATATAATGAATCCCCTATTTAAGGATCCAGAGTTCCTTACATCTTTTATTTCCAAATATCGAGAGATGAGGAATTTGTGGGAGGTGAAACACCCTCAGTATTATGCTAAGCATGTGAGGAAGTCAACGCTGGAGAGACTTCTGGCCTTTGTCCAGGCGACCATCCCGGAAGCAACAATGGAGACATTGCTCAAGAAAATTGGGGGCTTGAGGAACATGTATAAGAGGGAGCATAAGAAGATCCAGGAATCAAGGAGATCAGGAGCATCAGCAGATGATGTTTATGTACCCAGGCTGTGGTACTACAATCAACTCCGTTTTCTGGATGACCAGAATGAAGCCAGGCCATCACTTTCAACCCTTCCCTCCACCCTTCCCTCCACCCTTCCCTCCACCCCAGCAGAGGCTGATGAGGAGCAAGCTGGGTCTTCCATCCTGGATGAACCAGATATGACCATCTGGAGTCAGGTAAATGATTTAAACAAATATTTACTGTACTAATATTAATGATGTTAACTGGATGTTATAATTGTCTAAAATAATTTGGCACTCAAAATTGGGTATACATATCAATTGACAGTAGTGGCTAAATATGTTTGGCACCTGCTTGAAATAATTATGGTGTCTGATTAGACTCTTTTATTAAAGAGAAGTATTCACATTGAATTTGCTATTCATGAGAAGCAAACTGTGTGTCATTGATGAAGCCAAAAAAATATACTCAAACTATTGTCCTTTTTTTATACACAGGATGAGTCCATCCAGGAGGAATGTGGGGAAAGTGGAAGGCAGGAGGAGACCAGGCCCATGGACAGCCTGGAGGAGGCCGGATTCACCATCATCCTGGAGGAGGCTGGGCCCAGTGTCAGGCAGGAGGTGGCTGCTCCCAGTGAGGTGGCTGCTCCCAGTGAGGTGGCTGCTCCCAGTGAGGTGGCTGCTCCCAGTGAGGTGGCTGGGCCAAGCGAGGTGGCTGGGCCCAGTAGAAGCCTGACCGAATCCCAAGTGCCTCCCCTCCACCTTCCCAAAAAAAGGGCCAGGAAGGGGATGGTCACACAGGACGCATCCCTGCGCCTCATGCAAGAGGCCACCCGTTTTTTAAAAAGCCCCCCCGAAGCGGAAGAATCCTATGGCTGCTACTTAGCCAGCAGGCTTCTTCAGATGGATTGGGAGCAGCGCCTCATTTGTGAGCGCCTATTTGGGGAAACAATCCATAAGGGGCTGCAGGGCACGCTAACACAAAACACCCAACTACATGAGGCAGCCCCCCCTCCTCCTCCTCCTCCTCCTCCTCCTCCTCCTCCTCCTCCTCCTGCCACAACTGAAACACCAGAGCCACAGCCTCAAAAGAAGGCTACAGGGAAGGCTGCAGGGCAGCGTGGAGGAAAGGCTGCAGGGAAGAGAAGAAAATGATGACCTGGGTTCAGTCTGGTCTGACAGAAGACGCAGGCTGTTGTAGGACCACAGTCTGGGGACATCTAGATCATCTGCTGGTGCTGTTGATCTCTGGGATTCTTGGACCAGATTGTGCTCCCTCTTATATGGACTCCTCAAGATCCCAATTTTCTGGTACACCGACTTTTTCCAGCGTTGACTTCCTCTTTATTTTATTTTGACCATGAATAAATGGATATTTTTTGAGTTTAGCAAAAGACTTTATGTGTTTTCTTTGAAATCATTGATTTTACACACAATGTTAAATTAACAAGGGACAACAATCTCATTGAGTTTGAAAAAAAAACACACCAAAAATACATTACTAATGTTAATAATGTTCAAGTGGTAAGTCTTGAAAATCCAAAAAATTACGTAACCAAAAACGGTGCTTTGGGTTAACTTTATCTAAAAACTAAAAAATAAACACTATAAAAAAAAAAAAAAATAATAATGGGTTCTTTGTGTTAACTTTACAAACCTAAAAAAATAAAAAAAATAAAAAAAAAAAAAATAAAAAGGGGAAAAAATATTATTAGTATGGAAACATTGTTTTAAAAAGGCATACTATATCATTCATGAGATCAAAGAGAAAAAGAATCCAGAAATCAGTTTGGGAGAACTCTGATTATGAACAGCAAAACACCTTCGTTCTTTAGAGCCTTCGTAAAGAAGAAATAAAATGCGCTGCATTGAACGATCACAGATTTTGCAGCGTGATGAATGTGCTACCTACAATACGAACACTAGTTTTACTAGACCGAGTGCTTCCGTTTAGTTTTTGCTTATGAGCATGCGTCGTTTTTTTGTCCGTCGGACTAGCATACAGACGAGCGGACTTCGGGGTCCGTCGTACTTACGACGTAAAGATTTGAAGCATGCTTCAAATCTAAAGTCCGTCGGATTTGAGGCTAAAAAAGTCCGTTGAAAGTCCGGAGAAGCCCACACACGATCGGATTACCAGCCACCTTTAGTCCGTCAGCGTCCGTTGGACTTTTGTAGACGAAAAGTCCGACCGTGTGTACGCGGCATTATAGTTCTTAAGTTTTTTCCTTATATTTTGCAGGTATTTAGTATACAGTGTTTTGTGTGAATCTAATAAAGCTACTCTGTTTTCCTTATACTTAATAAATATATGTGTTGAAAAGTTGGCAAATAGTATTGATATTAAATTGATAATAAACAAAAATGCGCGCACAAGTATATCAAAATAAATAACTTGCATACACCTAGCACACTGCATCTCTAATGAGCTTCCAGCTGTAGAAGGGATTATTATAGTAAAGATCCATTTGAAAAGCATTTTAGATCATATAGTATAAATCATGTAGGAATATATATATATATATATATATATATATATATATATATATATATATATATATATATATATATATATATATATATAAATATATACAATGGGGACAGAAAGTATTCAGACCCCCTTAAATTTTTCACTTTTTGTTATATTGCAGCCATTTGCTAAAATCATTTAAGTTCATTTTTTTCCTCATTAAAGCACCCCGTATTGACAGAAAAACACAGAATTGTTGACATTTTTGCAGATTTATTAAAAAAGAAAAACTGAAATCTGACATGGTCCTAAGTATTCAGATCCTTTGCTCAGTATGTAGTAGAAGCACCCTTTTGATCTAATACAGCCATGAGTCTTTATGGGAAAGATGCAACAAGTTCTGTCAGGTTGGATGGTAAACGTTGGTGGACAGCCATTTTTAGGTCTCTCCAGAGATGCTCAATTGGGTTTAAGTCAGGGCTCTGGCTGGACCATTCAAGAACAGTCACGGAGTTGTTGTGAAGCTACTCCTTCATTATTTTAGCTGTGTGCTTAGGGTCATTGTCTTGTTGGAAGGTAAACCTTCGGCCCAGTCTGAGGTCCTGAGCACTCTGGAGAAGGTTTTCATTCAGGATATTCCTGTACTTGGCTGCATCATCTTCCCCTCGATTGCAAACAGTCGTCCTGTCCCTGCAGCTGAAAAACACCCCCACAGCATGATGCTGCCACCACCATGCTTCACTGTTGGGACTGTATTGGACAGGTGATAAGCAGTGCCTGGTTTTCTCCACACATATCACTTAGAATTAAGGCCAAAAAGTTCTATCTTGGTCTCATCAGACCAGAGAATCCTATTTTTCTTTTTTTTTTTTCACAATCAAAGTTTATTGATAGCAAATTCAGTATACATGTTATATTATAATAAACATCTGTTTAAGCATGTAACATTATGTCAGCGAACAACTTGACATTGCATATATAGTCTGAAAAATTTGAGTTTAGAAAATAGTATTTCAAATATTTTGGAAATTAGGTACGAGGAAAAAGGGAAGAGGGGGAGAGTGGAAAGAGATAAAAAAAAAAAAAAAGAAAGGGGGGGGGGTTAAGGATGAGCAGGGAACAATATGATACAATTTAGGTTTGGTGTTGTTGGCCTACAATACATATTTCTATATATAAATGTAATATTCTGATACAGATAATAAATTAAAGCATCATACAAGTTTAATGCTCTTATCGTCTAAAACCAGGGTTTGTTAGTTCGGAATGATTGCTGTCCTAAATTCGTCTGATAATGTAAACAGATACCAGGGTTGCCACATCTTGTTAAAGTTGGCGTTATTTTCTTTTTTCATAGCTAGAATTTCTTCTATCTTATAGGTATAATGTACTCTGTCAAACCAATCTTTAACTCCTGGAGTGTGGGTAGATTTCCAATGTAATGGAATTAGGGTTTTAGCTGCATTTAAGAGATGTCTGGTGAGGGTCTTTTTGTACTTGCTCAGTGTATATGTGTTAATATGAATCAGGCAGGCAGCGGCATTTAAGTTTATTTTGGTCTCAGTAATGTGTTTTATCCAATGTATTATTTTTCTCCAACAATCTTGGATTGGGGGACATGTCCACCAGATGTGCATAAATGAGCCTGTTTCCGTACCACATCTCCAGCATGTGTCTGAGGTTGTAGAGAACCACCTCCTGGCCTTTTGTAGTGTCACATACCATTGGGTTAATATTTTATATGATATTTCCTGAGCCTTCGTGCTTAGTGAACACTTATGAGCTAAGATACAAACTTTTTCCCATTGAGCATCGCTAAATTTGGTTCCCAAATCCATTTCCCACTTTTCTTTATGATTATGGCTGTCTATAGGAGTCAATTGGGTCAACCAGTTGTAAGCCATGGAAGTGGTTTTAAGAATCGGGGAAAGTTTGTAGCAGATATGTTCTAGAGGTGTCATGGGTAGATAGTATGAAGCTCTATTTTTACTGTTCAGCAGGAAATTCTTTAGTTGCATATAGAACCATAGGCCAGGAAATGATTCCCCGTATTCTTCTTTAAATGATTCCAAGGATCTCATCTTATTTCCAATAAAGCAGTGGGATGTTAGGAACTTTAAGCTGTGTTTGGGTCTTGGGAGGCATCTTTGAGTCATCCCAGGTGTAAAATCTGGGTTGCCTTCAATTGGTGTTAGTGGGCCAGGTATTGAGGCTATATTATGCGTTTTAGCAATTTTGTGTAAAATGGCTATTGTGGTCTTAATCAGGGGGTGTTTCATGTTTTTGAGTGATTTAGTATGGTTTGTCCAAGGTAAATATAGTAGTTGTCGTTTATTGTAAGAGAGTTCCAGTTGGACCCAGTCTTTACTGTCCCTGTGGCAGTGCCAATCTATCAGTCTGGTGATATGAGTTGCATTATGGTATTTTTTGAAGTCAGGTAGACCTATTCCACATTTGTTTTTGGGGGAGGTGAGTAGTCTGTAATTCAATCTGGGTTTTTTTCCTGCCCATAGAAATCTTCTTTGTAAATCTTTAAGTTTGGCAAAGAATGCGTTTGGGACATGTATTGGTAAAGTATTAAAAATATACAATAGTCTGGGGAGAATCGTCATTTTCAATATTGAAGCTCTGCCAAACCAAGAAAATAATTTTGTGGACCAATTTTTAAGATCTTTTTTTTATTGAGAGTAGTAGAGGTGTATAGTTAGCTTCATATATGTCATCTATATTTGTAGTGAGATTAACCCCTAGGTATTTAAGATGTTTTTGTACCCACTTATAATTGCAGTTCTTTTTTGACATTTGGTCAATTGGTTGGGGGGTAGTGAGAGGTTTAGTGCCTCAGACTTGGTTTGATTAATTTTAAAATTGGAAATATATCCAAATGCTTTAAATATTTTATGGAGGTTGAGAATGGTGGCTGCGAGATAAAAAATAGGAGATCATCTGCATAGGCTGCTATTTTGTATTCTTTTTTATTCTTATTTTTCACCATCTTGGAGTCCTTCAGGTGTTTTTTAGCAAACTCCATGCAAGCTTTCATGTGTCTTGCACTTAGGAGAGGCTTCCGTTGGGCCACTCTGCCATAAATCCCTGACTGGTGGAGGGCTGCAGTGATTGACTTTCTACAACTTTCTCCTATCTCCCGACTGCATCTCTGGAGCTCAGCCACAGTGATCTTTGGGTTCTTCTTTACCTCTCTCACCAAGGCTCTTCTCCCCCGATAGCTCAGTTTGGCCAGACGGCCAGCTCTAGGTAGGGTTCTGGTCGTTCCAAACGTCTTCCATTTAAGGATTATGGAGGCCACTGTGCTCTTAGGAACCTTAAATGCAGCAGAAATTTTTTCGTAACCTTGGCCAGATCTGTGCCTTGCCAAAATTCTGTCTCTGAGCTCTTCAGGCAGTTCCTTTGACCTCATGATTCTCATTTGCTCTGACATGCACTGTGAGCTGTAAGGTCTTATACAGACAGGTGTGTGGCTTTCCTAATCAAGTCCAATCAGTATAATCAAACACAGCTCTACTCAAATGAAGGTGTAGAACCATCTCAAGGATGATCAGAAGAAATGGACAGCACCTGAGTTAAATATATGAGTGTCACAGCAAAGGGTCTGAATACTTAGGACCATGTGATATTTCAGTTTTTCTTTTTAATAAATCTGCAAAAATGTCAACAATTCTGTGTTTTTCTGTCAATAGGGGGTGCTGTGTGTACATTAATGAGGAAAAAATATGAACTTAAATGATTTTAGCAAATGTCTGCAATATAACAAAGAGTGAAAAATTTAAGGGGGTCTGAATACTTTCTGTCCCCACTATATATATATATATATATATATATATATATATATATATATATATATATATATATATATATATATATATATATATATATATATATATATATATATATATATATATATATATATATATATATATATATAATGTATATATGAATATGCCTTTATAAAATGCCGTTTGTAAATTAAGAATTAAATGATATTAATAGTCACTGCAGAAAAACAATGTTATGCCAATGAAAATGTTATTTGTTCTATTCTTTATTTTTCAAAAGTAATGGGACAAGAATGCACAAATGTAGGAATCTGAATGTTCAATTGTAAAGGTAAAATTTGCCAAGGGATCTTCCCCACACAAACAATACTCCCACCTTCCTCAACTATTTGCTGCAGCTGAAAAAATCATCTAATTGGACCAAATACTTACCGAAGCATGTGATTATGTGACACAATGGATACTAAGCCACCTTTTTCCTGGACTGCTGAGTGTGGTGGGGGGGGAGGTCAGCCTTAAGATGCCAATGTCACTGGGTTGTGACTCTGAAGCTTACCATTGGCTGTCCATCAGCAAGGCTCACAGGTCTGGTGTTTCTTAACAGAGGTCCCATGGTGAGTGACAGTGGAAGTTAGTAGAACATTTGTTAGAGGGTTAAAAAAATATGAATGGAGGGGTGGATGAGTTTGTGAATTATGTGGAAGAAATCGAGAAGGGGAAACAGAGGTACTAGAGAAAGTGGTTCAATAAAGCTATGAGTCTTGATTTTTTAAACACTTTCTTCTAAGTTCCCCACAACTGACAGACAGCTAATATTGTACCTATCCACAAGAAGGTTAGCAAAGTAAAAGCTGGCAACTGAGTTTAACATCTGTTATCTGTTTAAGCTTAATTCATGTTATTAACCATGAAAAGAAGGATTATGGATCACTTAAAGCACACAACTTGCTGAACCCAAAGTAGCATGGCTTTACTGAGGGCAGATCAAGTCAAACTAATCTGATTTCTGAATTTTTTGACTGTATGTTCTTGATCAGGGTGCTGCTGTGGACAAAGCCTATCTTGATTTAATCAACACATTTGATACAGTTATACATATGGATCTCATAATAATTTTATAACAACTAGTACTTAACCTTTGGGTGGTTCAGTGGATATGAAGTTGGCTTAGACCCCTTTCACGCTAAGGTGGTTTTCAGGCTTTTTAGCGCTAGAAATAGCCTCTGAAAAGTGCCTGAAAAACACCTCACATTCATTGCAATGGGTCTTTTTTGTGTTTTTTTTCTTTTTTTAAGGTCACGTTGTCACGTGATCTTAAAAAAAAAGGCCCGCTAGCGCCCTAAAATGCAGCTAAAGCATGGCAAAATCAACCAACGCTTTAGTGCTGTTTTAGCAGCCCTTCACTGTGAAAGTACCCTAAAAAGATAGATATCAGAATATGGTTGTAAATAGAGTTCACTCAAAAGTCACTAGTGGTGTACCACTAGGCTCTGCACTATGTCTTGCTTTATTTAATCTGTCTAAAATTATTTCAGCTAAAAGTTTGTTGATAAGGTATATCACTATTATTATACAGGATTTATATAGCGCTGTTGCAGCAATTTACAACATAAGGTCAGACAGTTCAATTTTAATACAGTCTGAATCAGGGAGCCCTGCTCATTAGAGCATACAATCTAAGAGGGAGGGTCAAAAGATAATAAAAGGTAATAACTGCGGGGGATGGGCTTGAAGGAGAAAATAAATGTACAGTTGTTAGGTAAGGGCCGGATAGGTTTTTCTGAAGAGGTGAATTTTCAGGGATCTGAAAGTGAACAGAGTAGGAGATATCTGGATAGGTTGGGGTAGGGACTTCCAGAGGATGGAAGAGGACCTGTAGAAGTCCTGGAGGTGAGCATGGGATGAGGTGACAAGGGAGCTAGAGAGCAGGAGGTCTTTGGATGATGATAAAAAGGTGTGCAACAGGGTTGGTATTCCTAGAGGTGTCTGTAACATGAAAACTGATTTGGCATTGCTGGAGGATTGGTCAAAGTAGTGGCAACTGCAATTCAATGTTTCTAATGCACCTTAGGAAAAATAGTCTTATGATAAAATGCAATATTGGGGAACAGTGTTGACTAGACTACAGAGGAGAAAGATTTGGTGGTATTTATATCAGATGATTCAGGAGCTTAATATGTATAGGAAGGGAAGGGGGAGACATGACTGAAACCTTTGTCTATATCAGGCTGTGAATAAGGTTTAGGAGGGCTGTATTTTCAATGTGAAATTCAAGAACATGGGGGCATGACCTCAAACTAGCAGATAGAAAGTTCAAAACAATCTTAAGTATTTTACAAAACAAAGTTCATGTGTATAGTAGAGGTAATGAGTCAGTCAACAGTGAGGTAAGTGGGTTCAAACATGCATGGGGCAAACAGAACTATTTAAAAAAAAGTAAAAAATGGGGTAGACTCAATAGTCCACTTGGTTTTTTTTACTGCTGTCACTCTTCAATGTCTCTAACTACCATGCCAGAATGTAGACATAAAGTTGTTATAATAGTACAATCTTACTTTTAAGAAAAAAATAAATATAGGGTTCTTTCACACTTTATTAAATATTCAGCAAATACTGTAGCTAATCACTCATTTAGCAAACATAAACCTTTTACTAATCCTAAGGAAATTAAATAATAATGTTGTTTTCCCTAAAATTAACCACAGCTAAACATGTATATACCATCCATCAGGATTTGTGGATATAACTGTTCAAATATTAACATATAAGTAACAGGTACATCTTTCAAATCATAATATTATTGTATATAATTTATTAAGTCAATTTCTAAAACCTCTAACAAAGCAAACGTGTTTGAACAAATAATAATGACAGTTTCAATCAGAGACCACTTATCTATGACCACATGAATGAAATTGTGAAGCATGTCCTTTCTACAAACTTTTAATGCAAGAGCCTTGGACAATGATGTTATCATTTTCAAAATTGGCAATGCAGTGTGGTCAGCTGAAGAAAAAATGTTTCAATCCACAGGTCACTCCTCATTAATGATGAGTGGAATTAAAATTCCAGTCCAATTTTAGACCTATAATCTTATTTTAAAATATAAAAAGTACTATAAAATGTACTGCCCACAATATTGATCTGATGGTCAATCATGTCTTTTTACCCAAGTCATGACTGAGGATGAGGCAAATAAAAATTTGGAGAGGGGACCAGAAAAAAACACAAGGGGAAAAAACAGAAATTTTAATATAATTTTATTTTGTTTTTTACTGCCCCATTCCATATTTCTTCTGGTCCCTTCCCCTCCCCCTTGTGTTTTTTTCTGTGTCTCCATTTATGCTCCGGCCCCGCCCTCTGTTCTGCCTATATCAATCTCCTCCGTGCCTTGAGAACCCATGCTTGAGAAAGGAATGCGGCTATCTCTTCCATCCATAGCCAGCTAGTTCAGAAACGTGTGGCATGTTGATGACGTCACGGCTCGGCGCCGGCCTGTGTCTGCACTCCAAACCTCGCTTTCAATCTGCACACACGGGCGTGTCTCTCCCTCCACCATACAGGGACAGAGCGAATGCTGTGGAGATACAGCACGGCTCAGCCATCCGTCCGGACATCCTTCCCCCCTCCTTCCACGGGCACCCCTGTCAGCATTTGACTGATTTCTCCCTCTCCACCAAGACTGCAGTTACTATCTACCAGGAACACTGAATCTCATCAGACTGTGTTGTGCTTAGCCATCTGCACCCCTGCCTGCCTGGACTTGATTGAGTATCAGCTACACTGGAACTGCTGCTGGCTACAGTCCCACATTATCATCTCTTCAGCCCTGATCATGCTCCTGTATACGACTCCTCTTTCTTTCATGTGAGTGGATATTGTGATTTTAATAATTTTTTTATGATATATTCTCAGAGGCGCTCCTATTCCTTGGTTTTTGTCTGTGTAAGAAAGGTCAAGATATAAATTCAAATCCTGGAACGTGTTTGGAGAGCAAGTATCAGCAAGGTAATGAGGCTGAGTAGTTGGGTAGTTAGTAAAATGTTTAACAAGTAAAAAGGAACAGAACGGGGTAATCCCTTGGGGATATTAAATCTGAAATGGAAAGCAAAAAAGTACGATACCAGACGGAATCTGAGCGGAATGTAGACCGCATATTTTAAAAGTGCAACTGCAACTGTAAAAATGAGTAACCAACATGTGCACTTTACAAGCTCTCCGGAGCTATGTTAGCTTGATTGTAAAGTAATTCATACAGGCCTTTGTTTGGTAGAGGAAGTCCATCGTTCTGGTGGTTCCAGATGAGGTGATGCAGGCTGGTCCATGGTGGAAGTTTCAGAATCTAGGATTTGCCAGTCCCGTAGCAGGCGGATGCTGTCAGCAAGGGAAGTGATCATGAAAAATTGGTCATCTTTAGTAATAAGAAGTTTTTCCAGGTACCTCTATTGGTAAGAGATATGGTGGTTCCTTAGAGGCTTCGTTAGGGTGGCCAACTTACTGTGCTGCTGTGTAGTGTGTGCAGATAGATCAATAAACAGAGAATGTCTGCAAGTGTTCTGGAAGATGATCTACTTGCCTGAAGGCTGCCATCAATTTTTCCTTAGTTTGGAAAAAGTGAATGCGAGCGATGGTGTCTCTTGTCAGGTGTGCGGGGATGTTTTTCAATTTTGGGAGTCTGTGAATGTGGTCTATTAGTAGATCTTCCAGAGGGGCATCAGGTATCACAGCCTTCATTACATCTGTAAAGAAGTCCATAAAATCAGGCTGTTTAATTGATTCAGGGATCCCTCTTAACTTGACATTATTGCACCTGGATTGGTCTTCCATGTCTGCAATTTTTGATTTCATCCATGTGATGTCATCTTCATGGGAGTTGTGGGCATCTATCAGATTGTTAAATGTGGAGGTAAATTCACCCATCTTATCTTCAATATGTGACACTCTATTACCTATTTCAACAACATCTGATTTAAATTGCTGGGCTAGTGACATGATGTCTGCATGGAGTTTTTGTTCTTAGAGAGACTTTCATGTCTTTCAACGTGGTGGAAAGCACTGGTTGATTAGCAGGGAGGAACTCCAATATGGAGTCTTGTAACTCTCTGGTATCATTAAGGGAGCCTGACAAGTCGCTCGTCTCCAGAGCTAGTTCAGATGCAGCCTGCAGGTTGTGTTTGGCTTTAACTGGGATGGAGGAGCATGAGGAGGATTGAGAAGCCCAGCTATTGGCATGCTGTGAGCATGTGATGTCTGGGGAGAAGGGCTTCAGGTGTTCCTCTTTCATGATGGAGAAGCCATGTGGGGGAGTGCAGAGATCTGTCGGCACCATCTTGGCCGGAGAAGCGGCGCGGCTGTGTGAAAAAGTCTGTCATTCCCCCTGGTTGATTGTGGTCTTTTCTCTTGCGGGACATTTAGTTAGTGGGAGCCTGACCTGGAGAAGACTGGAATCGCTGGTAATTTGGGCACTGTGCATTTGCTGTGGGCTCTGGCATGCTGTCTGTGTGCGGAGCAGTCTTCTCAAACGGCCATCTTCCGTGCCAGCCAGCCACGCCCCACCCCCACTTTAGTAACTTTAAAGTGATCAACATATTACAGGGAGATTATAAATATATTATATTCCAAATTATCACTAGCCAGGTTCTTAGAAGTAAAAGTTAAAAATAAGATTTTTGTACTTACAATAAGTATTTTTCTTGAAGTCCATTGATGGACACAGTATAATAATTCTTGGGCTGTGGGTTTTACTTTGAATTACAGAAGTTTTAGACACTGGCAAATAAAAAAAATAAACCAGTTTCAGTTTTGTGAGCAAGCTGGGCATAAGGCCCAAAATCACAGAGGGGTGATATCTTTGTCTCTCAACATACTTCAAAAAAATATTTGAGTACAAAAATCTTATTTTCTTTTTCCTTGTCAAAAGAAGTTTATTGAGTATACAATGTTATAAAGATACATAAAGTAAGTTTACAAGGATCTATAAAGTAAGCTCATTGTTTTACAGTAGGGTTTATATAGGTAAATATCATGAAATTTCAAATATTAAACATTGGGTTCACGTAAACCTAAATTAAAGATATATATCATTTCCTTAGTTACTTTTGTAGGTATTTAAATGATTTATACCTACTATACATATTGTTTACAAGTAGAGTGTATATAGGTCAAATAAATTCTGATAATGAGCTTTAATCGTAAGGTGGAGAAAAGGAAAGAGAAAGAAGAAAAAGGGTTGAAAGGTAGAGGTATGGTCCACAAGGTTGTCCCGCTCAGGTTGTCAGTTTATTATTCTTTTTAGTTCTCTTTGAAGCCTTAGAATGGGTGTCTCTGTAAGTCATTTAATCTGTTACCATGGCAACAGGACAGAGTCATTGAAATTTGACAGGAACTGTTGTTTTATCCAAGGGTGCCAAAGTTTTTCAAATTTTGGAATTTGATTTTGATCGATGGCTACCATCTTAGCATGGGACATTGTATTATTCATTCTGTGAATTGTTTCTGCTAGTACCAATGTAGGAGATTTCCATGCCTTGGCCACTGTTTGTTTTGCAGCCGTTATTAGTTGGATCATAAGTTTGAATTGAGAGAGTGTTAACCATTCCGGTTTTAGATTAAGTAAAGTTAAATATGGATCTGGTTGTATTATCTTTTTAAATATTTTAGATGCAATCACGAAAACTTCCTTCCAGAAGGTTTGGATTACTGGGCACGTCCACCATATGTGTAAATATGTGCCTATTTCTGGGCATCCTCGAAAACAAAGAGCTGAGGTATTAGGTGAATATTTTGCCACTCTAGCGGGTACAAGGTACCAGCGAGTTAGGACTTTATAATTTGTCTCCAGTGCTAAGATGTTGGGTGAAGATGACTTAGATGTGAGCCATATGTTAGACCAGTCCGTGTCTTCTAAAGTTCGTCCCAGGTCCTCCTCCCACCTCTGAACGTAAGAGGGTCTATTAAGATTTGCTACTCCATATAATTGATTATAAAGTGATGAAATTGTACCTTTAGCAAATGGATCTTTTGTACAGATTGATTCAAAAATGGATAATTGGGATAATGGTGTATCCCCCTTTAGGAATGGTGTATAGAAATTTTTGATTTGGAGATATCTAAATATCTCAGAGTTTGGTAGATCATATTTTTCTCTAAGCGATGGGAATGAAAGGAATGATTTAGATGCTATGAAGTCATTTAGTGTCTGAATGCCTGATGTTGTCCAAGCTTTAAAAGAATTTGGGTAGATCCATGCCGGATAAAAGGCCGGATTTCTGATAAAAGAAAGGAGAGGATTGTGTGGAGATTGTAACTGATATTTGGTTTTTAGTTTATCCCAGAGAGATAAGAAGTGTTTAGTTATGGGATTATGAATTTTAAAGCGGTCTTTAGGATCAAGCCATAATAAATTTGATATTAATAGAGGGTCATTTTCTGAAGCCTCTATAAATACCCATAATGGGATTTCCTGTTTTGCATGGTATTTGGACAGACTGGCCAAATGTGCTGCTCTGTAGTAGTTAGTAAAATTAGGGTATCCCAGGCCTCCTTTATTTTTGGGAAGATGTAGTGTGTGTATAGGTATACGTGGTTTAGAAGAGCCCCATATAAACGAAGTTGCTCTTTTTTGTACTATTCTCAAAAAATAGGAAGGAATTGGAATAGGGAGGACTCTGAATAGATAAAGCAATTTGGGTAGAATAGTCATTTTGATTGCATTAATTTTCCCTATCCAGGATAAAGGAAGTTGCGACCATTGTTTTATTAGATTTGTGATCTGTCTTAATACAGGAGGATAATTGGTTGAGAATAAGTCAGAATGAGATGCTGTTAAATGAATTCCAAGATATGGGATTGATTTTTCTGCCCATGTGAATGGGAGTGCAGCCCTAGCCGGGATCAATTCCATGTTTGTGAGTGAAATATTAAGCACTAGGCATTTCTTAGGATTAATCATAAGGCCGGATAGGGCTGCAAATCCATCAAGAGCTGGTATTAAGTTAGGACCAGAGACCTGTGGTGATGATAGAAAAAGTAATATATCGTCTGCAAATATACATAATTTGTGTGTAATACCTCCTACTTCAATGCCAGTTATAGTTTGGTTTGTTCTGATGTATTGGGCCATGGGTTCGAGTATAAGGGCAAATAATAAGGGAGATAATGGGCAACCCTGTCGGGTACCTCTTTCGATATTAAAGGCTTCAGATTTGTATCCAGCATATTTTATATAGGCTTTGGGTTTATTATATAATGCTTTGATCCATGTTAAAAAGTGGGGTCCAAAACCCCATTTTTGTAATGAATATTGCATATATTGCCAGGATACTGTGTCAAATGCCCTCTTAATATCGAGAGATAGAAAACATAAAGGGATTTTCCGTTTTTTAGCAATATGTGCCAATAACACTGCCCTGCGTATATTATCGCCTGCCTGTCTATTTGGCATGAAGCCTACTTGATCTCTATGTATTAATTTTCCTATAATGCTATTGAGGCGTTTTGCTATTATTTTTGCTAATATTTTAATATCGAGGTTTAACAGAGAGATAGGCCGATAATTCACACAGGAAGTATCATCAGAAAGGGGTTTTGGGATCATACAAACAATTGCCATTAGTGTTTCTTGACGAAAAGAATGTCCATCTAGAAGTTTGTTAAAAGTTTCAGTGAGAATGGGAGAGAGTATTTCTGAGAATGTTTTATAGTATAAAGCCGAGTAGCCGTCTGGGCCTGGTCTTTTGTTAAGTTTTAGGTCTTTTATGGCGTTAGCAACTTCATCTATAGTTATAGGCTCATCCAAACTGCTTTTTTGATTCTGAGATAACTCAGGTAAGTTTATTTTTGAGAAGAAGGATTCAGCTTCTGTAGGATTAAATTCATTGTTTGTCTTGTATAAAGTTGCGAGATGTGAGTGAAATTTATGGACTATTTTAACTGGATTACAAGTGTAAACATGTTTTGATAATTTCAAACGTATTGGTTTGAAAGATTTGTTAGTTGAATTTAATGCCCGAGCCAAATATGTACCTGGTTTGTTTGTATTCATGTAGAAATTGTGTTTGGAGCGTTTGAGGGATTTATCAACTGACTCAGTGAGAAATAGATCGTATTCCAATCTAGATTTTTCCAGATGAGATTTTGTACTCTGAGATGGATTATCTTGAAATGATATGTAGGCTGCATTAAAATTGAGTTCTAGTTTTTTTGCTAGATTTTTGCGTTCCCGTTTAAATAGTGCCATTTGTCTTTGTATTGTACCACGCAAGACAGGCTTATGAGCTTCCCACAGTGTTATTGGGGAGATGTCTGTTGTATTATTAATTGATATGTATTCCTTTAAAGCTTGTTCAATGGCCATCTGATGTAGTGGGTGTTTGAGCATTATGTCCGGGAAGTACCACGTTGGGTCATGCGCTTTTGGTATGGCTGAGGCTATAGTAGTGTATACTGCATTATGGTCAGACCACGGAATCGGAATTATATCTGATGCAATAATTTCTGGTATCATTCCTATTGTTAGAAAAATATGATCTATTCTGGTGAAGGTTTGATGAGGGTGCGAGAAATAAGTGAATTTCTTTTTCATTGGGTTACTTTCTCTCCATGAATCTACCAGATTGTATTTGGAAAGAAGTTGAGAAAAAGGTAATCTAGAGGTTATTTTGGATGGTGTAAAAGGTGATTTATCTAGAAATGGGAGGAGGACCTGGTTCGAATCCCCACACATTATCACTGTTCCTATTTTGTGTGTATTAATCACTTGTAATATATGTGAGAGGAATGGTGTAGGTTGTTTGTTAGGAGCGTAGTAGGAAATCACAGTGATTGCTGTATCCATTATATAACCCATGAGTATCAGGTATCTACCTTCTGGGTCTTTAATTTCTGATGATAAGGTGAATGGTGTGGATCGGTGAAATGCAATTAGAGTTCCCCTTTGCTTGGTACAGGCAGAAGCCGTGTAAATTTGTTGATAAAAAGGAGAAATATATTTTGGAGTAGAATCTTTGGTGAAGTGTGTTTCTTGGAGGCATACTATGTGAGCCTTCTTGTTATGGAAAGTACGGAAGGCTTTGGTCCTTTTTTGAGGGACATTTATTCCCTGAACATTCAGGGAAAGTATATTCAGTGGTGCCATGGCAATAGATCAAATAGTTTTGACTTACTTTTTGTTATGCAGAGCTGACTGCGCAGATCAACCTGTGTGGACTGAAGAGATGAATAGATAGAAAAGAAACCAGTGAATTCTGGAGTAAAGAGTAAACAAAAAACATATGAGATTAAATGATACATTGTATAAATTATTTTTTGCAAGTAATCACAATTTACCCGTGAAAGAGAATAAATATCTCTCTCAGGGGAATAAGTGCCTTCGTCACACTCCCACATAATATGATTGGGAGAATGAGGAGGGCTAATGGGGGTACACGGATCTTCCGCTTACAGGAGAGAAGTGCTATGTCAAAAGACATCAAAATGATGTTTCATTAATTGGAGTGCAGAATATAGTTTTTGTTGAAATTATTTATTCCAGGGTGGTTGTATATGGTTAGTCTTGCCCTAGGCTAAATAATTCAATTAGAAAGGTACTGTTAATAACTTTGGTATTGATGAAGATAGTTTGAATTATTTTGGGATTTTAACAATTTTAGAGTAAACAATTACATATTTTATTCATATGCAACTGTTTAGATATGTTAACCCATAAAATTGAGGTTGTATTGCTTCAGATTAGAATAAACAAAAACATAATTCTAGGAACTAGTTAGATAATATATTTGTTTTAAGAAAAGAAAGAAAAAGCTTCCATTATTTCTGGATTATTGAACATATTTGTCCTAAAAAGTAATAAATCTATTATTACCTGATAATATATAACTGAACAAGAATTTCCTTATTTCACTTATATATTCTAAGGCTATATGAATCAGAAGTAATAAGAAATATAACTGGAATGTAACATGATCCCACACAGTGTGTGACTATCAGAATGCAGTTACATTCAGTTATAAATATAGGTTTTTTTAAAGAGAACCATCTCTTAGTATAATAAATGAAGAGATATCAGGAATTAGGATGTCAGTCCATTGAATCTTCTTGGTCCATGGATGATGTGGCATAACGGCCTCTTTTGTGAGAATGATGATTCCCATTTTGTTCTGAAATTTTCTGGGTGCTGCCTGAAGGTGAAGATGACGCCATTCTTCTGCGTGTGGGAGAGTTGCTGCTTGTGGGTTCTGTCAGATTTAATTTTAAAAGGGTTTGTTGTAGTTCATCTGCTGATCTGCTTCTGTAAATTGTACCTTGGTAGTTAAATCTGACTGAAAAGGGGAAGCCCCATTGATACATAATGTTGTGGCGTTGCAGTTCCATTAGTTGGGGTTTCATGGATCGTCTTTTAGTAATAGTAAGTTGGGATAGGTCAGCAAAAATTTGATAATTGTGTCCTTGAAAATTAAGTTCCTTTTTTTCTCTTGCAGCAATTAGTATTTGTTCTTTCGTTCTGTAATAATGAAATTTTGTGATTATATCACGTGGGGGTCCATCTTTCTTTTTGGCTGTGAGGGCTCTGTGTACTCTGTCCAGTTCTAAACGTTCAATAGGGATATCTGGCTTTAGTTCTTGTAATAGAGCAGTAATAGTAGATTGCAGGTCTGTCACAGTTTCAGGTATTCCCCTTATGCGCAAGTTTGAACGTCTGGCTCTATTTTCATAATCTTCGAGCTTAGTTTGAAGTATTAAATTCTCTTCTTTTAATTGATCCAATTCTGTTATATTTTCTTGGGTTGTAATTTCAATTTCTTCCATTTTTATTTCTAAGGCTGCGGTGCGGTTTCCCAGCTCTCTTATTTCTTTGGTTAGGCTTTGTGTTATTTGGTTTGAGGTTTGTTTTAAAGCCTTATGAAGCATCTTTTCAAATTGTAATAATATTACTGGGGATACTGAGGAGGCTTGTGGAGAAGTTTGTGAGAGGATTTGTTCTGTATCTGACTCAAATGGAGAGTCTTGCTGTGACATTTTCTGTCTGTGAGAGCGCCCTGATGCTGTATCTTGTGAGGTGACTGGAGCTGCTTCAGCTGCAGTCAGTGCCTGTGAGCTCTTTGTGAGGTGATTTTTATTTCTGCCACGGTTTCCTCCCAGTACCATATTTCCTGCCCAAACTTTCACAGTTTGTTCCCTGGGGCAAAAAGGTTCAAATTGATACCTTTTGAGCCTGCAGGCTCCGCTTTGTCTTTCTCTTCTCTCCTCAGCGGTGTGGAGCTCTAACAATGCATGTCTGCTCTGCTAGGCTCCGCCTCCTGCCCCCTCCTTATTTTCTTTTTCATCCATTGAGAGGCACAGGATATTAGTAATTCTTGGAAATATAGTATGGGAGAAAAAGCCACTGAACATATTTGGAATCTTACTGCAGAACATTGCAGCCTAGTGCATTAGGGTGTGCACCCCAAAGCTCAAACAGACAAAAGTATTGGAATGCCTGCCTTTACACGCACATAAACTTTAATGACATCCCAGTCTTAGTCCGTAGGGTTTAATATTGAGTTGGCACACCCTTTGCAGCTATAACAGCTTCAACTTTTCTGGGAAGACTGTCCACAAGGTTTAGGAGTGTGTCTATGGGAATGTTTGACCATTCTTACAGAAGCGCATTTGTGAGTTCAGGCACTGATGTTGGAAGAGAAGGCCTGGCTCGCAGTTTCCGCTCTAATTCATCCCAAAGGTGTTCTATCAGGTTGAGGTCAGGACTCTGTGCCGGCCAGTCAAGTTCCTCTACCCTAAACTCGCTCATTCATGTCTTTATGGACTTTGCTTTGTGCACTGGTCCAAATCATTTGGTGGAGGGGGGATTATGGTGTGGGGTTGTTTTTCAGGGGTTGGGCTTGGCCCCTTAGTTTTAGTAAAGGGAACTCTTAAGGCATCGGCATACGAAGACATTTTGGACAATTTCATGCTCCCAACTTTGTGGGAACAGTTTGGGGATGGATCCTTCCTGTTCCAACATGACTGCATGCCAGTGCACAAAGCAAGGTCCATAAAGACATGGATGGGCAAGGGTGGTGGAAAATTACCTTCAAGTGCAAAAATTCACATTATAATAGTAACTAAAACATCTAAAATTAAGTGTAACAATCTAAAAAATAAAAATTCCAAAGTGCTATAATGGTGGGAACCTCCCAACTAAAAGGTTGCTTCACTTGAGATTAATCTGTATGGTAAATATCTATAGGAGGGGTTTCCACCATCCCTGCTAAGCTTAGTTTTTACACAGTATGTCTTATTTTCAGCTTGATGTGTATTATATGTGAAGTTGCATATCACAGAGACCGGTATTGTGATAATATTGAAGTTTGAGATTTCCATACATTAGAGGGTTCCACCATTATTGTTAAGTTATTGATCAGTAAGTTAGCGCTGCACTTTTTTTTGTGTTGTGGGAACACATAACAGTGCTTAGCAGCAGACCTTCCAATTACACTTTTTTATTTTACCTCCAGTAGTTTTTTTTGTAAATAGTAGTGGGGTGATGAACTCAGCTGTCAGGCACATTGTTCAAGGGGGTGCACCCTGCACCCTTTACATTACACAGCCCCCTGCACCTCTGGACCCCTTTACATTACACAGCACCCTGCACCTCTGGACCCCTTTACATTACACAGCACCCTGCACCACTGGACCCCTTTACATTACACAGCACCCTGCACCACTGGACCCCTTTACATTACACAGCACCCTGCACCACTGGACCCCTTTACATTACACAGCACCCTGCACCCCTTTACATTACACAGCCCCCTGCACCTCTGGACCCCTTTACATTACACAGCACCCTGCACCTCTGGACCCCTTTACATTACACAGCACCCTGCACCACTGGACCCCTTTACATTACACAGCACCCTGCACCACTGGACCCCTTTACATTACACAGCACCCTGCACCACTGGACCCCTTTACATTACACAGCACCCTGTACCCCTTTACATTACACAGCCCCCTGCACCCCTGGACCCCTTTACATTACACAGCACCCTGCACCACTGGACCCCTTTACATTACACAGCACCCTGCACCACTGGACCCCTTTACATTACACAGCACCGTGCACCTTTGGACCCCTTTACATTACACAGCACCCTGTACCACTGGACCCCTTTACATTACACAGCACCCTGCACCCCTTTACATTACACAGCCCCCTGCACCTCTGGACCCCTTTACATTACACAGCACCCTGCACCCCTTTACATTACACAGTCCCTGCACCTCTGGACCCCTTTACATTACACAGCACCCTGCACCTCTGGACCCCTTTACATTACATAGCACCCTGTACCACTGGACCCCTTTACATTACACAGCACCCTGCACCCTTTTACATTACACAGCCCCTTCACCTCTGGACCCCTTTACATTACACAGCACCCTGCACCTATGGACCCCTTTACATTACACAGCACCCTGTACCACTGGACCCCTTTACATTACACAGCACCCTGCACCCCTTTACATTACACAGCCCCCTGCACCTCTGGACCCCTTTACATTACACAGCACCCTGCACCACTGGACCCCTTTACATTACACAGCACCCTGCACCACTGGACCCCTTTACATTACACAGCACCCTGCACCACTGGACCCCTTTACATTACACAGCACCCTGCACCTCTGGACCCCTTTACATTACACAGCACCATGCACCTCTGGACCCCTTTACATTACACAGCACCCTGCACCACTGGACCCCTTTACATTACACAGCACTCTGGACCTCTTTACATTATACAGGCCCCCTCAGCACAGACCACCCATTCAGCACAAACCCCCCATTCAGCACAAACCCCCTCTTCAGCACAGATGGACCTCCCCTTCAGCACAGACCCCCCTTCAGCACAGACCCCCATTCAGCGCAGACCCCCCTTCAGCACAGATCCCCCATTCAGCGCAGACCCCCCCTTCAGTGCAGACCCCTCCTTCAGCGCAGACCCCTCATTCAGCACAGAACCCCCTTCAGCACAGATGGACCCCCTTTCAGCACAGACCCCCCCTTCACCACAGATCCCCCTTCAGCACAGATGGACCCCCCTTCAGCACATCCCCTTTAGCACAGACCCTAACAGGTGGCACTGATTGGAAGCACTAATTGACACTGACAGGCGGCACTGGCACTGATTGGCACTCATTGGCACTGACAGGTGGCACTGATTGGAAGCACTAATTGGCACTGACAGGCGGTGCTGGCACTGATTGGCACTGACAGGTGGCACTGGCAGGCGGCGCTGGCAATCATTGGCACTAACAGGTGGCACTGATTGGAAGCACTGATTGGCACTGATAGGTGGCACTGATTGGCACTGACAGGTGGCACTGATTGGAAGCACTAATTGGCACTGACAAACTGACAGGTGGCACTGATTGGCACTGACTGGCATAGACAGGTGACATTAGTTGGAAGCACTGACAAAGGAGAGGGGGGTTTCCAGGGGAGTACCTAGAGCATTTGGCTCCTGGGCAGATCCTATATCTGGCACCCCCCCACCCCACGTTAAAATGTAAAAACACCCCACTGTGCCCCCTGCATACCTCTGCATCCTTTAATATCTCTTTGTCACTACTGTGTACCCCGTCTCCACAACTGCACCTCTGTACCTTTACATTACACAGCACTCTGCATCTCTGGACCCCTTTACATTACACAGTACCTTGCACCACTGGACCCCTTTACATTACACAGCACCCTGTACCTCTTTACATTACACAGCCCCCTGCACTTCTAGACCCCTTTACATTACACAGCACCCTGCACCTCTGGACCCCTTTACATTACACAGCACCCTGCACCACTGGACCCCTTTACATTACACAGCACTCTGGACCCCTTTACATTATACAGGCCCCCTCAGCACAGACCCCCCATTCAGCACAGACCCCCCATTCAGCACAGACCCCCCCTTCAGCACAGAAGGACCTCCCCTTCAGCACAGACTTTCCCTTCAGCACAGACCTCCATTCAGCGCAGACCCCCCCTTCAGCACAGACCCCCCCTTCAGCACAGACCTCCCATTCAGCGCAGACCCCCCTTCAGTGCAGACCCCCCTTACGCACAGACCCCCATTCAACACAGTCCCCCCTTCAGCACAAACCCCCCCTTCAGCGCAGGCCCCTCATTCAGCACAGAACCCCCCTTCAGCACAGATGGACCTCCCTTCAGCACAGACCCCCCCTTCACCACAGATCCCCCTTCAGCACAGATGGACCCCCCTTCAGCACATCCCCCTTTAGCACAGACCCCATTCAGCACAGACTCCCCCTTCAGCACAGACGGACCCCCCATCCCATTCAGTACCTCAGATCAGTGTGGCACAGGCACAGCAGGTCCCCTTCCCCTGTGTACACATAAACACTGGAGGGGGAGGCGGCTTCACTCTGCTCAGTGTGCCTGTGTGACATTCGAGCAGGACCGAGCAGCTATTGAACATCAGCCAATAATTAAGCAGCTTGAGAAAGGGGGTGGGGCTACATACACGTAGCGGCCCCGCCAGACCCATCCCATTGGCTGCTGTTCGATATCTGCTCTGTCCTGCCCACCCCCGACATCATACATGAATTCTGACAGCTCCTCTCTCTCTGCATGCTGTTACCATACAGGACAGTGTCACACTCACACACTGAGCGGATCTTACAAGCCCACAACAATGTTATACTGCCTCACAGGCAGTACAGTGTACACATTGCACATCAGCCCAGGCAGATCTCGGGATACAGACGGCATAGGGCTAAACACTGCTTGGGGGATTAGGGTGTGCCCAGGCACACCCGGCACACCCTGTGGGCATGCCTATGCTGCAGAAGTAGGAGAAGGAATAAATACCTGGACATAGGCTTGATAGAGAAGTCACACAATATGAAGACCGTCATCACCAAGGACATGATACCGAGGATCAACCTAGTCCAGACTAGGGATGGGCGAACGGTTCAGCCCGAGCATAAGTTTGGGCTGAACCTTGGTTGTTCGGATGTTCAACGAACAACAAACATTATGCGGTGTTCGCGGTAAATTCGAAAACCGCGGAACCCCGTTAAAGTCTGAGACATTAAGATGAAAAACCAAAAGTGCTCATTGTAACCACCTCAATGCAGGGCATTTACACCCCCTTCCTGCCCAGACCAATTTTCAGCTTTCAGCGCTCTCACACTTTAAATGACAATTACTCAGCCATGCAACACTGTACCCATATGAAATGGGTGAAAAATTTTGTGAAAAAATGCCTTTTTCTTTGTTTCTGTTATAAAATTTTGCAAATCAATAATTTTTCTTCATACATTTTGGCCAAAATTTATACTACTACATAGCTTTGGTAAAAATAAACCAAATTAGTGTATATTATTTGGTTTTTGTGAAAGTTATAGAGCCTACAAACTATGGTACCAATCACTGAAAATTGATCACATCTGATCAGGCATTCAGTACATCAGGTGTATCTCATTTCTTGAGACACTAACAAGTCAAGAAAGTACAAATACCCCCCAAATGACCCCTTTTTAGAAAATAGACATTCCAAGGTATTAAGTAGCATGGTGAGTTTTTTTTAAGTTGTAATTTTTTCTCACAATTCTTTGCAAAGAGAAGATTATTATTACTTTTTTTTTTTTTACAAAATTGTCAATTTATCAGGTTATCTCTCACATACAGCATATGCATACAACAAATTACACCCCGAAATACATTCTGCTACTCTTCCCGAGTATGGTGATACCACATGTGTGAGACTTTTACACAGCCTGGCCACATACAAAACCCAACATTGAAGTAGCACCGTCAGGCGTTTTACGAGCATAAATGGTACATCTCATTTCTCAACCACCTATTACACTTTTGAAGGCCCTGGAGCACCAGGACAATGGAATTGCCCACAAAATGACCCCATTTTGGAAAGCAAACACCCCAATGTATATTCTATGAGGCATAATGAGTCTTTTGAATGGTTCATTTTTTTCCAGAAGTTTTTGGAAAATGTGTAAAAAAAAAATGAAAACGCATTTTTTTTACACAGTTTATAAGATTCAATTTATAAGATATTTCTAACACATAACATGTATATAGCAAAAATTACACCCCAAAATACATTCTGCTACTCTTCCCGAGTATGGCGATACCACATGTGTGAGACTTTTACACAGCCTGGCCACATACAGAAGCCCAACATTGAAGTAGTACCTTCAGGCACTCTAGGAGCATAAACTACACATCTCATTTCATTCATACCTATCACACTTTTGAAGGTCCTTGAGCACCAGGACAGTGGAATTACCCACAAAGTTACCCCATTTTGGAAAGCAAACACCCCAACGTAAATTCTATGAGGCATGGGCTGCAGATAGGTACTCGGGTAACTTGATGGCCTGGTGACAGGTACTTGGGTACTCTGATGGCCTGGTGACAGGTACTCGGGTACTCTGATGGCCTGGTGACAGGCACTGGGGTACTCATATGGACTGTGTGTGACAGGTACTCATATAAACTGTGACAGGTACTTTGATGAGTGGTGACAGGTCCTCTTTATGCGAGGGGGAAATCAGTGTGTGTTGGTGCACACTGTAAGCGGTAACGAGATGTTACCGCAATCTCCTTTTCACACACGATCTGTGTGTGAGGAGGAGAACCCGGTAACATCTTGTAACCATTCTGTTTACATTTAGTGATCGGCTGTGAAAGAATCACAGCCGATCACGTGGTAAACAGCCGCCGGCCAATGGCTGTTTACCAGCATCGGTGATGAGCAGTGTTTCTGGGAACACGCCACACCGATGTGCATGCGCAGTGTGATCGCGCACATGTGCAGTGCAAGGCGGGGTTGTACTATCTGTGATTGGCCGTGACTTCGGTCATCACTTCGGTGATGAGCGGTGTCTCCGTGACCCGCCACCGCCGAAGGTACAGGGCTGCGCACACACAATCTCGTGCATGCCCTGTTTAAATGGAAGGACGTCATATAACGCCCGCCCAGAAGAAGAGCCGGGCAGCCTGGCCATCATATGACGGCCGGCGGGCAGCAAGTGGTTAAAGGCTTATATGCACGTTATTGTCATAAAAAGTGTTTGGGGACCTGCAAACCTGCCCCAGAGGACATGTATCAAAGCAAAAAAGTTTTAAAAAGGGTTGTTTTTTTGGGAGCAATGATTTTAATAATGCTTAAAGTCAAACAATAAAAATTAGATATTCCTTTACATATCGTGCCTTGGGGGTGTCTATAGTATGCCTGTAAAGTGGCACAGTTTTCCAGTGTTTAGAACAATACCACAGCAAAATTACATTTCCTAAGGAAAAAAAAAATAATTTAAAACTGATTGCGGCTGTAATGAATTGTCGAGTCTATAATAATCTATTATAATAATCTATAATTTATATAATATGGATAAAACTCATTGCAAAAAATGGCATGGGTTCCCCCCCAGTCCATTACCAGGCCCTTTGGGTCTGGTATGAATATTAAGGGGAATCCCAAACCAAAAATGTAAAAATAAATTGCGTGGGGGTCCCCCTAAAATCCATACCAGGCCCTTCAGGTCTGGTATGAATATTTAGGGAAACCCTGCGCCAAATTGAAAAAAAATGGTGTAGGGGTCCCCCCAAAATCCATACCAGACTGTTCAATTCTGGTATGGATTTTAAGGGGAGCCCTATGCCAAAATTTTTTAAAAAATTGCGTAGGGGTCCCCAAATCCATACCAGACCCTTATCTGAGCACACAACCTGCAGGCTGCAGGAAAAGAGGGGGACAAGAGAGCCCCCCTCCTGAACCATACCAGGCCACATGCCCTCAACATTGGAGGGGATGCTTTGGAGTCACCCCCAAAGCACCTTGTCCCCCTGTTGATGGGGACAAGGGCCTCATCCCCCACAACCCTTGCCTGGTGGTTCTGCAGTCTGCGGGCGGGGGGCTTATTGGAATCTGGAAGCCCCCTTTAACAAGGGGACTCCCAGATCCCAGGCTCCCCCTATGTGAATTGGTAATGGGTACATTGTACCCCTACCATTTCACAAAAAAAGACAGGAGACACTTTCGGACTTTCGGACAAGTCCTTTATTAAAAAAATAAAAAATAAAAAATGTTCCATGATGTAGATCCATCTCATGCCGCCCAACGAGCCAAAAAAAGAACAAAAAGCTGCAACAGTTCGGCCA
Source organism: Aquarana catesbeiana (assembly GCF_042186555.1). Classification (NCBI taxonomy): domain Eukaryota; kingdom Metazoa; phylum Chordata; class Amphibia; order Anura; family Ranidae; genus Aquarana; species Aquarana catesbeiana. The sequence goes on from NC_133324.1 coordinate 851,798,329, forward strand.
CCATGGGAAGCATCCACCGAGTGATGCTTCTTCTCGGTGACAGCTGTTATATAGCTGAGGACAGGGGCCACAGGGTGATGTTAATGGGTGGCCCGCCTTCATCTGATGTCACGTGGCATCAGAGGGAGGCGGGGTCACCCATTTACATCACTAGGTGGCCCTGCCCTCAGCTATATAACAGCGTCACTCGGTGGGAGCCTTCCATGGAGTCGGAGCTGTTGTGGCTATATTTTTTTCTTTTTTGGTCTGTTGGGTGGCATGAGATGGATCTACATCATGGGACATTTTTATTTTATTAATTAATAAAGGACTTGTCCCAAAGTGTCTCCTGTCTTTTTTACTATTTTTTGACACTTTTTTGTGAAATGGTAGGTGGGGAGGCCGGGATCTGGGGTCCCCTTGTTAGAAGGGGCTTCTAGATTCTGATAAGCCCCCCATCCACAGACCCCCACAACCACTGGGCAAGGGTTGTGGGGATGAGGCTTTTTTCCCCATCAACATGGGGACAAGGTGCTTTGAGGGTGACTCCAAAGCTTCCCCCCATGTTGAGGGCATGTGGCCTGGTACAGTTCAGGAGGGGGGGTGCTCTCTCGTCCCCCACCTTTTCCTGCGGCCTTCCAGGTTGTGTGCTTGGCTAAGGGTCTTGTATGGATTTTGAGGGGAACCCCTACTCAATTTTCTTTATTTGGGTGCATGATTCCCATTAAAATCTAGACCAGACCGCAAGAGGACCCCATGCCATTTATTTTTTCAAATTTGGTGCAGGGTTCCCCTTAATATCCATACCAGACCTGAAGGGCCTGGTATGGATTTTGGGGGGACACCCACGCAATTTTTTAAACATTTTTGGTTCAGTTTTCCCCTTAATATTCATACCAGACCCAAAGGGCCTGGTAATGGACTGGGGGGGAAACCATGCTGAGTTTTTTTTGCAAGTTTTAAATGACTTTTTTCCTTTACAAATGTCATTTTGCTGTGGTATTGTTCTAAACATGGGAAAACTGTGCCACTTTACAGGCATACTATAGACACCCCCCAAACACAATATTTAAAGGAATATTTCATTTTTATTGTTTCACTTTAAGAATTAGTAAAATCACTGCTCCCAAAAAAACAGCCATTTTTAAAACTTTTTTTGCATTGGCAGCACCCAGGTCCCCAACCCTTTTTATGACAATAACTTGCATATAAACCTTTAAAATGACCACTTCTGATTTTTCATGTTCGTGTCCCATAGACTTTAACGGAGTTTGTTCTAATTTTTTGCGTGTTCGCAATTTCTGGTTGCAAACTGAACTGAGGGGTGTTTGGCTCATCCTTAGTCCAGACCAAGAAAAGGTAGTTCCAGGGGTAAAACATAGACCCTGTAGGAGCGGTGGGCTTCAACTAGCAAAGTGAAGGACAAACACGTGTACATGTAAAAGACTACAGGTGGAACAACAACTCTTTGAACATTAGAATAACCCATACAAACAACTAAGGTGGTCAACAAAAAGTCAGATTATGAGAGAGAAAAGGCCTAAGTCTAGCATGCCTAACCCTTGACTTCAGGAAAAGATAGAGTGCACACACGTTATGTCTATAAAAAGACCAACCAATTAACAACTGGAGGCTTAGGTAAAAACACCCACAACTCATGACTTCTGGTAGAGGGAGGTCCAAATGTCAAGGATGTCATCTGAGGGGAAGTAATCTCTAAAAGAGACACATGCAAAAATTAGAGCCATTTGAGCAGAAAATCTAAACTGAGAGAAGGCTAGTAACCTTGAATCCCAGGAAAATAGGAGAAAAAGTAAAAAAAAAAAGCCTTCCAGTTCACAGCCAAAAGTAGTTTAAAGATGTGATTGCCATACTATAACCTTGCCTGATTTATTTAAATATATAATTCTAGTAACCAGAAAATCTGGTCATGTAAAAGCCATAATTCACAATAGATGAGCTAGGGTTAAGAATCCACTTATGAGTACAAAAGTGTGAAGAAGCAATATCTTCCAAGATTCAGGTCTAAAGAAGGCCCCTTGATTTACAATATATTATTAGGGAAAGAGTACAGTCAATTTAAAAAGTTTTTTTTTTATCAGAAGACTTTTCAGGGATGTAGAGAAATAATTATTGGTGAGACCATTTGTGAGGAGGAAAGAGACGCACTCACAATTAAAGTGGGAACATCAGATGCAAAGATCTGAAAACTGGCTGTATGTAAAAACAGACTTTGGAAGTGTTTGAGAGAATTAATTTGTTGGGAGATGTTCCCATGAAGGAGGGATAGTCCCCACTGTTGTCGAAATGAAGCAAATGTTAGTGGGACATCCATGAAGAAAGTATCAGATTATCAAATTTTGGAATCTTCTACTTGGAAGTAAATTTGCAAGAAATAGACGGATAACATGAGACAGGGAAACTATTGGGAGAGGAGTTCCCATATTATGGCAGAGAGATTACCTGAAGAAAGAATCGGATACGCTCATAGAGAATAAGTAAAAAAAAAATTGCAGGATTTGCAAGAGTCAAGGGCACTCACTACTTTCAATGAAGTTGTTCAGTCAAGAAATTCCAAAATGGGGAAGGAAGGAAATAGAAGGCACTACTACTGGAGTACACTAAAGAGTCTGACATCACAAGGACAAGAGAACCGTGGATATTGGACCCAATGAACTGGAAAGTTACAACATCTCATTAGAGAAGGAGAGGGCTTGAAGAAGATTAAGCATTGTAAAGAGTACCTTGCTACTTAATCAAAAATAACTCCACTGCAGAAAGGAGTGTGTTGTTAAGAGGAATATACACTTAGAGATGGAGTTTTACCAGAGTCGGCAGAGAGGGAGCAGAGAATTCTGGAATAAAGCACAATGGCGTCCAATAATGCCAGCAGAAAGAGTAAAATAAAAGTGGTTTATCTAAAAATTCCGAGTGGAGCTACAGGGGATGTCTGAGCATCAAAAAACTGTCAGGATATGTACATATAAGTTATCTAGCAGGACAAAAGCTAACAAACCCAGATGCGGAAAACTATGTTGTATTGAACCATGAACCTCACCTGCATCAGAATAAAATACCACTAATGAATACTGCTATTTTTTTTTCTCTAATGCCCCGTACACACGGTCGGATTTTCCAATGGAAAATGTCCGATCGGATCGTGTTGTCGGACATTCCGACCATGTGTGGGCTCCATCGGACTTTTTCCATCGGATTTTCCGACACACAAAGTTTGAGAGCAGGCTATAAAATTTTCTGACAACAAAATCCGATTGCGTCAATTCCGACCGTGTGTGGCCAGTTCCGACGCACAAAGTGCCACGCATGCTCAGAAGAAATTCCGAGACGGAACAGCTCGGTCTGGTAAAATTAGCATTCGGAATGGATACAGCACTTTCGTCACGCGGCAATGTTTTCAATAGTTTAATACAGCGCACTCTCTTCTTCTTTATAATGTGAGAAGAATGAAGTAGTTTTGCTGCTCATATTCACACAGACTTCTCACAAACTTCTTTCTTTATTATTTATTGTGATTCCCTCAATATATTTAGATTTGTCACATCTGACCAAATTTTTTTTGGTTGTTTTTAAATATTATTTTTTTGATTCAAGGCTGTTTTTGTCTTTTTTTGAGGTTTGTATTTTTTTCAAGGCTGTTTTTTTTTTTTTTTGGGGTGGGGTTTGTATTTTTTTCAAGTTTTTTTTTTTTTGTGTTTTACTACATAATATTTTTGTGTGTGCTTTGTGTGTCAAGTTACCACAACACCATTGATATCTTGCATTATTGAATCTTAAGGAAATTGTTTGGTGTTGGTGTCCCTTTTTAATTTCACATTGTATATTTGAAATGTACCTGCCTCCTCACAAACAAACTGTCCTTTTTGAAGGAAAATACACATAGGCGAGTATAATTGAAAACAAAAATCCTTTATGAAGGGCTCAGAACCAAACAAAGAGGGAGGCAACGCTGGAGAAACAGCTGATATTAGCAAAGCCTTGGACCCCCAGGGCAGACATCAATTCTTTTCCAGCAAAATTGGTGGCCCGAGGAGTCCATATCTAAGGGAGTGCAGTCTGGTCCAGAAGTCCCAGAGATCCGGAAAGCAGCAGATGACATGTATTGTCCCCAGGCTGTGGTACTACAAGAGGCTGCATATTTTGCCAGACCAGACTGAACCCAGGTCCATCACTCTCTGGTCTTCCTTAGATGCTTCCTTCCACGCTGTGGCTCTGGTGTTGGAGATGTGGCAGGAGGAGGATTAGGACCTGGAGGAGGAGGAGGAGGAGGAGTAAGACCTGGAGGAGGAGGAGGAGGACTATGTGTGAGGTTACAAATGTGGGTAGCACATGTTATTTCACCCCTCAACCCCTTATTGAGAGTTTCCAAAATTAGGAACTCACACAGGAGTCGTTGGCGCTCCTCCATCTGCATCATTTTGCAGGCAGTTATGCCAGCAAAGTCCTCCTCCACAGTGTGGGGGGTTCTCAGAGCCTCTCTAGCCTTCCAAAAGAGGTCTATGGCAGCCTCTTCCAGGTTACTCCTCTTCCTGGCACTTTGTCTTTGAAGGTGTAGGGGAGGGACCTGGATATCAGGCAGCCTGCTTGGCCCGGCCACCTCCTGGCTGAGACTTCCATGTGTATGAAAAAGGGACATGGTTTTAGTTTTTGCTTCATCAATCACAATCATAAATTAGTACTCCAAACTAACATCTATTTAACATCATTGATTGGACAACCAGAAATATTTAGAGGAATGCTATACCTGGCTCAATCTGGGCTCCTCCACATGTTGCTGCCTGGAAGGCCCAGGTTGGGCGTCAGAAGCCTCAGCTGTGGGGGAAGGAAGCATGGAAGGAAGAGTGGAGAGTGCTGGCCTGGGTTCAGTCTGACTTGCCAGAAAATGCAGCCTGTCATAGTACCACAGCCTGGGGACATAAATGTCATCTGCAGCTCCTGATCTCTGGGAATCCTGGACCTTCTTGTGCTCCCTTAGATAAGTGCTCCTCAGGCCACCAATTAGAACCTTCAAATAGGTGATGTCTGCCGTGGGGATCAGCTGCTTCACAAATTCCAACAAACTATCCAGCGCTGCCTTCCTCTTTGTTTGGTTCTTATATTCAGGGTGGTTTATCTGCCATAGACAAGGCAGCTCCCTGAACATATCAATGAATATGGGCATAAATTCCTCATCTTTAAAGATCTCCATTTTCACTGCAAGAGACAACACAAGACAAACCCTAATGTCAGCCTAAAGTCTACTAAACTTGTGCAAATACAGGCCTCAATCTAGAAGCAGTATAGGCCCAATATAAAATCTTACCTTCGCTATCACGATCGGCGCCTCCGTTACTCCTTCCTCCTCTCACAGATCGTTCGTACTACACACGCGTGTTACGCTTTATAGACACTGTACATGCGTGAAACTCTGCCCTCCCCTGACATTCTTTCTGGTCTATTCCCCGCCCCTTCTCGTTCATCGCAGTGGGGAAGAGCACATGGCGGAGACACAGCAGGTGTCAGAAAATTACACCAACGAGGGGGAGGAGGAGGAAAGCCTGGAGCCTGAAACATCCCGATCCAGAAGGAGACGATATAAGGCATCAAATATGTCCTTTGGGGAGATGTTGGAGATGGTAGACATAATGAAGAGGGCCGACTATGATGGGAAGTATGGACCTTACCCCAACCCCAATGTCAGAAAAGCCAAGATCATGGTGAAAGTAGTCAAGAGTCTGCACCGGAATTTCGGGGTACGAAGATCCAAGGATCAGCTTAGGAAGCGGTGGTCGGGCCACAAATTAAGAGAGCATGAGCAGTACAGAAAGAACCGGAGAGTGCTGCAAAAAAGTAAATAGTTGTACTGTGTTCCGATTCTTTTTATGGTTATTACGTTCGTGCTGCTCCATGTGCTTTTCTTAACTGTTATCTAGTTTAAAATGTCAACTTTTATGTTCATGGGCACATTATTCATTCGTATCAAACATTGTTCGTTCGGCCCAGAAAACACCATTGTTTTGGCCATATGCATTTCCCCACATTTTTTAGGGTCTACTTGTCTGAAACTAATTTGGTTGTGTAGATGGGTTTGTTACTAGAATGAAATGCAAACTAGATTCTGTGTAAGGAGAGGACACTCAGCAGCAGTTTTCACATCTGGACACTGGAGCACTAGTGTGGGACACAAGAACACACTTTTTATTAGGGGGTCCCACACAGGTGTTCCACTGTATACTATAGGGGTGTCTCCATCTGTGAAGTTTGTACAAGACAGGTAAAGTATTCAAGCTTGACAAAGGACAAGACAAATGCAACATTTTTTAACTCTGCCAAAACAGACAATTGTACCCCACTTCCAAGCAATGTTTCATATTCCTATTTCTGCCATCAAATATCTGTGTGCTAAGTATACCTATTTTTTTGTACATAGGGGATAAGAGACTCAGAGGACACCCCTCATCCGAGGAGACCACAAACCCCACACCTCTGGAAGAAGGGGAAATCCACCGAAGACCAGCAGAGCAGGAGGAGGAAGACGTGGTGGAAATTGTCACCACAACAGGTGAGTGTCTGCGACCACAGGCTCAGGTAAGAGATGGATACCGCCATATTTATAATACATAGTGTGTTTTTGTGTCTATCTTTTTAGGTGATCGTGATGTTATGGATCCAGATCCATTCACCTCGGAAAGTGCCCAGATCCTGATTGGGGAGATCATGGGGTGTAATAGGGACTTGGAAAACATCCTGAAAAACATCAATGATGTTCAGCAAAAAATGAAGAACATCATTGATGTTTTAAGGAGAGTTTAAAACCCCTCGAAATCCCTTGGGTTTTTGTTGTGGTCAAACTAATTTTCATTTTTAGCAAAGCCAAATTTGGAAGAGGCACACAGTGTGTCAACATGTGCTATCTGCCATCACGGGAGATCAATGGACGCGTTTTGGGGGTGCAACCCCTTCCTCAATAATAAAGTAGCTGTGAGGAAGGGGTTGCACCCCCAAAACACGTCTCTTGATCCCCGTGATGGCAGGTAGTACATGTGGACATTCGGAAATTTGTGTGCATCTTCCAAATTTGGCTTTTCCTGGGGTGACTTCACCCCATCTGAATGCAATATCCAACACAGTTTGTAAATACTCATGTCTGATATTGCCTTCAAGTTCTAACAAATGTGAACTTTGTGTCTCTTGTTGGTTTTAAACATGCCTGTTTTATCTTAAATGGACATTTCAACTTTTTCTAATGTGACCCCAAAAATTGTTATACAACAAACATGTTGGTTTGTTTTAAAAACCTTTTGTAAATGCACATGTGGTTGTGCTGGTATTAAAAAGATTGTTAATCAAGATTGTGTGGATTATTGTCTTAACGCTCCAACACTTTTGTTGTGCTTGAATTGGTGTTTGCTGTGACAATGGGGGTTATTTCCTAAGGGAAAATCCACTTTGCACTACAAGTGCAGTTTCAAGTGCACATGTAGTGCAAAGTGTCTTTGCCTTTAGTAAATAACACACAACAGTGCTTTGTAAGGTTACACAATCACGCCAATTTTCAGGACTCACCACATTTCTGTCAGGGTCAGCTAAAACAAACACAAGCAGTAAATATCACCAAAAATTTGAGGGGTTTTTTTGTTTTTATTTGAAAAAGGTTTTAGACATTGTCTGGCATATTGATAGCCCCCCTACCCGCAAAGAATTCAAGGTATCTTAGCCGGACATCACGGGCACTCAGGGAGGGCAAGCCAGGACGGCCACTTTCAAGCGCCATCAGGATTGGTTCATTTGTAATTGCAGCCTCAGGCCCAACTGAGCCAGCATAGTTGGCACAATGTTTCCATAAAAAGTTGTGTAGAACACAGCACAGCAGGATAATATGATTCAGTTTATACTCCGCCATATGTATGGGTGTAAGAAATAGGCAAAACTGGCTGGCCATGATTCCAAACATGTTCTCCACCACTCTTCTGGCTCTGGCCAGCAGGTAATTAAAAACCCTCTGGTCCGGGGTGAGGGTCCTGATCGGGAATGGCCGTATAAGATGGTCCCCCAGCGCAAAGGCTTCATCAGCAATGAAGACAAATGGGAATCCTTCCACATGTCTTCTGGAGGTGGAAAGTCCAAGCTGCCATTCGGGAGACACCTGTAGAACTCCGTCTGGGTGATGACTCCGCCATCTGGCTATTCTTCCCCACGTCCACATACAGAAATTCATAAGTAGCCGACACCACCGCCAACATCACAATACTATTAAACCCCTTATAATTATAATAGTACGACCCCGAGTTGGGTGGTGGGACGATGTGGATGTGTTTCTCATCAATTGCCCCTCTGCAGTTAGAAAAGTCCCACCGCTGGGCAAAGTGGGAGGCCACAGTCTGCCATTCCTGTGGCGTGGAAGGAAACTGTGAAGTAAAATAAAAATAATTAATTAGTCTTTGTGCACACAGATGTTATAATTGATTACCTATTAAGGATTTTATCCAAAAAATGATGTATACATATCAATTAACAGTAGTGGCCAAAAAGGTTTGTCACCAGCTTGAAAAAATGCTGTGGTCAGAATGATACTCTTTTATATGTACTATATGTACACCATGACCTGCATGCTTTGGCCAATCCCAGCACCCTCAGCTAAGAGCCATAATTGGCCAAAGGCAGGGTGCCTTTGGCCAATCATGGCTCAGGGGGACTAAGTCCACTCCCCACATTATATAAGGCTGCCTGCACGTTGGCCCTGTGTAGTGTGGTGTTGGTGTGGACAGAGCAAGAGTATCATTTAGATTGAGCAGGCAGGTTATTCAGTTAGCTGCAGTGTATTTAAAAGATGTACAGACAGTCTCATATTCATATATATATATATATATTAAGGAAAATTGTTGCCCATACTTACTGTAATTTTCCTTTCCTGGATCCTCCCCATGTCAGCCTACTATGGGTCAGCTCTGCCCCCTCTGACCCCTCCAGGACCACCTCTTTTCTAGCCCATAAAGGGCAGCTGGCTGCCCACACCAGTGTTAAAAAAAAAAAAAAACGCGCCGCGAGACGGAAAAACTGGGTGGGAATCCTCCGGCTGACATGGGGAGGATCCAGGAAAGAAAAATTACGGTAAGTATGGACAACCATTTTCCTTATACCTGGACCTCCCCATGTCAGCCTACTATGGGATGTACCAAGCAATATTAAGAAGGGAGGGAAGACAAAAAATAAGCCAAACCCTCAATGCAATGCTACTCAAAATTTTTAAATACTGTAGAGCCAAATGTTTCCTCAGGCGGACAAGCCATATTAACCCCTTCCCGCCGACCGTACGCAGATATGCATACTCGGCTTTCCGGGGTTATACCGGGATGATGCCCGCAGCTGCAGGCATCATCCCAGTACCGTTGTTTTGAGCGGGCGATCGGCTACCCGTATATAACAACCGATGCGGCTAAAAGCCGCTCGGCTGTTATACCAGAGGAGTGGGAGGGAACATCCCCCCCCTCCCGCCGCCTCCCGCCGCTCTTACCGGGCCTCCCGTGCGATCGGGAGGCCCGGTATCCAATCAGCTGCCTCCGTCGGCTGTGGGCGGGCTGGAACGAAGCAGTGGGTGGCTTTGTTCCAGCCTTCTCAATGTAAACGCGGAAGCGACGTCATGACGTCACTTCCCGTTTACTCGGCTGCCAATGGCGCCGAATTAAAAAAAATACACAGTATTCAGAATTGCCGTTTTTGGTGATCTGAATACTTTGAAGTGCAGAGGAGGGATCGGGGGTCTTTTAGACCCCCGATCCCTCCATAAAGAGTACCTGTCACCACCTATTACTGTCACAAGGGATGTTTACATTCCTTGTGACAGCAATAAAAGTAAAAAAAAAAAAACATTTTTTTTTAAAACACAATTTATAAGTCTAAAAATAAATAAAATAAATTAAAAAAAAATGTAAAGCGCCCCTGTCCCCGCGAGCTTGCGCAGCGAAGAAGCCCCCATATGTAAACGGTGTTCAAATCACACATGTGAGGTATCGCCGCGATCGTCAGAGCGAGAGCAATAATTCTAGCCCTAGACCTCCTCTGTAACTCTAACCTGGTAACCGAAAAAAAAATTTAAAGCGTCGCCTATGGAAATTCATAGCTACCATAGTTTGTTGCCATTCCACGAGTGCGTGCAATTATAAAGCGTGACATGTTTGGTATCTTTTTACTCGGCGTAACATCATCTTTCACATTATACAAAAAAATTGGGGTAACTTTACTGTTTGGATTTTTTAAAATTCATGGAAGTGTCCCTTTCCAAAAATTTGCGTTTAAAACACCGCTGCACAAATACCGTGTGATATAAAATATTGCAACAATCTCCATTTTATTCTCTAGATTCTCTGCTAAAAAATATATATAATGTTTGGGGGTTCTAAGTAATTTTCTAGCAAAAAATATGGATTTTAACTTGTAAACACCAAATTTCAAAAATAGGCTTAGTCATGAAAGGGTTAAGCTTGTAATGCCTAATAAAAAAGGTGTTGGGCACACTCCAGCTTGCTGCTCCACAAACTACCTGAGGGGCGACCTTCACTTATGCCCAGGATGCTGCCATACCCCTTGTCGAATGTGCTTTGATCTCTGAAGGAGAAGGAAGGCCCAGCATTTTGTATGCAATATGCATGGTCTTGACAAACCAGGAAGACGCAACTCTGGATGTTGCTGGCATACCATTTTTAGGCCCCATTGGGAAAACCTACAGCTGATCTTGTTTGCCAAAGCTTTTAGTCCATTTCAGGTAGGTTGAAACCACAGAGACCAGGTCTAACCTACTCATCTCATCAGCCGTATCCACCAGAAAGGCTGGGAGAAAGACCTCCCAGTTCATACGAAATTATGTGACCACCTTAGGTAGAAAGCTCGGTATCGGCCTAAGGACTACCTTGTCTGGGAGCACCAAACAATATGGTTCTTTAGATGAGAAGGCGCACAACTCGGAGTCTCTTCTGGCCGAGGCCATGGCTAGTAAAAAACAAAACTGTTAAAAGAAATAATGAACAAGAGAAAGCTTGATCAAACGGAGGAACCAGCAATGTTCCCAAGACTAGTGTTAAGTCCTCTTTTGGAGAAAAATGATTTCAATGGAGGTCTAATTTCTATGGCTGCACCTAAAAAAATCAGATCACCAACGGATGTAGAGCATATCTTGTATACGACATAGCCGACAAGGCAGGGATTTGACCCTTCAGGGAATTATAAGCTAACCCTTGGAGACTACTCTGCAGAAACTCCAAAATGTTAGATACTGAAGGAGATCCAAGGTCCCAACCCCTTTCCATAGTATTCCAGATTCGGTGATAGGTTACATTCATTCTGCCGATCCTTTAATAATGTCATCAACTTTATCCTCCTGCAGTTCGGGTGTAAGGCCCTACTCTGCAGAAGGAGATTTTGACAAGGAGGCAGAGGGATTGCTGAGCCCAACTTTATCCTCCAAGCCAGAGGGAACCATCGCCCCCTGAGCCAGTAAGGTAGGACTACTATTGCTGTGACCCTTTTTTGCTGTATCTTCAGCAGGATTTTGAGAGCCAATGGAAGTGGCGGGAACACATACACCAAGGGGAAGTTCCAAGACCCGGACAGAGCACCCTGACCCAATGCCTGTGGATGCTAGGCCTGGGTGAAGAAGCAAAGCAGTTGACAATTCTCCAATGCCAGAAGATCTATCGAAGGCGTCCCCCAGATCCTGAGATCTTGCATAGGTACTTGGGGTTGAGGCCCCATTTGTTGTGATCCCCAAAGCCTCGACTCAAGCTATCTGCTAAAACATTGCCAGGCCCTGGGAGTTAAGATGCTGTAAGAGAGCCGAGATTCTTCTCTGTGCAGAGGAAGATTAACATGCCACCTGAAGGAGAGAGTGACTTCTTGTGCCCCCTTGATGAGACACATAAGCCACCGTTTTGTTGTCCAAAAGAATCTTGACAGCTCGACCTTGCAACATAGGTTGGAACACTAAGAGCGTGTCTGACAGCATCCAATCCCAGGAAATTTGAACTTTACGGCCCACAAAGGTACCATTGGCCTTAACCGGTGCTGCCCCAGGCAATGTGCCCTGCAGCCTGCCAGACTGGCATTGGTCGACACCACTATTAATTCTGAGGCCTTCAACGGAACTCCGCTGGAAAGATTGCAAGCTACTGACCACCAACCAGGGACCAGATTATCGGAATTGGCAGATGATCCCACTGAAGAAGAAAGTTGCATTGAAACCTCCTTCTGCGCCACCTGACCCACAGGACTACTGGACCTGTGGCTGATAAAACCCCCAGATACTGCATGGATTCATTCAACATCATAGAAGGCATGGCCATCACTGCTTTGTCTGAGACTGGATCCCCTGGACCTTCCTCTGAGGAAGAGAAACAAGACCCCGACCTGTGTTGAATTGTACTCCCAAATACTCCAACATTTGGGTCAGATGCATATGGCTCTTCCGAAAGTTGATCAACCAACCGAAACGAGTTAATGTTTTGCAGGTGAATTCATATGAACTAGAAGGAGCTCATTTGACAGACCCAAAAGTAGCATGTCATCTAGATAATGAAATATTTGCACTCCCTTGACCCTGAGAGTCGCAACGACAGCAGACAGTAGCTTTAAAATACGTTCTCGGAGTTGTGCAGAAACCGAATGGGAGAAATTAAAAATGAAAATGAAAGCCTTCCATGGAAGGCCTGAGAAAGCGATGGTGAGATGCATCTATAGAGATATGAAGATACGCATCCGCCAGGTCAATGGAAACCATCCAGTCTCCTGACTCCACAACTGAAACTATCGTTTCCAATGACTCCATTTTGAATGGTGGAACCTTCATGTAAGAATTCAGGGCTTTGAGGTCAAAAACTGGTCCGAAAACCGTTGAAGCCTCTGGGACCAAAAACAGAGGGGGAACATACTCCTTGACCCAATTCATGCCTTGGAACCAGAAGGATGGCCCTTGCTGCCAACAGCTCCCCTATATATCCTTGCAAACATTGCCTCCTTTCCAAATCCGTAGGAAGTCCAGTTTCTATGAACAAGGTCTGAGGGGGCCTTGTTCTGAATTTGAGACGATAATGTGATCGAATGATGGCTACAATCCAGGCATCATGTCATTTGTCCGCCCAAACCCCTCCTGAATTGGGCTAGTCTTGCTCCTACTTGAGAGGGTTAAGCGGAGACAGCTTCAGAAGGACTTATTTGAAGCCATAGGCTCTGTCCCCACTACTGTGATTTGTTGTGCGACCTGACACAAGCGAAGTCGCATGACAAGTCAAAACCCATGTATTTCAATGCTCCCCATTCTAATTGGTGTGACTTAAGTCGCATCTACTCCAAAAAAGGTTTTTTGCACTATTTTGTTCCCACATCTGTGCGATTTGTACTAACATGGTTTTCACAGGTTGAATGATATCACATCACAAATCGCATAGCAAAGTCGCAGTGTAAATCGCGCGACTCTGGGGATGCAGCAGTGGAAACAGCCCCAGGAGCTTTGTTGGCCCAGGGCTTGGAAGGTTGAACCAGCTCCTCTCCACTGTCTGAAAAACTGTCTGAAGCCCTGGCCAATCTGAATCCTTCTTTGGATCTCTTGTTAAACCGAAAGGGCTGCTGTGTCTTAAAGAGCCATTATCTTTGCTGTCATTTTGACCTGGTCGACAGCCACAATTCTACAGCAGTCTTCAAGGAGAAGAACTGCCACTTCCCAGACTTTCATCCAAACTTCCATCCACCAGCTCTGCTACCCACACTCTAAGGCTGGATTCACACCCATGCACTCCCAGTGCATTCCGCAGAACCACACAGAATGTGTTCCATAGGAGACCATGATAAACGGACAATAGTGCAAATCCACAAAAAATGCACAGGTGTGAACCCAGCCCAAGTGCTGCTGCCACAGGAGTGAGTGCTACCGCCAGTCTGCAGGTTGCTGTCCAAACTATACGACCTTTTAGGTCTGAGTTTACTTCGCGATCCATAGGATTCCTAAAAGAGACCAAATACTCCAGCGGAAGCGTAATGTGGCTGGCGAATGTACGTAATGAAGCAACCACCTTATGCGTAGTGTCCCAAGGGGTACAGCTTTGATACACCGTTATGCACATTGTGCATTGTCAATTACTTGTTTAATTTCAGAAATGAAATGGGAAGGAGGGTAATGATCTCTTTAAATATGGGTAGTATCTTTGCTGTTTATTTGGAAGCAAAAATTATTTTCTTAACAGCCTCCACCAAGGGGTGAACCAGTGCAAAAATCAAACGTATGCGATTCTGAGACCATCTCAACCTCAGATGGATCCGAATTGCTATTGACTTCAGAGTAAAAACGCACTGAAAACACATGATCTGAATCTGCAGATGGTGAAGATACAGCAGGATGAGAAGGATTCCTTGAAACACTCTTTAACCCTTCCTTGACTGCGTGCTTAATGTAGGATTTAACCTGGCATTCTTTTGCGTCATTGTCCTGAGCGGTCTGATGTCTTGACCTCTCTTGGCTCGGGTCCGAGCGACTAAAGTGAGGTAAGAGCGAGGGAGATCTGGAATGCTGTGACAACAGGCATCTATCCAGCTGCATGCGACTCTGCGATTTGTCATGTCTAGTCCCTTCTTTACTCTTTTGAGGCTGGAATGCTGATTTGGAACCTCTTTGCGGGAGTTTATCTCGCATTGGGCGCTTCTCTCTGTAAAACACAGAGGATGTGCTCTCTTTTAAAAAAAAAATAAAAATAAAAATAAATAAATAAATAAATACAATTAAAATAAACTTCTCCATCCAAATCTTCGGTGCTTAAGGCAGCTAGGCAGGCAGGCATAATTCCCCAGTCCTAGAAGGTACAGGATAATAAAAATACTCTGACAGACAAGTAGTACAGCAGAAAGTACCTGGAAGGAAGCTTACCAGAGCAGAACAGAGAAGCAGATTGACCAGCTGGAAACTGAGATCAGCCTAGAGGACAGAATCAGCAATAAGCAGTGAGCATTCTGGTGTTTGCTAGACAACCCAAAGAGGAAACTACCTCTGAACTCACCTGCACAACTCTGAGCTTCCTGAAAGGAGTACATGTGGAGGAGGTGAACTACAAGACCCAGCGAGCCAAACCGTGAACACACAAAAACATGGAAGGAGAGAGTGCCAGCACCTGCCTAACGAAGGTATTTACAGTCATTTATACTGCCAGTGACCTTTGCCAGTAATACACAGTCATTTATACTGTACCATACAATCCCAGCATGGGAACCCACCCCCTCAGGAGATTTACAGCCTATTTGGGGGGGTCTTCTGAATCGGGAGAGGCTGAACCCGACAGGATGGATGGATGGAGAAGAGAAAAAAAAAAAAATAAATAAATAAAAATAAACTTTAAAAGGCATCCGGAGCGAGGACGAAAAAAGAACACTGGTGTGGGCAGCCAGCCGCTCTTTATGGGCTAGAAAAGAGGTGGTCCTGGAGGGGTCAGATGGGGTGGAGCTGACCCATAGTAGGCTGACATGGGGAGGTCCAGGAAATATATATATATATATATATATATATATATATATATATATATATATATATATATATATATATATCCACTACATCCAGTTTAGCTATATCTGACTGCAGGCCCTTCCTGGTGTACTTTTTCTAATATACTTCAGGCAGGCAGGTTATTCAGTTAGCTGCAGTATATTTAATACTACCGGTACATCGAGCCACACCAGAAAGGCAGAGGGAGATTAGGGAAGTAAACAAGTGGCTGAAGAGCTGGTGCAGTAAGGAGGGGTTTGGGTTCCTGGAGGACTGGGCCGACTTCTCAGTCGGTAACCGGTACTATAGAAGGGACGGACTGCACCTAAATTAGGAGGGTGCAGATCTGCTGGGAATGAAGATGGCCAAAAAGTTAGAGGGGTTTTTAAACTAGGCGATGGGGGGAGGGTCCAGAGACAGTGATAGCCAGCACGGAAGATATTCCAGAGGGTAGTATTGGGGGCATTAGTGGTAGGTTAACCAAAGCACAAAAACACAAGGTGAGTATAGTAGCAAGTCCTAGTTGCAATCTTGAAACACCCAATACGAGGACAATATGCGACCGGTCTAAACTATGTGGCATGTTCACCAATGCCAGGAGCATGGCGGACAAGATGGGTGAACTTGAGATACTGTTGTACAAGGAGGATTTGGATTTTGTGGGAATTTCAGAGACCTGGTTCAACAGCTCTCATGATTGGCTGGCAAACATTCAAGGGTATACCCTATACCGCAAGGATAGAGAGGGTAAAAAAGGGGGAGGGGTATGCCTATATATCAAGAATAATGTACAAGTGAATGTGAGAGATGACATCACTGAGGGAGCTAGAGAGGAGGTGGAATCCTTATGGGTAGAGCTCCAAAGGGATGAAGCTAAGGGGAAAATAATACTGGGAGTATGCTATAGGCCCCCTAACCTGAGGGAGGAAGTGGAGACGGATCTCCTATCACAAATTGGATTATCAGCAAGGATGGGAAGTGTTATCATAATGGGGGATTTTAATTATCCAGATATAGACTGGGCGGAGGGAACCGCGCATTCATTTAAGGCTCGCCAGTTCCTTAATGTCTTGCAGGACAATTTTATGGGTCAGATGGTAGACGCACCAACTAGTAATAAAACATTACTGGATCTACTGATTACCAACAATACAGACCTGATCACAGATGTGGAAATACGGGGCAATTTAGGTAACAGCGATCACAGGTCAATTTCAGTTTCAGTATAAATCACACAAATAGGAAACATGAAGGGAACACAAAGACACTAAATTTCAAAAGAGCCAACTTCCCTAAACTACAAACCTTGCTAAAAGGCATAAATTGGGATAAAATATTGGGAACAAAGAATACGGAGGAGAGATGGGTTTGCTTTAAGAGCATATTAAATAAGGGCATTAGCCAATGTATCCCATTGGGTAATAAATTTAAAAGAGCGAACAAAAATCCTGGATGGCTTAACTCCAATGTAAAAATGCATATAAAAGCAAAGGAAAAGGCCTTCAAAAAATACAAGGTTGAGGGATCATCCTCAGCATTCAGACTTTATAAAGAATGCAATAAGAAATGTAAGGGTGCAATTAGGACAGCTAAGATAGAACATGAAAGACACATAGCGGAGGAGAGCAAAAAAAATCCCAAGAAATTCTTTAAGTATGTAAACAGCAAAAAAGGGAGGACAGACCATATTGGCCCTATAAAGAATGAGGAAGGACATCTGGCTACAAAGGATGGGGAGATGGCAAAGGTATTGAATTTATTCTTCTCCTCAGTCTTCACGAGTGAATCGGGGGGCTTCAGTAACCAAAACTGCAGTGTTTATCCTCATGACACAACACAGGAAGCACCTCCATGGTTAACAGAGGACGGAATTAAAATTAGACTTGAGAAACTTAACATTAATAAATCACCGGGACCAGATGGCTTGCATCCGAGGGTACTTAGGGAACTCAGTCAGGTGATTGCCAGACCGTTGTTCCTAATTTTTACAGACAGTCTATTGACTGGAATGGTACCAGCTGATTGGAGAAAAGCCAATGTAGCACCAATATTTAAAAAGGGCCCAAAAAACATCCCTGGGAATTACAGACCAGTTAGCTTAACATCAATAGTATGTAAACTCATGGAGGGGGTGATAAGGGACTATATACAAGATTTTAGTAATAAGAACGATATCATTAGCAGTAATCAGCATGGATTCATGAAGAATCGTTCTTGCCAAACCAATCTATTAACCTTCTATGAGGAGGTGAGTTGCCATCTAGATAAAGGAAGGCCCGTAGACGTGGTGTATCTGGATTTTGCAAAAGCATTTGACACAGTTCCCCATAAACGTTTACTGTACAAAATAAGGTCCGTTGGCATGGACCATAGGGTGAGTACATGGATTGAAAACTGGCTACAAGGGCGTGTTCAGAGGGTGGTGATAAATGGGGAGTACTCAGAATGGTCAGGGGTGGGTAGTGGGGTTCCCCAGGGTTCTGTGCTGGGACCAATCCTATTTAATTTGTTTATAAACGACCTGGAGGATGGGATAAACAGTTCAATCTCTGTATTTGCAGACGATACTAAGCTAAGCAGGGAAATAACTTCTCCGCAGCATGTGGAAACCTTGCAAAAAGACCTGAACAAATTAATGGGGTGGGCGACTACATGGCAAATGAGGTTCAATGTAGAAAAATGTAAAATAATGCATTTGGGTGGCAAAAATATGAATGCAATCTATACACTGGGGGGAGAACCTCTGGGGGAATCTAGGATGGAAAAGGACCTGGGGGTCCTAGTAGATGATAGGCTCAGCAATGGCATGCAATGCCAAGCTGCTGCTAATAAAGCAAACAGAATATTGGCATGCATTCAAAGGGGGATCAACTCCAGAGATAAAACGATAATTCTCCCGCTCTACAAGACTCTGGTCCGGCTGCACCTGGAGTATGCTGTCCAGTTCTGGGCACCAGTCCTCAGGAAGGATGTAGTGGAAATGGACTGAGTACAAAGAAGGGCAACAAAGCTAATAAAGGGTCTGGAGGATCTTAGTTATGAGGAAAGGTTGCGAGCGCTGAACTTATTCTCTCTGGAGAAGAGATGCTTGAGAGGGGATATGATTTCAATTTACAAATACTGTACTGGTGACCCCACACCAGTGATAAAACCTTTTTGCAGAAGAGAGTTTAATAAGACTCGTGGCCACTCATTACAATTAGAAGAAAAGAGGTTTAAGCTTAAACTACGTAGAGGGTTTTTTTACTGTAAGAGCGGCAAGGATGTGGAATTCCCTTCCACAGGCGGTGGTCTCAGCGGGGAGCATTGATAGCTTCAAGAAACTATTAGATAATCACCTGAATGACCGCCACATACAGGGATATGTAATGTAATACTGACACATAATCACACACATAGGTTGGACTTGATGGATGTGTGTCTTTTTTCAACCTCACCTACTATGTAACTATGTAACTATATATATATATATATATATATATACATACAGCCAGTCACGTATATATGTGTGTGTAGCGCTGGTAGATTTACAATCTACCGCAGATTAGGTAAATTTAGTAAATTGTGTGTTAGGAAGGTTAAGAGTTTGCCTCTGTTCCAGCTTGGCTGATGTTGTGTGTGCTTCCATGTGGGTGTCGCTGTTGCTACTGGTCAGTGTTGGAAAGGCAACGTGTCGAAGTGTATAGATGCTCCTCTGTCTCGGAGACAAGCTCGGTGGAGGTGGTCCTCCGAGTTGCATTCTGGGAAGAGGGTATTTATGAGACAGACGCCATGTTCTAGGGTCGTTTTAAAGCCACCTGCTGGCCCTCCTGGCCAACAGGTATGCGTTAAGGAGCTACATCATGGTCCTCCGATCGGGAGGCCCATGATGCTACGGTGCAGGGGTGGGTCCAGAGGCTTGTCTGGGGCCTACCACCGCGGTCGAGGAATGGTCCTGAGCTGTCGGTCCTGTGTGACGAAGCTGGACAACTGAGGAGATCCCAGGGGAGGACCCGTCTTGAAGAGATCACGCGGCATGCTGGTCTATAGAGGGGCCTGGTGACTCGGTTGGAGGATATATCCAAAAGAAGTAATACAGCATAGTGTTGCCGGTTGGGCTTAAAGGTTCAGGCACTGTGACTGACTTTCACTGCAGAAAATCTGATACATCCCGTGGCAGAGGATCGTATGGATTTATTCCCCCAAATAAGTCTGATAAGTCAGACGAGCAAAGAGTGTGTCCCATAAGGGGAGCGCATTCCACATAATTATCTGAATTCTACCTGGACATTTGTTGCTAAGATTTTGCAAGAAGATATTTGAGTTTCTCCTGAAAGTTTCCTTTTCCGCCTCTTTCCTGCTACTTGCTAAAGTTTGCCTGTTCAATAAAGCATTGAAAACGTACTCCAGTGTTGGTGAGTGTGTCGTCCAGAAGTAAACTCAACGGAACCCCTAGACCTGGTGCCGGTGAAACAGAGGGAAGCAAAGTGAAGGTAACAGACCTGCTTAAACCAGCAGCTCCACTGTGACTTAGTGCTACATGTGTGTATGTGTATGTATGTATGTACAGGGCTTTTTTTCAGCTGGCTTAAAGGTTCAGGCACTGTGACTGACTTTCACTGCAGAAAATCTGATACATCCCGTGGCAGAGGATCGTATGGATTTATTCCCCCAAATAAGTCTGTGGCAGAGACTTTCGATTCGTGCTGCATGCTGGCTGATAGATCGGTGAGAGAGGTCTATCCAGACGAGCAAAGAGTGTGTCCCATGAGGGGAGCACATTCCACATAATTATCTGAATTCTACCGGGACATTTGTCGCTAAGATTTTGCAAGAAGATATTTGAGTTTCTCCTGAAAGTTTCCTTTTCCGCCTCTTTCCTGCTACTTGCTAAAATTTGTCTGTTCAATAAAGAATTGAAAACGTACTGCAGTGTTGGTGCGTGTGTCGTCCAGAAGTAAACTCAACGGAACCCCTAGACCTGGTGCCGGTAAAACAGAGGGAAGCAAAGTGAAGGTAACAGACCCGCTTAAACCAGCAGCTCCACTGTGAGTTAGTGCTACATGTGTGTATGTGTATGTATGTATGTACAGGGCTTTTTTTTAACTGGAACTCACCGGAACTGCTTTCCGGAACCTTTGACAGCCTTCTCAAGCATGCCCTGCGATCTCCCGGCAGGGCCAATCCTCAGTGAGAGTACAGGGTGGGGGCAGTGTCAGGCTGTCTGCTGTAGTATAATCTTCCGATCCTGGTTGGTTCCTCTGCCTTCAATCCACACCTCTCCTCTCTCATTGGCTCTGCAGAAGCTCTGAATTTTTGGTGCAGAGAGAGGAGAGGAGCCGAGGATGTGAAATGTCAGCACAGCACTGACAACTAGTGCTGTCACACAGCTGAGAGAGGAAGGGAGGAGGGGAGTGTGTCACACCACGAGCCTGGACATGCCACTGTTCAGATAACACACCCCATCCCCCATCGGGCCCATGGATAAGGAGGAGCGGCTTGAGAGCATTGCAGAGTAATGTCCAGAAAGGAGAAGCTGATTTCTGCCTGTCTTGTGTTCCTGTCAGCACCCTCTCCCCTCCCCCTCCGCCCCAGGGAGGACAGAGCAAACAGAAGAACACAGTCATCGGAGCTTTCCCCAAGGTAAGATAACAGGCTGGATGACTTTCTTCTCCTGTGAGTCCCTATTTTTGTGCCTTCTACACTGTATAAATCTGTGCTGAAAACTTGTCCTGTACCCCAGGAGGACATGTATGGTGAAAGTGAAAGTAAAATTCCTGAATGTGTTAGGAATATACTGGGACTTTTCAGGTGGATGCATTTCACAAAATCATTCTGTTTAATATATGTGTATGTAGAATATCTCTGTAGCTCTGTAGCACCTAAAAAGTCCCAGTATATTCCTAACATATTCAGGAATTTGAGCAATAACAGCAAAGGATGTGGTTCCATAATACAGCCCAACTCCAGGATTAAAGAAAATAAAAATCCAATCTTGGTGTGTGTGTGCGTTTTCAGGAACAGGTAAGTGAAAGACTATTCTTTCTGACTATGGGGTGTGACCATAATCAGTAAAACATACACAGGCACTGTGGGGAACCAGCAAGGAATTCGGTAAACTTGAGTACACACATCAAAATTCAGTTTAGCAAGGAGTGGCCAAATACTGATCTCTGTGTAGCCCTCCGTGTAGACAGAAGCCAATCATTAGACCACCTTAGTATATTCATGCCATCCCACATACTGACTCCTACCACCTTGATCACTTCAAATCACTGAAGTAGTCATTGTGGTTAGAGTGTTCCTTTAATATCTCTCAGAAGAAGTAAACCTGTGTATACTGATTCCATTTCATTCGATCATCCTCTAGATGTGGTAAATTGGGGGGGAGCATCGCGAAGTGCAGCGCCACCTCCCTGAGATTAGTTTGCCACCACCCTGAAATGAGTTTTGTCAGGTTGGGATGTCTGCTTTGGCAGCCCTCTCCTCTCCAGCCTCATTTAATACTGAAGTCAGTAGAGGAAGTTTTCTGCAGAGCTCTGCAGAGGAGAGCTGGGAAGGGATTTGTGATGAGAGGAGAGCTGGGAGGGGATTTGTGATGAGAGGAGAGCTAGGAGGGGATTTGTGATGAGAGGAGAGCTGGGGGATTTGTGTTGAGAGGAAAGCTGGGCGGATTTGTGATGAGAGGGAAGCTGGGGGGATTTGTGATGAGAGGAGAGCTAGGAGGGGATTAGTAATGAAGAGAGCTGGGGGATTTTGGAGAATTTGCCTTATGTGATACACAGTTCTAAGCCTTAACTCATTACAATACAATTTTGGCGCCGCTGTAATTCTCTCCTCTAAGGAAGGTGTGGCTGGGGGTGGGGTTTGGGTGTGGTTGGGGCAGATAATTGGACAGAGGGTGAGTTCCTGCACCTTTTCTCTGAGAAAAAAAGCCCTGTGTATGTATCTGTGTGTGTGTGTGTATATATATATATATATATATATATATATATATATATATCCACTGCATCCAGTTTAGCTATATCTGACTGCAGGCCATTCCTGGTGTACTTTTTCTAATATACTTCAGGCAGTGTACACAGTACCGTGCAACCATAGTGCAGTTGCTACTACTTTTCTGGTGGTGTACACAGTACACAATACATACAGTGCACCCATATTTGCTATTAGACTTCTGGTGGTGTACACAATACATGCAGTGCACCCATAGTTGTTGTTACACTTCTGTTGGTGTAGACAGTACCGTGCACCCCTAGTGCAGTTGCTACTACTTTTCTGGTGGTGTACACAGTACATACACTGCACCCATAGTTGCTATTAGACTTCTGGTGGTGTACACAATACCGTGCACTGCTAGTGCCAGTTGCTACTACTTTTCTGGTGGTGTACACAATTCATACAGTGTGCCCATAGTTGTTGTTACACTTCTGTTGGTGTACACAGTACCATGCACTCCTTCTCATGCTCTGTCACCCAGGTTCAGTAGTTTGCCTGCCAATGCAGCTGCCAAAGCAGCCTATTCCATCGGCTCCATGTCAACAGTCACTCCTTCCCTAGCCCCACCATCATGCACGGAGGAGTCCCCCATACTATTCGACCACAGTGTCGGGTACATGCTGCAGGAGGATGCGCATCGATTTGAAGGCTCCAATTATGGTACCCAGGTTGAGGAAGGGAGTAACGTGAGCCTAGAGAGATGGGGTGCCCAAGAAGGTCAAGAAACTGGCAGTCATGTTCCCCCAACTGCAGCATACTGGCAAGTTTTCTCCAGTGACAAGGAGGGAGAGGATGATGAGGTCACTGACTCTACTTGGGTGCCTGATATCAGAGAGGAGGAGGCACATCTCCAATGAGGCAGGATGCCCTCCAGAGGGCAACTTAAGGGCAGCCACCCTATTGCATCACACCGCAGAGCTAAGCAGATGCAGGGCGCTGCTGACTCCCCGCATATTTTGAAAAGTTCTTTGGTGTGGGCCTTTTTTGACACATGTGCAGCAGACCACACCGTTGCTGTTTGCAACATTAGTCTGAAGCATATCAAGCGAGGCCAAAACAGCAGCATGCTTGACCAGACATATGACGACCTCCCATGCAGTCTGTTGGCAACAGCACTTAAAAGACCCACATCAAAGAACAAGGCGGACCTCTCCTTGCTCCTCATCAGCTGGGATCAACAACCCCACTATACCTCCAGTCCCCTCAGAAACCTACATTAAGAGGAATGAAGGTATAGAAATAGGTGTCCCATGTACTTGCTGCCAATCTGCTAGCGGTACACCAACATCGGATTTTAGCAGGCAAATTTCCCTACCCAAGTTGCTAAACCATCTAAAGAAATTCGGTCCCAGCCATCCACATGCTCAGCATCTGAATGCTACAGTAGGTGACCGCGATATTGTGTCAATCTCGCCGCATTTCTCGGCGAGATTTGACACCTGCGAGCCCCATCGCAGGAGCCAGCGCCGAGATGGCTCACTCATCGGGAAAGGAAAACTTTGTTTTGCTCCCGCTATGAGTGACAGGCAGCGCTGACAGCTGTCTGGTATGAATCCTGAGGCGGGAACACCGCGCCAAATTTTAAATGAAAAAAACGGCGTGGGTTCCCCCCCAGGAGCATACCAGGCCCTTAGGTCTGGTATGGATTGCAAGGGAAACCCCCCTACGCCGAAAGGTTGGCGTAGGGGTCCCCCCCAATCCATACCAGACCCTTATCTGAGCACGCAGCCCGGCCGGCCAGGAAAGGGGTGGGGACGAGCGAGCCCCTCCTGAGCCGTACCAGGCTGCATGCCCTCAACATGGGGGGGTGTGCCTTGGGGGAGGGGGCGCCCTGTGGGGCCCCCCCACCCCAAAGCACCTTGTCCCCATGTTGATGAGGACAAGGGCCTCTTCCCGACAACCCTGGCCGTTGGTTGTCGGGGTCTGCGGGGTCCAACCTTTCGGCGTAGGGGAGTTCCCCTTGCAATCCATACCAGACCTAAGGGCCTGGTATGCTCCTGGGGGGGAACCCACGAGGTGTTCCCGCCTCAGGATTCATACCACACAGCTGTCAGCGCTGCCTGTCACTCATCGCGGGAGGAAAACAAAGTTTTCCTTTCCCGATGAGTGAGCCAGCGCGATATGCACAGTACCCTGTCGCCGAGAACCAGCGCGATGGTATCGCGCTGGAAACACAATCTCGCGGTCAGGTACTGTAGCTTGGCCAAATTGCTAGCACTGCAACTGCTGCCTTTTCAGCTGGTGGACTCTGCCCCCTTTCGTGAATTTGTGTAATGTGCGGTACCTCAGTGGCAGGTTCCCAAACGCCATTTCTTTTCACGGAAGGCCATCCCAGCTCTCTAACAGCATGTGGAAGGCAATGTTTTGGCCTCGTTGGACAGGGCGTTCAGCAGTAAGGTGCATATTACCGCTGACTCATGGTCCAGCAGGCATGGATAGATACATTACCTATCTTTCACCGCGCACTGAGTGACTCTCCTGGCAGCTGGGAAGGATGCAGGACAGGGTTCAGTATTGTTGGAGCTTGTTCCACCACCACGCCTCCAAAATGCTAGTAGTTGTGATTCTGCCACAGCTCTCTCCTCCACCCACTCCTCTTCTTCTTCCTCTATGGCCACTTCCTCTGCAGATTTGTCCTCTGAACCAGCGGTGCTCCGTAGGCATTCAAGGGGCTCAGGCAAGAAGATGCCATGCGGTGCTTGAGTTGGTCTGCTTAGGGGACAGGAGCCACACTGGGGCAGAGATTCTGTCAGCTCTGCAGGGGCAGGCTCAGAGGTGGTTGACGTCATGCCAGCTTCAGCCAGGAATGGTTGTATGCGACAATGGCACTAACCTCCTCTCTGTCCTCCGACAGGGACACTTGACTCATGTTCCCTGTTTGGCTCATGTCCTGAATTTGGTGGTCCAGCGGTTCTTGAGCAGGTACCCGGGCTTACAGGATCTCCTGAGGCAGGCCAGAAAAGTCTGGTCATTTCTGCCAGTCATACAATGCGAGTGCTCGGCTGGCTGACATTCAAAGGGAATGAAACCTGCCCAAGAACTGCCTCATTTGTGATATGCCCACCAGGCGGAACTCAACGTTGGCAATGCTGCAACGGCTACACATGCAGCAGTGGGCCATCAATGAGTACCTGGGTGAGTATGGCACCAGGACAGGGTCAGGTGAGCTTGGCTTTTTATCGCCATGCCAGTGGCTACTGATCAAGGATGCATGCACTGTCCTGTCACCATTTGAGGAGGCCACAAGGATGGTGAGCAGTGACAGTGCATGCATCAGTGATACTGTCCCTCTTGTCTTAGTGTTGGAGCACACGCTTTGTGAAATAGTGGACAGGGCACTTGAGGAAGAACAGCGGGAGGAAGAGGAGGACTTCCTTACCTCTCAAGGCCCCCTTTATCCATATAGTATTCCTGCGGGCCTGCTGATCACACAGGGAGAAGTAGAAGAGGAGGAGGAGGATTGTGTCAGCATGGAGGTAGCAGATAACACTCATTATCAGCAGCAGTCTTCAAGGGATAATTTTCAGTCCCCAGAAACCCATGGAGTTGTACGTGGTTGGGAGGAGGTGGTTGAGGATCATGTGATCCTTAGTGACCCAGTGCAAACTTACGCTGCATGGCCTCCCTGATCCTGTAAAGCCTGCAAAAGGACCCTAGGATTCGTGTTATCAAGGAGAGGGATCATTACTGGCCGGTAACCCTTCTTGATCCATGTTACAAGGGTAAGGTTGCAGAACTTATCCAGCCTTCACAGAGGGAGCAGAGGATGAAACATCTTCAGGAGGCCTTGCAGAAAGGTTTGTGCAATGCGTTTCCAGAGCCTGGGATGTTACAATTTCCTGGTGCTGGACAGCGTGTTTCTGAGGCTTTGTTCAGTCACAGAAAGAGTGGTGGAGATGGTGGCCAGCTGACCGATGCCTTCAGACATTTCTTCAGTCCTCAGCGACAAAGTCTGAACGGTTACAGCAACCATCGCCAGCGTCTTACATGGTGCAGGAATATCTAGGGGCAAGATCAGACTTGGAGACCTTTCCAACAGAACATCCACTGGGTTAGTGGGTCTTGAGGATGGACCACTGGCCAGAGCTTGCTCAATATGCAATTAAGCTACTGGCCTGTCCTGCATCTAGCGTTCTTTCTGAATGCACATTTAGTGCTGCTGGAGGCTTTGTAACCGATCACAGAGTGCGCCTGTCTACAGACTCTGTTGATCGGCTCACATTCATTAAAATTAATCAGTCTTGAATCACCAGCTACCAATCACCTGATGCTAATGTAACCGATTGATTTTTCTATGGATGTGGGATGCCTTGAAGACTGCATATCTTCATGATGATAGCTTCTAAGGATATTTTTGGTTCAGGGCACCACCACCACTGCCTCATTACAATTTTTGATCAAATATTTAACAGCAGGGCTCGTTCCTGCACTCAACAAGAGTATCTGTGAGGGGTTGCAGTGTTGTGGCACCACCACCACCGCCTAAGGCCCAATTATTCTGCCCCTGTTTAACAGGGGCATGTAATTACAATTCTTGATATAATATTTCACAGCAGGGCCTGTTCCAGCACTTACCAAGAATAACTGTTAGGGATTACAGTGTTGTGGCACCACCACCACAACCACCAAAGGCCCAATTTTTCTGCCACTGTTTAACAATGGCATGTAATTACAATTCTTGATATAATATTTCACAGCCGGGCCCGTTTCAGCACCCACCAAGAGTAACTGTGAGGGCTTACTGTGTTCTGGTACCACCAACGCCTAAGGCCCAATTTTCCACAGAGTATATAGGGCAGGCCGTATAGTATATACAGGCGGTCCCCTTTTTTCAAACATCCGACTTACAAACGACTCCTACTTACAAATGGAGGGAGACAACAGGAAGTGAGAGGAAATCTACCCCTAGGAAGGGAAATTCTCTCCTGTAAGAATTAATATGGGAAAAAGGTGTCTCCACTGATGCTTTATCACCAATCCTTGTTTCCCTAATAACCCCAAATTTTCAAAATCCAATTGTCATTGGGACAGAAAGTGAGGTGAAATCTTCTGAACAGCGGCACAGGCAGCAAAACAAATGTTACAAGGGTGATAACCCTTCCCTATGTTATCCAAAAAGCTTAAAAATAGATTTTTTTGGCAAGAGCTACACTTAAACAATGTACCTGTTCTAAATTACAAACAGATTCAACTTAAGAACAAACCTACAGTCCCTATCTTGTTTGTAACCTGGGGGCCATCAGTATGCTGCTTTTCAGAGTATATAGGGCCTGGCAGGCCCCACGCCTTTTCTTTTGTAATTTGGGTTTGGGGTTCCCCTTACTATCAATACCAGACCCAAAAGGTCTGGTAATGGGCTGGGGGGTGAC
Organism: Aquarana catesbeiana; assembly: GCF_042186555.1. Classification (NCBI taxonomy): domain Eukaryota; kingdom Metazoa; phylum Chordata; class Amphibia; order Anura; family Ranidae; genus Aquarana; species Aquarana catesbeiana. Next base: position 851,826,166 of record NC_133324.1, read on the forward strand.
CCATGCCGTTTTTCTCAATGATTTTCATCTATATTGCCGGTACCTGACATTACATTACAGCCGCAAGCAGTTTTAAATGACTTTTATTCCTTTAGAAATGTCATTTTGTGCAGGGACTGTTCTAAACATGGGAAAAATGCGCCACTTTACAGGCATACTATAGACACCCCCGAGGCACGATATTTAAAGGAATAAAATATTTATTGTTTCACTAAGCATTTTTGAAATCACTGTTCCCGAAAAAACACTGTGTTTAAAACTTTTTTTTGCATTGATGCATGTCCCCTGGGGCAGGACCCGGGTCCCCAAACACTTTTTATGACAATAACTTGCATATTAGCTTTTAAAATTAGCACTTCTGATTTTTCATGTTCGAGTCCCATAGACTTTAACGGTGTTCGCACAAATTTTTTTCTGTTCGCATGTTCTGCTGCGACCGAACTGGGGGGTGTTCGGCTCATCCCTAATTGTCAGTTTATTAACAGCTTTACATTACATGCTATCCTTACCAGCAATAATCCCAGTATATTTTTATACAGCTGGCAATCCTCTTTCAGATAAAAGTAGTCCCAGTGGCAGATTTGTTACAGGATCACTATTATGGGCAGCGGGAGAGGCCCCCCCTTCCCACCGCTGGTCGTTTTTCCTGCTTACTGGAGCAGTCGGTAGCAGCAAAAAATATCCGACCTTCTGGACTGATGGGCAGGAAGTCGAGTGAGGGTAACATGACCCCCCACTCAACTCTATGCCCTTGGAGGACCGAAGCTACCTCAAACATAACTTCCGCTGTCCAGCCTTAATGGGCCCATTTTTTTTGTGTAAAAAGTAAAATTACATTTTTTTTTGCTTTTAAGTGTATATTTGAAATCCTGAGGTCTTTTTTACTCCAGATTTCGCATTAAAGAGGCCCTGACCTGCTTATTTCTATTACAAGGGATGTTTACATTTCTTGTAATAGGAATAACAGTGATCAAATATTTTTTTTTAAAGGGAAAGTGTAAAAATAAAAATTAAACTAAATAAGAAAAAATATATAATAATTTGAAAGCATCTTGTCCCTCCAAACTCGTGCAAAAGCAAACGCATACGCAAGTATCGCCCACATATGTAAACGGTGTTCAAACAACACATATGAGCTATCCCTGTGAATGTTAGAGAAAAAAATCTAGTACTAAACCTTTTCTGTAACTCTAAACAGGTAACCTGTAAAAAAAATATAAGCATTGCCTATGGAGATTTTTACTTTCAATAGTTTTTATTGAGTTTTAACAGAGAAAACAAGAGTACAAATTAACATGACAGGATACTTACCTTAGTTATATAACCTGAGGAATGTCATAAAAGGTATACAACAAAGAGGAGTTAGAGCTACTGGAAATTGCATATAAATTGGATAAATGCAGCTCAGCAGAATAAATTGTATATGAACACAGTTATAACATGTTAAGAGAGTTCTGGTGAAACCATGCTAACCATTGTGACCATTTAGTTTGAGTCGAGGAGAGGTGTCCTTCAGCGGAAGCAAACATGCATTTATAAGATCCATGGGTGTGCACCAGGTCACCAGAGATCACCTTGCTTCTGTTAGGGGCCTCTGGAGATTTCCAGTTGCGTACTATTGACATTCTGGCTGCAATGAGAATATGAAAGGCAATACTGCGGATATCAGAGTGAAAGTTGTAAAGGCCTATACCCAGCAGCGCAAGTTCAGGAGAGGGTTTTGTGTCTAATTTGGTCACTTTGGAGAGTAGTTGGAATATGTTCTTCCAAAAGGAGGACACCCTGGTGTATTCCCATAGGATGTGATACAACATTCCTGTAACCCCACATTTTGTCCAACAAAGGGGCAAAGTGAAGTTATCAAATGTGTGGATCTGGGCCGGGGTGATGTACCAACGCAGCATAAATTTGTGCACATTTTTGTGAATGTTGGTGGCTCGAGATGCACTAAGGCTAAATCTCAGAGTAGCTAACCATTGGGATTCGCTGAAAGATTTGCCTATATCTATTTCCCATTGTAATGCCCCGTACACACGGTCGGATTTTCCGATGGAAAATGTCCGATCGGAGCATGTTGTCGGAAATTCCGACCGTGTGTGGGCTCCATCGGACATTTTTCATCGGATTTTCCGACACACAAAGTTGGACAGCAGGAGATAAAATTTTCCGACAACGAAATCCGATCGCGTCAATTCCGATCGTGTGTGGCCTGTTCCGACGCACAAAGTGCCACACATGCTCAGAAGAAATTCCGAGACGGGACAGCTCGTTCTGGTAAACTTAGCGTTCGCAATGGATACAGCACTTTCGTCATGCTGCAATGTTCAAAATGGTTTAATACAGCGCACTCTCTTCTTCTTTATAATGTGACAAGAATTAAGTCGTTTTGCTGCTCATATTCACACACACTTCTCACAAACTTTTATTTGTGTTTTTTTAGTGGGATTCCCTGAATATATTGTTATTAGTTGTCACATCTGACAGTTTTATATTATTTTTTATTTTTTTTTTTTTGGATTTTCTGCCTTTTTTTTTCTTTAATGTTTTGATTTTTTCCAAGGCTGATCTTTGTTCAATGTTATTTTTATTTTTACTCCAGAATATTTTTGGGTGTGTTTTGTGTGTCAAGTTACCCCAACACCATTGATATCTTTTATTATTTAATCTCAAGGAGATTGTTTGTTGTTGGTGTCCCTTGTTCATTTCACATTGTATATTTGAAATGTACCTGAATCCTCACAAACCAACTGTCCTTTTTGAAGTAAAACACATAGGAGAGTATAATTCAAAACAAAAATCCTTTATTAAGGGCTCAGAACCAAACAAAGAGGAAGGCAACACTGGATCAACAGGAGAAATTAGCGAAGCCTGGGACCCCCACGGCAGACATCAATTCTTGAACATCAAAATTGGTGGCCTGAGGAGTCCATATGTAAGGGAGGGCAGTCTGGTCCAGAATTTGCAGAGATCCAGATAGCAGCAGATGACATCTGTGTCCCCAGGCTGTGGTACCACAAGAGGCTGCATCTTTTGGCCGACCAGACTGAACCCAGGGCAATCTCTGTCTGGTCTTCCTTCCACGCTTCCTTCCGGGCTGTGGCTGTGCAGTTGGAGATGTGGCAGGAGGAGGAGGAGAACCTGGAGGAGGACTGGGAGGACCTGGAGGAGGACTGGGGGGACCTGGAGGAGAAGGAGGAGGAGGACCTGCAGGAGGAGGAGGACTAGGAGGACCTGGAGGAGGACTGGGGGGACCTGGAGGAGAAGGAGGAGGAGGAGGACCTGCAGGAGGAGGAGGAGGACCATCCCAAAGGTGTGTCTGAGGTGTCATTTGGCCCCTCATACCTTTCTCAAGAGCCTCCAATATGAGGGCCTCATACATGACTTGTTGGCCCTCCTCCATCCTCTGAATTTTATACGCAATGAAGGCAGCAATGTTCTCCTCCATGGTGTGGGGTGCTCCCAGGACCTCTGTAGCCCTCCAAAAGAATCCTATAGCAGCCTCCTCTAGGGCACTCCTCCTACTGCCACTTTCTCTTTTCAGGGGGGGTGGAGGGACCTGCAGATCAGCCAGCTGGCTCGGCCCGGCCACCTCCTGGCTGAGACATCCCTGTGTATGAAAAAGGGACATGGTTGTAATGTTTTGCATCATCAATCACAATCCTAAATTAGTACTCCCAACTAACGTCTAGTTAACATCATTGATTGGACAAGCAGAAATATTTAGAGGAATGCTATACCTGGCTCAATCTGGGCTCCTCCACATGTGGCCTGGAAGGCCCAGGTTGGGCGTCAGAAGCCTCAGCCGGGGGGGAAGGAAGCGTGGAAGGAAGACTGGAGAGGGATGACCTGGGTTCAGTCTGGCCTGCCATAAAATGCAGCCTGTCGTAGCACAACATCCTGGGGATATAGATGTCATCTGCTGCTCCGGATCTCTGTGAATCCTGGACTTTCTTGCGCTCCCTTAGATATGTGCTCCTCAGGCAACCAATTAATATCTTTAAATATGTGATGTCTACCGTGGGGATCACCTGCGTCACAATTTCACACAATTGCACCAGTGCTGCCTTCCTCTTTGTTTGGTTCTTGAAATGGGGGTGGTTAATCTCCCACAGACAGGGCAGCTCCTGTAACATATCTATGAATACTGACATGAAGTCATTATCTTTGAGTAGCATATCCATGTTCACTGCAAGACACAACACAAGACAAAGCCTAATGTCAGACAAAACTCTCCTAATCTTGTTACAACATAGGCCTCAATCTAGAAGCAGTATAGGCACAAGTTTGTCTCTTACCTTCGTTCTTACGATCGGCGCATCCAATGCTCCTTCCTCCGCTCACAGATCGCACGTAATATGCACGCGTGTTACGCTTTATACACACTGCGCATGCGTGTAACTCCGCCCGCCCCTGACGTTCTTTCTAGTCTATTCCCCGCCCCTTTTTGTTCGGCGCAGTGGGTGAAGAGCACATGGCGAAGTTACAGCAGGTGCATGCTAATTCTAGCAACGAGGAGGAGGAGGAGGAGGAGGAAAGCCCGGATCCGGACACTTCCCGATCCAGAAGGAGACGTTTTAAGGCCACAAATATGTCCTTTGGGGAGATGTTGGAGATGGTCGACATCATGAAGAAGTCCGACTATGACAGAAAGTATGGGCTTTACCCCAACCCCAACATCAGAAAGATCAAGATCATGGCGAAAGTGATCAAAAGCCTTCACAGGAATTTCGGGGTACGAAGATCTAAAGATCAGCTCAGGAAGCGGTGGTCGAACCTGAAGTTGAGAGAGCCAGAGCAGTACCGAAAGATCCGGAGAGTGCTGCAAAAAAGTAAGTAGTTGTGCTGTGTTCGTATTCTTTCTGTCTTTATTACGTTCGTGCTGCTCCATATGCTTTGATTAATTGTAACGTTTAAAAGGGCAACTTTAATGTTCATGTGCCCATTATTCGTTCGTATCAAACATTTTTCTTTCGGCCTCTAGAACACCATTGTTTAGGCCATATGCATTTTCCTACATTTTTTTTGGGCCTACTTGGATGCCAAATAGTTGTTTGTGTAGATGGGTTTGTTACTAGAATAAATTGCAAACTAGATTGTGTGTAAGGAGAGGACACTGAGCAGCTGTTTTCACATCTGGACACTGGAGCACTAGTGTGGGACACAAGAACACCATTTTTATTAGGGGGCCACACAGGTGCTCCAGTGTATACTATAGGGGGGTCTCCATCTGTGAAGCTTGTACTAAACAGGTAAAGTATTGCAGCTTGACAAAGGGCAATAAAAAAAATACATCTTGGAACTCGGCTAAAATTGACAATTGTACCCCACTTCCAAGCAATGTTTCCTATTTCTAGTTCTGCCATCAAATATCTGTGTGCTAATTATACCATTTTTGTTTTACATAGGGGAGAAAAGACTCGGAGGACACCCCTCATCCGAGGAGACCAGAGACCCCCCACCTCTGGAAGAAGGGGAACTTACACCAACACAAGCTGAGCAGGAGGAAGAAGAAGACGTGGTGGAGATTGGCACCACAACAGGTGAGTGTCTGCGACCACAGGCTCAGGTAAAAGAGATGGATGGTGGCAGATTTTTAAGACCTGTTTTTTTTTTTCTTTATCTCTGTTTAGGTGATCGTGATGTGAGGGATAGAGAATGCTTTACTTCAGAAAGTGCCCAGATCCTGATCGGGGAGATCATGGGGTGTAATGCCGAACTGCAAAACATCCAGCAAAAAATCCATGATGTTATTAAAAAAAATAATAACATCATTGATGTTTTGGGGCGAATTTAAAACCCCACAAAATCACTTTTTGTATTGTGGTTCAATCTTTTAAATTTTTTGGAAATGTTTTGAAAAGCCAAATTTGGAGGATGCACACAGTGTGCCAACATGTGCTATCTGCCATCACAGGAGATCAATGGACGCGTTTTGGGGGTGCAACCCCTTCCTCAATTATAAAGTCGCGTTGAGGAAGGGCTTGCTCCCCCAAAACACGTCCCTTGATCCCCCCTGATGGCAGATAGCACATGTTGACATTGGTAAATTTGTGTGCATCTTCCAAATTTGGCTTTTCCAGGGGTGATTTCCCCCCATCTGAACGCTATATCAAACCCAGTTCCTAAATACTGATGTCTGACATAGCCTTCAGGTTTTACCTAATGTGAACTTTGTAAGTTCAAGTTTTTTGGCTTTCTTGTTGGTTTTACACAGGCCTGTTTTATCTGAAATGGACATTTCAATTTTTGATAATGCTACTGCAAAAATTGTTATACAACAAACATGTTGGTTTGTTTTAAAAACCTTTGGTAAATGCACATGTGATTGTGCAGGTATAAAAAAGTGGCTTATTCAAGAATGTGTGGATTATTGTCTCAACACTACAACACTTTTGGGGTGATGTAATAGCTGTTTTATGCAAAAGTGGGGGTTATTTCCTAAGGGCAAAACCTCTTTGCACTACAAGTGCAGTTTCAGTGCAGTTGCAAGTGCACTTGTAGTGAAATGTGTTTTTGCATTTAGGAACTAACAGCCAACAGTGCTTTGTATAAGGTTACCCAATCAGGACATTTTCTGCACTCAAAACATTTCTGTCAGGGTCAGCTAAAACAAACACAAGCAGTAAATGTCCACAAAGATTTTCTTTTTTTTTTTTTATTTTAAAAAGGCTTCACATATTGTCTGGCATATTGATAGCCCCCCTACCCGCAAAGAACTTCAGGTAGCGTAACCGGACATCACGGCACTCAGGGAGGGCAAGCCAGGACGGCCACTTTCAAGCGCCGTCAGTGTGGTTTGATGTAGGATTCCGGCCTCAGGCCCAACTGAGCCAGCATAGTTGGCCGAATGTTTCCGTAAAAAGTTATGGAGAACACAGCACGCAAGTATTATATGGTTCAGTTTATACTCTGCCATATGGATAGGTGTCAGAAATAGGCGGAACCAGCTGGCCAGGATTCCAAATGTGTTCTCCACCACTCTTCGGGCTCTGGCCAGCCGGTAATTAAAAACCCTCTGTTCCGGGGTGAGGGTCCTCATCGGGAATGGCCGCATCAGGTGGTCCCCCAGCGCAAATGCTTCATCAGCAACGAACACAAATGGGAGTCCTTCCACATTGTACTCTGGAGCTGGCAAGTCCAAGCTGCCATTCTGGAGACGCCTGTAGAACTCCGTCTGGGCGATAACTCCACCATCAGACATCCGGCCATTCTTCCCCACGTCCACATACAAGAAGTCGTAATTAGCCGACACCACCGCCAACATCACTATACTATTAAACCCCTTGTAATTATAATAGTACGACCCCGAGTTGGGTGGTGGGACGATGTGGACGTGTTTCCCATCAATTGCCCCTCCGCAGTTAGGAAAGTTCCACCGCTGGGCAAAGTGGGAGGCCACAGTCTGCCATTCCTGTGGCGTGGAAGGAAACTGTTGAGGAAAAAACAATAAACATTACTATTTTTACTCTGAAACATGGCAAGCAGATTAGACACAAACATTATGGGGCAACCTCCAGATAGCATTTATTAAGGGGAATTTAACAAGGCCAAAGTATAAGGTACACCTATCATATTCCCCCCCCCCCTCTCATGGGCCATTTCTAACATTATGGGGTGTGTGGAAATCTTGGACAGGTAACCCTCTTCACTTCATTGAGAGATGAATGCCTAAATAATGGGTCTTACTTGGAACAGCCCCTCCTTAGTTACACTATTGGCAGACCACTGGACAGGTAAGAAGTGTCTGAATACAAAGATATAAATACACACTGTACACATTTGAGGACATTTGGACATTATGCTATTACCTATCAAGATAATAATAGGATACAAAAACTTTAAACAGTACCATTGGAAAGTATACAGGCAGGCCCTTGCACTACATGCTTTGGGTAATTCAGCCATAAATCTGACCACAAAAGAGATGGGTATAGTGTGTATGGGTTTGGCAAAGTCAGCAGATAGATGATTGAGGATAGAGAATTGGGATCAGCTGACTTAGCAGTTGGGGGAGGGAGGGTTACTAAAAATTATTTTGGGACACCACAAAAAAAAGCCTCTGGCACTCTGCCTGAATTTAAATCAAAAATAACATTACCAAACATTTTAGGGGGTGTTTGGGGTAAAGCACTACTATGGAGCAGAAAAAATACATTGTTAAGTGACTACATGAGGTGAATATAGGCCAGGAGACACCATGCTGGGGAGGTTATTGAAGGGCAAATATGTATGAAGGACATAAAATAATAATTACATAAAAATCCAGCATGCATGAGGACAAAGGGGACATTCACAGCATATTCCAAGCATGGTAATTAGGGAATGAGGAAAGAAATACAATATATTATCAAACATTAAAGACAATAAAATGTGATATAAAAGGATAAAAATCTTACCTTCATATACTCCTTCTGCAGGACCTGGATGATGGCAGAACAGGTCTCTGGGATGATGATACCCAGAGCCTGGGGGGAGATGCCTGTCGAGAACTTCAAGTCCTGCAGACTTCTCCCTGTGGCCAAATACCGCAAGGTAGCGACTAGCCTCTGCTCCGGAGTGATGGCTTGCCTCATGCAGGTATCCTGCCTGCTAATATAGGGGGTCAGCGAAGCCAACAAATGGTGAAATACGGGGTCATCCTGAGAAAGTTCCTGAAATCATCAGGATTATTCTCACGGATCTCACGGAGCAAAGGCATATGAGAGAACTGGTCAGGCTGTAGCAACCAATTCTTGGTCCATGAACTCCTCCCCACCCTGTTCATGGACTGGACTTGTGTCAAGGTCAGGACCCCAACACCAAGCCCCCGCACAGCACGAACTCTACGAGGAGTACGCATACGAAACATGGCTAGAAAACGGTCGGCTGCTCAGAACGAAGTAACAGAACGCACTGAATAACAGCAAGGCCTGTGAAGAGCGACCCGAAAAACAGCAACGAGCAGGCAAGATCACACAGAAAACTCTGATACGAACTGACTGCACGCACTGAAGAGCAGATACAAACCCACAAGCACAAACTGAACGGCAGAAAACGATCTGAAAGCCACGAGTCTGAAAAAGCGCAAATCATCTCTCACCAAACTTTTACTAACACGAGTTTAGCAAAAGGAGCCCAAAGGGTGCCGCGCTTGGTTCTGAACCGGCCTTTTCTAGTCTCATCGTACGTGGTGTACGTGACCGCGTGGTTGGCGATTGGAAATTCCAACAACTTTGTGCGACCGTGTGTAGGCAAAACAAGTTTGAGCCAACATCCGTCGGAAAAAATCCTAGGATTTTGTTGTCGGAATGTCCGAACAAAGTCCGACCGTGTGTACGCCCTATAAGGGTTTTAGTTTTCAAAAGAAGTTTTGTCCTGTAGAAGGTTGTAAAATAGAGAGATTCCTTTGATGTGGACGTCATTACACAAAAAAGTATCTCCAAACTCGGGCGTGTAGAGATACTTGGAGGTGGGGGTTGCAGAGAAGGCAATGGGTCACTTGTATGTATTTGTAGTAGTCTGTTGATGGAATTGCAAATGTTTTGTGCAGGGATGTAGATGGTTTAAGAAGATTGTCGGTATAGAGATCAGAGATGTAAAATAGGCCTTTGTCTTGCCATGTTTTCAAGGATATATTAGGGATAATTAGGGAGAGTATTTCTATTGGAAAGAGAATGGAAAAAGGTGAGTTCCATTTAGGGGCATGTACGAGCAGGTCAGCGAAGGCCTTTGCTGATGCCTTAATAGTAGGGAGAGGGCCGCCAGTTGGGAATTCACTTTGGGTGTAGTGAGTAACCAGTTGCTCAGAAGGTGGTCTGGGACTTGTAGTGATTCGATTTCATACCAAGGGCAGGAGAATTTAGGAGTGAACCAGGTTTTAAGTTGTGCTAGAAGGGATGCTGTGTAGTAGTATTTAATAATTGGAAGCCCGGTGCCTCCTGCCGATCTATGTTTCATGCGGTTGACCCGTGAACACCTGACTTTTCCTTGTTTCCATATAAGTTTACTTAGTGTACTTTGTATGGATGTAAAGAAGGATAGGGGGATTGGAATGGGAAGCATCCTGAAAAGGTAAAGTAATTGGGGTAGTAATAGCATTTTAAATGCTGCTAGTCTACCTGACCAGGAGAGAAAAGTTTTGGAAATACGATTTAGCTCCTTGGGGAGGGTATTGAGAAAGGGAGTAAAGTTAGCCTTAACTAGAGAAGATACTGATTTGGTTAGAGAGAACCCTAGGTAGGAGATAGAATCTTTGGCCCATCGGTAGGGGAATTGGAGTGTGGTTTGCATGTCGTGTGGTAACCCTAGAGGTAGGATGAGTGATTTGGTTTTGTTTACTTTATAGTACAATATTTCACAAGATGCAGACATTATGCATTGTGCTGAGGCCAGGAAGGGACCAGGGTTATATAACATAAGTATAACATCATCAGCAAACAGACTTATTTTGTGCTTATTTGGGCCAATGGTGAATCCGGTTATGTCACTTTGAGATCTGATTTTTTGTGCAAGGCGTTCCATCATGAGGGTGAAGATTAAGGGGGAGAGTGGAAACCCTTGTCTTGTGCCATTGGTTATGGAGAATGGCTTGGATAGCATAGAAGAGCAGTATACATGCACCAAAGTTCGGGAGTATAATGCTATGGTCGCCAAGAGGATGTGGCCTTGAAAGCCAAATTTCTGTAATGTGAGATTTAAGTATTGCCAATTGACTCTATCAAATGCCTTCTCTGCATCTAAAGAAAGGAGCAGAGAAGGCATTCCTTGGCTTTCAGCGTGTTGAATGATGTTAATTACTCTGTGGGTAGCATCGGATGTTTTTCGTCCTTTGGTGAATCCCGCCTGGTCAGGATGGATGAGGGATGGGATTAGATCAATCAGTCTGTTTGCTATGACTTTAGCATATAATTTAGTCTCATGGTTCAGAAGCGAGATGGTGTGGAAGTTTTGAGGGATAGTTACATAGTTACATAGTTACATAGTAGGTGAGGTTGAAAAAAGACACAAGTCCATCAAGTCCAACCTATGTGTGTGATTATGTGTCAGTATTACATTATATATCCCTGTATGTTGCGGTCATTCAGGTGCTTATCTAATAGTTTCTTGAAGCTATCCATGCTCCCCGCTGAGACCACCACCTGTGGAAGGGAATTCCATATCCTTGCCGCTCTTACAGTAAAGAACCCTCTACGTAGTTTAAGGTTAAACCTCTTTTCTTCTAATTTTAATGAGTGGCCACGAGTCTTGTTAAACTCTCTTCTGCGAAAAAGTTTTATCCCTATTGTGGGGTTACCAGTACGTTATTTGTATATTGAAATCATATCCCCTCTCAAGCGTCTCTTCTCCAGAGAGAATAAGTTCAGTGCTGGCAACCTTTCCTCATAACTAAGATCCTCCAGACCCTTTATTAGCTTTGTTGCCCTTCTTTGTACTCGCTCCATTTCCAGTACATCCTTCCTGAGGACTGGTGCCCAGAACTGGACAGCATACTCCAGGTGCGGCCGGACCAGAGCCTTGTAGAGTGGGAGAATTATCATTTTATCTCTGGAGTTGATCCCCTTTTTAATGCATGCCAATATTCTGTTTGCTTTGTTAGCAGCAGCTTGGCATTGCTGAGCCTATCATCTACTAGGACCCCCAGGTCCTTTTCCATCCTAGATTCCTCCAGAGGTTCTCCCCCCAGTGTATAGATTGCATTCATATTTTTGCCACCCAAATGCATTATTTTACATTTTTCTACATTGAACCTCATTTGCCATGTAGTCGCCCACCCCATTAATTTGTTCAGATCTTTTTGCAAGGTTTCCACATCCTGTGGAGAGGTTATTGCCCTGCTTAGCTTAGTATCATCTGCAAATACAGAGATTGAACTGTTTATCCCATCCTCCAGATCGTTTATGAACAAATTAAATAGGATTGGTTCCAGCACAGAGCCTGGGGAACCCCACTACCCACCCCTGACCATTCTGAGTACTCCCCATTTATCACCACCCTCTGAACTCGCCCTTGTAGCCAGTTTTCAATCCATGTACTCACCCTATGGTCCATGCCATAGGACCTTATTTTGTACAGTAAACATTTATGGGGAACTGTGTCAAATGCTTTTGCAAAATCCAAATACACCACGTCTACGGGCCTTCCTTTATCTAGATGGCAACTCACCTCCTCATAGAAGGTTAATAGATTGGTTTGGCAAGAAAGATTCTTCATGAATCCATGCTGATTACTGCTAATGATACCGTTCTTATTACTAAAGTCTTGTATATAGTCCCTTATCATCCCCTCCAAGAGTTTACATACTATTGATGTTAGGCTAACTGGTCTGTAATTCCCAGGGATGTATTTTAGGCCCTTTTTAAATATTGGTGCTACATTAGCTTTTCTCCAATCAGCTGGTACCATTCCAGTCAGTAGACTATCTGTAAAAATTAGGAACAACGGTCTGGCAATCACTTGACTGAGTTCCCTAAGTACCCTCGGATGCAAGCCATCTGGTCCCGGTGATTTATTAATGTTAAGTTTCTCAAGTCTAATTTTAATTCTGTCCTCTGTTAACCATGGAGGTGCTTCCTGTGTTGTGTCATGAGGATAAACACTGCAGTTTTGGTTACTGAAGCCCCCCGATTCACTCGTGAAGACTGAGGAGAAGAATAAATTCAATACCTTCGCCATCTCCCCATCCTTTGTAACCAGATGTCCTTCCTCATTCTTTATGGGGCCAATATGGTCTGTCCTCCCTTTTTTTCTGTTTACATACTTAAAGAATTTCTTGGGATTTTTTTTGCTCTCCTCCGCTATGTGTCTTTCATGTTCTATCTTTGCTGTCCTAATTGCACCCTTACATTTCTTGTTGCATTCTTTATAAAGTCTGAATGCTGAGGATGATCCCTCAACCTTGTATTTTTTGAAGGCCTTCTCCTTTGCTTTTATATGCATTTCTACATTGGAGTTAAGCCATCCAGGACTTTTGTTCGCTCTTTTAAATTTATTACCCAATGGGATACATTGGCTAATGCCCTTATTTAATATGCTCTTAAAGCAAACCCATCTCTCCTCTGTATTCTTTGTTCCTAATATTTTATCCCAATTTATGCCTTTTAGCAAGGTTTGTAGTTGGTGCATCTACCATCTGACCCATAAAATTGTCCTGCAAAACATTAAGGAACTGGCGAGCCTTAAATGAATGCGCGGTTCCCTCTGCCCCATGTCTGGATAATTAAAATCCCCCATTATGATAACACTACCCATCCTTGCTGCTAATCCAGATTGTGATAGGAGATCTGTCTTCACTTCCTCCCTCAGGTTAGGGGGCCTATAGCATACTCCCAGTATTATTTTCCCCTTAGCTTCATCCCTTTGGAGCTCTACTCATAAGGATTCCACCTCCTCTCTAGCTCCCTCGGTGATGTCATCTCTCACATTCACTTGTACATTATTCTTGATATATAGGCATACCCCTCCCCCTTTTTTACCCTCTCTATCCTTGCGGTATAGGGTATACCCTTGAATGTTTGCCAGCCAATCATGAGAGCTGTTGAACCAGGTCTCTGAAATTCCCACAAAATCCAAATCCTCCTCAATGGAGGATGGTTGGATCCTTACCTTGCTTCAACAGTGTAACAATTGTCGCTGAGAGTATGTCTTTAGGGAGTGAGGCAGAGGAAGAAGCGTCATTGAACAAGGGGATAAGATGGTCAACAAGAGTGGATCTGAACATTTTGTAGTACTCCCCCACAAATCCCTCAGGGGGATTTGTTGTTGGGAAGCGAGTCAATTGCTGTCCCAATCTCCTCGGCAGTAAAGGGTGCGTTAAGGACTACCCATTGTTCAGGGGTTAGGCTGGGGAGATGGACTGAGTCTAAGAAGGAAGAGATGGAGATAGTAGCAGGCTGGGCTTTTGCAGGGTTCGTATTCAAGTTGTATAAAGATTCATAGTAAGTGCTAAAGGCATCCGCAATGTCTTGTTGGTTAAGTAGTTTCTCTTTAGTAACTGGGTGAATTAGATATGGGATGTGGGTTTTAGTGCCACACCCTTTGATTTGAGAGGCCAGAATTTTCCCAGCTTTGTTGCCAGATATGTAAAAGTGCATCTTTGTGTGTTTATGGAGCTTGTCATAATCTGCAATGAGAAGGGACCTTAAGTCAAGTCAGAGTTTGAGTAGTTTAGCTTTGAGATTGGGGTTTGGATGTTGCTTATTGAGAGTATCAGTGGTTTGGATGTTTGTTATGAAATCCTCAATGAGCTGCTTCCTCTTTATTTTTCCCCTAGCCCCTAGTTTTATGAATAGACCGTGCATAAAAGCATTATGTGCGGCTCAAAGAGTACTCGAGTTGGACACTGAGTCTTTGTTAAGACTGAAAAAATTAGAAGTTGATCCTGGAGAGTAGCTGCGTGTGAGTCAGATTGAAGAATTGTTGTGTTCATTTGCCATAGATAGGGCGGGGGTGGGTTTGGACAGTCTTCTATCGTGATGCATATAGGGGAATGGTCTGACCATGTAATGGGCAAAATGGAGGAATCCAATACTTTCCGAAGAGTATATTGGTCTACTAGGATAAGGTCTATTCTTGAGTAAGAGTAGTGGCAAGGTGAAAAGAACGTGTAGTCACGTTCTTCCACGTTTTGACATCGCCATGCATCATGGAGTTGGAAGGTTAGTAGGAGAGGACCCGGAGCCGGTTTACATCTTTTAGAATGTGATGAGGAATCCAGTGTAGGGTCTGGAGAGATGTTAAAGTTGCCACACCAGATAATTTTGCCCTGTTGGATGTTGCTGACTTGTTTATGAAGTTTGCACAGGAAGCGCAGTTGGTGCACATTCGGAGCATAAACGGTAATGATGTGGAATTATTGATGGAGCATCGGAGGATTAGAACGCACCCCATTTCATCTTTGATGCAGTCTTGTAGATGAAAGGAAAGAGAATTTCTGATGGCAACAAGGATGTCCTTTTTTTTCTGGAGCATTAGCAGTAAAGATTACATCATAGTTCTTGTGAGAGCATTTTGGTGGGTTGGAGGCATGAAAGTGGGTTTTCTGTGCACAGAGGATGTCACTTCAATTGTTCTGCTAATTTCCATAGTGAAGCTCTCTTTGCTAGGTGATTAAGCCCCTTGGCATTAAGGGAAAGGAGTTTGATGGTCATAGTTGTGGGGATGTGGTCAGGAATGTCGTAGGTGGTAAGGTTTGAAGTCACTGAAGAAAGCTAAACTGGAGGAAATTGCTGCACAGAGAAAGTTCAGAACTGCAGAAACTGTGATGTTTGACTTGTCAGTAACGTCAGAAATTGTAAGGCAAGCAATCAGTTGCTACAGAAAATATTGACGAGGAGCAAAGTGGATTTTGATCCATAGAGAATAGTAGCTAACGGAAGCGGTACAGAAAAAAAAAGAATAACACGAACAAAAAAATGACATGCCAACGTAAGTTCGAGTCGAAAGTAAGTTCGACTCGAACATCGGGTGTTCGCCTGTTCGCCGAAAAGTGAACAATTTGGGCTGTTTGCGGCAAATTCAAAATTGCAGAACACCCTTTAAAGGTTTATGGGAGAAATCAAAAGTGCAAATTTTAAAGGCTTATATGCATGGTATTGTCATAAAAAGTGTTTGGGGATCTGGGTCCTGCCCCAGGGGACATGTATCAATGCAAAAAAATTTTTAAAAACTACCGTTTTTTTCCACAGTTACCCAGCTGTTGTTGATTCTGCTCGTCAGTTCTGCCTACTTAAAGTCGTACAGCTCACTTGATCTCTGCCTTCGCCTTTGTCAACATCACAGAGACTTTCTCCTGCGTTCCTGTTGAAGACTTGCTCAGCTGACATTCCTTCTAGCTCCTGATCCTGCTTACTGTACTACTACGTTTATCTCTGGCTCTCTGACATTTGCTTGGCTGACTACCCCATCCGGTTACTGAACTCTGGCTTGTTTTGACTATGCTTACTCTGTTTACCTTATTATTATTAAACAAGTGTGATTTAACTATACTTCTGTCTTGGTCTGATTCATGGTTCATGATATACGGGTACAACGTACCCATTACCATTTCAAACAGAGGTGGGTTCTGGGGGTCCCCTTGTTAAAGGGGGATTTCTAGATTCCAATAGTCCCACCACCTGCAGACCCCCACAACCACCAGGCAAGGGTTGTGGGGATGAGACCCTTGTCCCCATCAACAAGGGGACAAGGTGCTTTGGGGGGCCACCCCAAAGCACCCTCCCCATGTTGAGGACATGTGGCCTGATACAGTGCAGAAGGGGGGGCACTCTCTTGCCCCCCCTCTTTTCCTGCAGCCTGCCAGGTTGCATGCTCGGATAATGTTCTTGTATGGATTTTTAGGGGGAACCCCATGCCATTTTTTTAAAAATTTTGGAGCAGGGTTCCCCTTAATATCCATGCCAGACCTGAAGGGCGTGGTATGGAATTTGGGAGGACCCCCACACAATTTTTTTTTTTTAATTTTGGTTTGGGGTTCCTCTTAATATTCATACCAGACCCAAAGGGCCTGGTAATGGACTGGGGGGGATCGCATGACGTTTTTTTCAATGACTTTTATCTGTATTGCCGGGACCCGACAATTTATTATAGCCGCTAGTAGTTTTAAAAGACTATTTTCCTTTAGAAATTAATTTTGTGCAGAGAGTGTTCTAAACATGGGAAAAATGTGCCACTTTACAGGCATACTATAGACACCCCCCAGGTACGAAATTTAAAGCAATATTTCACTTTTATTGTTTCACTTTAAGCATTATTAAAATCACTGCTCCCAAAAAAAAAAAACGCCGTTTTTGAAACTTTTGTTTGCATTGATACATGTCCCCTGGGGAAGGACCCAGGTCCCCAAACACTTTTTATGACAATAACTTGCATATTAACCCTTAAAATTAGCACTTTTGATTTTTCACGTTCGTGTCCCATAGACTTTAAAAGTGTTCGAATTAATTTTTTGCCTGTTCGCATGTTCTGCTGCGAACCAAACCAGAGGGTGTTCGGCTCATCCCTATATCTGATAATAAAGCAACATATCACCAAACAATGTGACTCTATTTAACTTTTGCTAATTTTAGACATACAAAAAGTATCAGTAAATTATTATCATATCAACATTGTGTGGTTTATGCAGTAACAAAAGCCATTTGCAAAAACATCAGAAGAATGAAGCATACAAATTTTAAGAAAATGTACCTAAATTTAGCTTGAATATATCTGATACTTTATTTACAAGTTATATGCTGTGAGGGTGTTTCTATTTCTAATATATACAGTATATATCTTTTTTTTCTCTTTCTATTTCAATATCATGACAGCTATTCATGAATTAAAACTGCACACGGTAAAAGCTGTTGTGCCTAGTGGGTGGCCTGAGGGTTATCTGTCAGCATTTCCGTCATGCTCTACAGGAGCACTTAAAACCATTCATATTGTTGTAAAATCTCTGCAAAGATTATTGCGGTCTTGTGTGTTTCTAAGATAGTTTGGTAAATAATTGTAAAAGTTCCTTCTAGTACCGGAAACATCTGCTGTCTGTGATAAATATTTTTTATAATTAAGAGAAAGTTTTAGCTGAAAAGCATACAGATGTAAAAAGACTTATTGCACCTCTCTGTGAGATTAAATATTTAGATTGCTGGTGGCTCTGAGCCTCTGAATGTAACAGTTGCAATTAATCAGTCACTGCTGACCATAAATATGTTCAACCTTGTGCACTTGTTGGTTTTTAATTTGCTACCCTACACTAACACAAGACAAGCAAAAAGGATGAGATCTACTTCATTGTTATTACATTTTATTACCATGTATAAATTCCTCAACTAAGCTTCTACTGTATATCTGCTCACTTGTGATGCACAGAAAGGAGTCATTTGAAAAACAGAAATCAATTGCAAACTTGCTTAAAAAAAACCTCTTAGGTTTTTGTTTATGTTTCCTTTGGTTAGATTCATCCCCTCTAATTCTCTTAGTGATTATTAGCACTGGAGCTGAAAGTGAAAGAGAATCTAAAATGTTCAGTTGTCAAAAAAAAAAGGAATAGAAAGGTTTCTTCCAATGCGGAGACTTGTTGCCATAACCACTGCCTAAAGAGAAGATTTTTCTCATTCTGAGAGATTGGGGATTTCTCCTCACTCCCTGTTGTGTCTAAGGGAAGGGAAGGGAAGTCCCTCAATAGGGACACAGGTGGCAAAAATAAATATATATCCAGTTATTCTTTTTTTTTTTAAATATAACTTTAATGGAAGCCTGCTCTTTTTCTAAAAGAAAAAAATGGCAGCTGGTTGTGATACTCAGTTCTTTATCAAACAACATATCATCAAAGCCACGAATAGGCAGAACACCAATGACCTGTGAAAAGCCCAGCTAGTTTTTAAAGGCAAGTAGATTGTAGCATTCCGCACACATTGACTTACCTCTGTGTTGCAATTAAGATATATATCTACATATATATATATATATATATATATATATATATATATATATATATATATATATATATATATATATATATATAGGCAAAAAAGTATTTAGTCAGCCATCAATTGTGCAGGTTCTCCCACTTAAAAAGATGAGAGAGGCCTGTCATTGTCATCATAGGTATACCTCAACTATGAGAGACAAAATGTGGACGCAAATCCAGACAATCACATTGTCTGATTTTTGAAAGAATTTATTTGCAAATTATGGTGGAAAATAAATATTTGGTCACCTACAAACAAACAAGACTTCTGGCTCTCACAGACCTGTATCTTCTTCTTTAAGTGGCTCCTCTGTCCTCCACTCATTACCTGTGTTAATAGCACCTGTTTGAACTTGTTATCAGTATAAAAGACACCTGTCCACAACCTCAAACAGTCACACTCCAAACTCCACTATGGTGAAGACCAAAGAGCTGTCGAAGGACACCAGAAACAAAATTGTAGACCTGCACCAGGCTGGGAAGACTGAATCTGCAATAGGGAAGCAGCTTGGTGTGAAGAAATCAACTGTGGGAGCAATATTAGAAAATGGAAGCTATACAAGACCACTGATAATCTCCCTCGATCTGGGGCTCCACGCAAGATCTCACCCCGTGGGGTCAAAATGATCACAAGAACGGTGAGCAAAAATCCCAGAACCAAACGGGGGGACCTGGTGAATGACCTGCAGAGAGCTGAGACCAACGTAACAAAGGCTACCATCAGTAACACATTACGCCGCCAGGGACTCAGATCCTGCAGTGCCAGACATGTCCCCCTGCTTAAGACAGTACATGTCCGGGCCTCTCTGAGGTTTGCTAGAGAGCATTTGAATAATCCAGAAGAGGATTGGGAGAATGTCATATGGTCAGATGAAACCAAAGTAGAACTGTTTGGTAGATACACAACTCGTCGTGTTTGGAGGAGAGAGAATGCTGAGTTGCAACCAAAGAACACCATACCTACTGTGAAGCATGGGGGTGGCAACATCATGCTTTGGGGCTGTTTCTCTGCAAAGGGAACAGGACGACTGATTCATGTACATGAAAGAATGAATGGGGCCATGTATCGTGAGATTTTGAGTGCAAACCTCCTCCCATCAGCAAGGGCATTGAAGATGAAATGTGGCTGGGTCTTTAAGCATGACAATGATCCCAAACACACCGCCCGGGCAACAAAGGAGTGGCTTTGTAAGAAGCATTTCAAGGTCCTGGAGTGGCCTAGCCAGTCTCCAGATCTCAACCCCATAGAAAACCTTTGGAGGGAGTTCAAAGTACGTGTTGCCCAGCGACAGCCCCAAAACATCACTGCTCTAGAGGAGATCTGCATGGAGGAATGGGCCAACATATCAGCGACAGTGTGTGACAACCTTGTGAAGACTTATGCCATGTACACACGGTCGGATTTTCTGAAGGAAAATATATGATCGTAGCTTGTTGTGGGTAATTCCGACCATCTATGGGATCCACCGGACTTTTCCCATAGGAATTTCCGACACACAGAGTTTGAGAGCAGGCTATAAAATTTTCCAACAACAAAATGCGTTTGCGTCAATTCCGACCGCGTGTGGACAATTCCAATGCACAAAGTGCCATGCATGCCCAGAAGAAATTTCGAGACGGAACTGCTCGGTCTGGGAAAATTAGCGTTCGTAATGGATATAGCACTTTTCGTCATGCTGCAATGTTTTAAATTGTTTAATGCATCGCACTCTCTTCTTCTTTATAATGCTAGAAGAATGAAGTTGTTTTGCTGCTCATATTCACACAGAGTTCTCACAAACTTCTTTCTTTATTATTTCTCGTGATTTCATGAATATAATATTTTTATTTGTCACATCTCCCGAAAATTAAATTTTTTGATGTTTTCAGATTTTTTTTTTGTTTTTATTTTTTGAAATCCTGATCTCCTGATATTTTTTTGTATATTCTTTTTTTTAACTTCAGAATAGTTTTGGGTTTGTTTTGTGTGTCAAGTTACCACAACACGATTATTATCTTGTGTTATTTATTCTCAAGGAGGTTGCTTGGTGTTGGTGTCTCTTGTTAATTTCACATTGTATTTTTGAAATGTACCTGCCTACTCACAAACAAACTGTCCTTTTTGAAGGAAAACACACATAGGCGAGTATAATAAAACAAACCAAAAATTTATTAAGAGGTCATAACCAAAGAAAGAGGGAGGCAACGCTGGAGAAACAGCAGAAACTGGCGAAGCCTTTGGCCTCCAGGGCACACATAAACTATTTTCCTGCAAAATTGGTGGCCTGAGGAGTCCATATATAAGGGAGTACAATCTGGTCCAGAAGTCCAAGAGATCATGAACAGCAGCAGATGACATGTATGTCCCCAGGCTGTGGTCTTACAAGAGCCTGCATCTTTTATCAAACCAGATTGAACTCAGGCCACCACTTTCTTGTCTTCCTTCCACTCTTCTTTCCACGCTGTGTCTGTGGTGTTGGAGCTGTGGCAGAAGGAAGAGGAGGATGATGCAACTCACACAGGTGGGTATTGGGTGTGATTTCGCCCCTCACCCCCTTAGTTAATGATTTATAAAGGATGTCCTCACACATGAGGCATTGGCCCTCCTGCATGTCCTGCAGTTTTGTGGCAGCCATGCAGGTAAAGGCCTTTTCATGAGTTGGGGTGGCTCTGAGGGACGCAGAAGCCTCTTGAATCAGCCTGAGTGCTGAATCCTCCACGTTACTCCCCTTCCTAGGTCTTTTGTTTGGAAGGCGGAGGAGAGGAACCTGTGATTCTGTGAGGCTCCTACTGGGCCCAGCCACCTCCTGGCTGCCACTAACCCCCGCCTCCTCCTGGCTGCCACTAACCCCCACCTCCTCCTGGCTGCCACATTCCACAGCCTCCTCCTGTGTGCCACATTCCACAGCCTCCTCCTGGCTGAGGTATTCCTGTGTATGAAAAAGGGACATAGTTTTAGTTTTTTCTTCATCAATTACACACAATTTTCAGCTCATGACTGTTGCAAATTGAATGTTAATAAATAAAAAAGACTATCATTCTGAGCCCAGCATTTTTCTTTCTTGTCCCAATTATTTTTGCCCACTACTGTCTATTGATATTATTATTATTTTATTATTATACAGTATTTATATAGTGCCAACAGTTTACGTAGCGCTTTACAACTTGAGGGTAGACAGTACAAGTACAATACAATTTGATACAGTAGGAATCAGAAGGCCCTGCTCCTTAGAGCTTACAATCTAAGAGGGGAGGTCAAGAGATACAAGAGGTAATAACTGTGGGTGATGTGCTGATTGAGAAGATAAATGTACAGTTGTTAGGTGGGGGCCAGATAGGCTTCTCTGAAGAGATGAGTTTTCAGGGATCGTCTGAAAGTGGATAAAGTAGGAGAAAAACGGACGGATTGGGGTAGAGCATTCCAGAGGATGGGGGAGGCTCTGGAGAAGTCCTGAAGGCGAGCATGGGATGAGGTGACAAGGGAGTTTGAGAGCAGGAGGTCTTGGGAGGAGCGAAGAGAACGATTAGGTTGGTATTTTGTGACTAGGTTAGAGATGTAGCTAGGGGCCAAGTTGATATGTAAAACACTTTATTAAATCAGCAATTAGTGATCAATAATAACATTTAGTAAACAACATTTATTTATTGACCAGAAATCTGTAGAACAATGCGATACCTGGCTCAAGCTGGGCTCCTCCAGTTCTTCCTGGCTGGAAGTCCCAGGTTGGACATCGGAAGCCTCAGCTGGGGTGGAAGACAGGGTGGAAGGAAGAGTGGAAGGAAGGGTTGAGAGTGATTCCCTGACTTCAGTCTGGTCTGACAGAAATCATGGTCTCTCATAGTACCGCAGCCTGGGGACATAAATGTCATCTGCTGCAGCTTCTGATCTCTGGGAATCCTGGACCTTCTTGCGCTCCCTAAGATAAGTGCTCCTCAGGCCATCAATTTTGGCTTTTAAATAGAGGATGGTTGCTGTGGGGACCATCGGCTTCACCAACTCCAACGGTTTCTCCTGAGCTGCCTGCCTCTTTTGTTTATGATTATAATGCGGGTGTTTCACCTGCCACGGAGAGGGCAGCTCCCTATACTTATCTATGAACAGGGGAAGGAAGTTGTGGTCATTGGAACCATCCATTTTATCTGCAATACACAAGACAAACCTTAATGTCAGGCTAAAGTCTCCTATTCTTGTCCCAATATAGGCCTCAATCTATAAGCAGTATAGGCCCAAGTTTAAATGTTACCTTCGTTATCACGATCGGCGCTTCCGATACTCCTTCTTCCGCTCACAGATCGTACGTATGACGCATGCGTGTTACACTTTATATACACTGTGCATGCCCCTGATGTTCTTTCTAGTCAATTCCCCTCCCCGTCTCGTTCGGGGCAATGGGGAAGAGCACATGGCGGAGATACAACAGGTGCATGCTAATAGTAGCAACGAAGAGGAGGAGGAAAGCCCGGAGCCAGGAACATCATGATCCCGGAGGAGATTTAAGGCATCAAATATGGCCTTTGTAGAGATGGTGCAGATGGTGGACATATTGAAGAGGGCCGACTATGATGGGAAGTATGGACCTTACCCAAACCCAAATGTCAGAAAGGCCAAGATCATGGCGAAAGTTGTGAAGAGTCTGCGCCAGAATTTTGGGGTATGATGATCCAAGGAACAACTGAGGAAGCGGTGGTCGGACCTCAAATAAAGGAGCACGATCAGTATAGAAGGATCAGGAGAGTGCTGCAAAAAAGTAAGTAGTTATCCTGTGTTCCTATTCTTTATTTACATTATATTTGTGCTGCTCCATGTGCTTTTCTTTACTGTTGTACAGTTTAAAATGGCAAAATGGCAACTTTCATGTTCATGGACACATTATTCGTTCGTAGGAAACATTGTTTGTTCGGCCACTAAAACTCTATGTTCTGTCCAGATGCAGTTCAATACATTTTTTCTGGCCTACTTCTCTTAAAATAAGTTTGTTGTCTAGATGGGTTATTAACTAGAATGAAATGCAAACTAGATTCTGTGTAAGGAGAGGACACTCAGCAGCTGTTTACACATCTGGACGCTGGAGCACTAGTGTGGGACACAAGAACACCCTTTTATTAGGGGGCCCACACAGGTGCTCCAGTGTATACTATAGGGGTGACTCCATCTGTGGAGCTTGTGCAAAACAGGTAAGTATTCAAGCTTGACAAAGGGCAAAAATATTTCTTCATCTTGCAACTCTGCCAAAAGAGACAATTGTACCCCACTTCCAAGCAATGTTTTATATTCCTATTTCTGCCATCAAATATCTGTGCTAAGCATGCCTATTTTTTTTAACATAGGGGAGAAAAGACTCGGAGGACACCACTCATCAGAGGAGACCATGGACCCCCCACCTCAGGAAGAAGGGGAAATCCCCCAAACCCAACCAGAGGAGGAGGAGGGAGACGTTGTGGAAATTGTCACCACAACAGGTGAGTGTCTGCTGCCACAGCTTCGGGTAAGAGATGGATGTCTGCATATTTATAATACATGGTGGGTTTTTTTTATATTTTAGGTGATCGTAATGTTGTGGAAGAGGAATGTCACTTCACCAGTGAAAGTGCCAGCGTTACCGCCCCCTTCTCTACACTGACACCATCAGCCTTGTGTGTCCCGCAGTAAATACAGGCTTCCCTGCTGCCTCCTCTTTCCAACACACATGAGAATGCTTTACAGCTGCTGGACGGCTCTACACTGCTCTCTACCACCATGCTGAAGATGGACACATGCCACAGATGAGGACTCCTGATTTTATCATGTCTTTTAACACTCAACAATCTTGTAAGTGCTTTTAACCCTTTATGCACTGTATTAAATGTTGCATACTGCACTTAGAGGCGCCTTTCTTTTCCTTTTTTATATCTTTAGAGTTGCTTCTCCTCTAACCAAAGTGCTGCCAGACGTGCCACCTCATCACTATCATCCTTCTGACCAGCTACACACCTCCACCAGAGCGCCCTTATCTCCTCTCTGTTTCATACCTCATCGGGGAGATAATGGGGTGTAATAGGGATTTGGAAAACATCAAGCAAAACATCAATGATGTTCAAAACAAAATGAAGAACATCATTGATGTTTTAGGGAGAATTTAAAACACCCAGAAATCCCTAAATTATTGCAGCTTTATTATTGTTATATTTATGACAATTTTTTGACATTTTATAGAAAAGCCAAATTTTGAAGATGCACACAGTGTGTCAACATGTGCTATCTGCCATCACGGGAGATCAATGTACGTGTTTTGTGGGTGCAACCCCTTCCTCAATAATAAAGTAGCTGAGAGGAAGGGGTTGTACCCACAAAACATGTCCATTGATCCCCCATAATGGCAGCTAGCACATGTTGACATTAGGCAATTTGTGTGCATCTTAAAAATTTGGGTTTTCCAGGGGTGACTTCACCCCATCTGCTGAACGCAATATCAAACACAGTTTATAAATACTCATGTCTGATATTGCCTTCACTTTTTAAAAAAGTTGAACTTTGTAAGTTCCAGAGGTGTGTATTTTTTAGGGTTTTAAACATGCCTGTTTTACCTTAAAAGGCAATTTCTAAATATTTTAATGTGACCCAAAAAATTGTTATACAACAAACATGCTATTTTTAAAAAAAAAAAAACCTTTTAGAAATGCACATGTGATTGTGCTTTGATTAAAAAGATTGATAATCAGAGGGCAGGAGGCGGAGCCTAGCAGAGCAGACATGCATTGTTAGAGCTCCACACCGCTGAGGAGAGAAGAGAAGGACAAAGCGGAGCCTGCAGGCTCAAAAGGTATCCATTTGAACCTTTTTGCCCCAGGGAACAAACTGTGAAAGTTTGGGCAGGAAATATGGTACTGGGAGGAAACCGTAGCAGAAATAAAAATCACCTCACAAAGAGCTCACAGGCACTCACTGCAGCTGAAGCAGCTCCAGTCACCTCACAAGATACAGCATCAGGGCGCTCTCACAGACAGAAAATGTCACAGCAAGACTCTCCATTTGAGTCAGATACAGAACAAATCCTCTCACAAACTTCTCCACAAGCCTCCTCAGTATCCCCAGTAATATTATTACAATTTGAAAAGATGCTTCATAAGGCTTTAAAACAAACCTCAGACCAAATAACAAACAGCCTAACCAAAGAAATAAGAGAGCTGGGAAACTGCACCGCAGCCTTAGAAATAAAAATGGATGAAATTGAAATTACAACCCAAGAAAATATAACAGAATTGGAACAATTAAAAAAAGAGAATTTAATACTTCAAACTAAGCTCGAAGATTACGAAAATAGAGCCAGACGTTCAAACTTGCGCATAAGGGGAATACCTGAAACTGTGACAGACCTGCAATCTACTATTACTGCTCTATTACAAGAACTAAAGCCAGATATCCCTATTGAACGTTTAGAACTGGACAGAGTACACAGAGCCCTCACAGCCAAAAAGAAAGATGGACCCCCACGTGATATAATCACAAAATTTCATTATTACAGAACGAAAGAACAAATACTAATTGCTGCAAGAGAAAAAAAGGAACTTAATTTTCAAGGACATAATTATCAAATTTTTGCTGACCTATCCCAACTTACTATTACTAAAAGACGATCCATGAAACCCCAACTAATGGAACTGCAACGCCACAACATTATGTATCAATGGGGCTTCCCCTTTTCAGTCAGATTTAACTACCAAGGTACAATTTACAGAAGCAGATCAGCAGATGAACTACAACAAACCCTTTTAAAATTAAATCTGACAGAACCCACAAGCAGCAACACTCCCACACGCAGAAGAATGGCATCATCTTCACCTTCAGGCAGCACCCAGAAAATTTCAGAACAAAATGGGAATCATCATTCTCACAAAAGAGGCCGTTATGCCACATCATCCATGGACCAAGAAGATTCAATGGACTGACATCCTAATTCCTGATATCTCTTCATTTATTATACTAAGAGATGGTTCTCTATAAAAAACCTATATTTATAACTGAATGTAACTGCATTCTGATAGTCACACACTGTGTGGGATCATGTTACATTCCAGTTATATTTCTTATTACTTCTGATTAGGGATGAGCCGAACACCCCCCGGTTCGGTTCGCACCAGAACCCGCGAACGGACCGAAAGTTCGCACGAACGTTAGAACCCCATTGACGTCTATGGGACTCGAACGTTCGAAATCAAAAGTGCTCATTTTAAAGGCTAATTTGCATGGTATTGTCCTAAAAAGGGTTTGGGGACCCGGGTCCTACCCCAGGGGACATGTATCAATGCAAAAAAAACTTTTAAAAACGGCCGTTTTTTCGGGAGCAATGATTTTAATGATGCTTAAAGTAAAAAAAAAAAAGTGAAATATTCCTTTAAATATCGTACCTGGGGGGTGTCTATAGTATGCCTGTAAAGTGACGCGTGTTTCCCATGTTTAGAACAGTCCCTGCACCAAATGTCATTTTTAAAGGAAAAAATCTCATTTAAAACTGCTTGCGGGTTTAATGTCATGTCGGGTCATGGCAATATGGATGAAAATCAGTGAGACAAACGGCATGGGTACCCCCCAGTCCATTACCAGGCCCTTTGGGTCTTGTATGGATATTAAGGGGAACCCCGCACCCAAATTAAAATAAGGAAAGGTGTGGGGCCACCAGGCCCTATATACTCTGAACAGCAGTATACAGGCGGTGCAAACAAGACAGGGACTGTAGGTTTGTTGTTAAGTAGAATCTGTTTGTAATTTTGAACATTTTTAACGTGTTTAGCTCCAGCCAAAAAATCTTTTCTAAGCTTTTTGGAAAACATAGGGAAGGGTTATCACCCCTGTGACATTTGTTTTGCTGTCTTTCCTCCTCTTCAGAAGATTTCACCTCACTTTTTTGTCCCAATGAAAAATGTTTTTTGAAAATTTGGGTTTTTTTGTGGAACAAGGATTGGAAAGCATCAGTGGAAAGGAGAAATTGTTTTCCCATATTAACTCTTACAGGAGAGAATTTCCCTTCCTAGGGGTAGATTTCATCTCACTTCCTGTTGTCTCCTTCCGTTTGCAAGTAGGAGTCGTTTGTAAGTTAGATGTTTGAAAGTAGGGTCCTGCCCTATATACTCAGCAGAAATTTGGGCCTTAGGTGTTGCTGTGGCCACAACACTGTAAGCCCTCACAGGGCCCTGCTGTGAAATATTAGATCAAGAATTGTAATTACATGCCCCTGTTGAACAGGAGCTGAAAAATTAGGCCTTAGGCACTGGTGCTGGTGCCACAACACTGCAACCCCTCACAGACACTCTAGTTGGAACGCAGGAACGAGCCCTGCTGCAAATTATTGCTTCAAAAATTGTAATTACACGCCCCTGTTAGACAGGGGCAGAAAAATTGGGCCTTAGGCACTGGTGCTGGTGCCACAACACTGCAACCCCTCACAGACACTCTAGTTGGAACGCAGGAACGAGCCCTGCTGCAAAGTATTGCATCAAAAATTGTAATTACACGCCCCTGTTAGACAGGGGCAGAAAAATTGGGCCCTAGGCACTGGTGCTGGTGCCACAACACTGCAACCCCTCACAGACACTCTAGTTGGAATGCAGGAACGAGCCCTGCTGCAAAGTATTACATCAAAAATTGTAATTACACGCCCCTGTTAAACAGGGGCTGAAAAATTGTGCCTTAGGCACTGGTGGTGGCGCCCAGAACCAAAAATGTTCTTACAAGCTATCAGCGTGATGATTGAGGAGGAAGAGGATAATTACTCAGGGATAGTCACTCAGCATCAGCATAGGCAGTCTTTGAAGGGATCTGAGATTTCAAAAAAAATTATTCGGTTACATCAGCATCAGGTGCTTGGTAGCTGGTGGTGATCCAAGACTCATTCATTTTTATGAAGGTCAGCCGATCGACCGAGTCGGTGGACAGACGCACCCTGTGATCGGTTACCACGCCTCCAGCAGCACTGAATGTGCGTTCCGAAAGAACGCTGGATGCAGGACAGGCCAGTAGCTCAATTGCATACTGTGCAAGCTCTGGCCAGTGATCCATCCTCAAGACCCAGTAACCCAGAGGATTTTCGGTGGGAAAGGTGTCCAAGTCTGATCTTGCCCCTAGGTATTCCTGCACCATGTAAAACAGACGCTGGCGATGGTTGCTGGAACCGATCATACCTTGGGGCTGCGGACCAAAAAATTGTCTGAACGCATCGGTCAGACGGCCACCTTCTCCACCGCTCCTTCTTTGACTGACCGAAGCCTCAGCAACACGTTGTCCAGAAACAGGAGTTTGTAACCTCCCAGTCTCTGGGAACGCGTTGCACAGACCTTTCTGCAAGGCCTCCCGAAGATGTTTCATCCTCTGCTCCCTCTGCGATGGCAAGATAAGGTCCGCAACCTTACCCTTGTAACGTGGATCAAGGAGGGTTGCCAGCCAGTATTGGTCCTTCTCCTTGATACCACGAATACGAGGATCCTTACGCAGGCTTTGCAGGATCAGGGAGGCCATGCAGCGTAGGTTTGCTGAGGCATTCGGTCCGGAGTCCTCTGGGTCACTAAGAACGACATGGTCCGCAGCCACCTCCTCCCAGCCACGTACAAGTCCATGTGTTTCTTGGGACTGATCCCTTAAAGACTGCTGCTGATGCTGAGTGCCAGGCTCCACCTCCATACTGACACAATCTTCCTCCTCCTCCTCTTCCTCCTCGTCCTCTTCCTGTGTGATCGGCGGGCACGCAGGAACACTGTCTGGATAAAGGGGGCCTTGAGAGCTAAGGAAGTCCTCCTCTTCCTGCCTCTGTTCTGCCTCAAGTGCCCTGTCCATTATTCCACGCAGCGTGTGCTCCAACAGGTGGACAAGGGGGACAGTGTCACTGATGCATGCACTGTCACTGCTCACCATCCTCGTGGCCTCCTCGAATGGTGACAGGACAGTGCATGCATCCCTGATCATGGCCCACTGGCGTGGGGAAAAAAAACCAAGCTCCCCTGACCCTGTCCTGGTGCCATAGTCGCACAGGTACTCATTGATGGCCCTCTGCTGCGTGTGCAGCCGCTGCAGCATGGCCAACGTTGAGTTCCACCTGGTGGGCATGTCACAGATTAGGCGGTTCTTGGGCAGGTTAAACTCCTTTTGGAGGTCCGTCAGACGAGCACTGGCATTATATGACCGGCGGAAATGCACACAGACTTTCCTGGCCTGCCTCAGGACATCCTGTAAGCCCGGGTACCTGCCCAAGAACCGCTGCACCACCAAGTTAAGGACGTGAGCCAAACAGGGCACATGGGTCATTTGTCCCTGTCGGAGGGCAGAGAGGAGGTTGGTGCCATTGTCGCAAACCACCATTCCTGCCTTAAGTTGGCGTGGCGTCAACCACCTCTGAACCTGCCCCTGCAGAGCTGACAGAACCTCTGCCCCAGTGTGGCTCCTGTCCCCCAAGCACACCAGCTCAAGCACCGCATGGCATCTTTTGGCCTGCGTACTTGCGTAGCCCCTTGAACGCCTACGGAGCACCGCTGGTTCCGAGGAAGAGGCCATGGAGGAAGAAGAAGAGGAGGGGGTGGAGGAGAGAGGTGTGTCACAATCAGCATTTTGGAGGCGTGGTGGCGGAACAACCTCCAACACTACTGCACCTTGTCCTGCATCCTTCCCAGCTGCCAGCAGAGTCACCCAATGCGCCGTGAAACTTAGGTAACGTCCCTGTCCATGCCTGCTGGACCATGAGTCAGCGGTAATATGCACCTTACCGCTGACCGCCCTGTCCAGCGAGGCATGGACATTGCCTTCCACATGCCGGTAGAGAGCCGGAATCGCCTTCCGTGAGAAAAAGTGGCGTTTGGGTACCTGCCACTGAGGAACCGCACATTCCACAAACTCACGGAAGGGGGCAGAGTCTACCAACTGAAAAGGCAGCAGTTGAAGTGCTAGCAATTTTGCCAAGCTAGCATTCAACCGCTGGGCATGTGGATGGCTGGGAGCAAACTTCTTTCGGCGGTGCAGCAGCTGGGGCAGGGAAATTTGCCTGGTACAATCTGACGTCGGTGTACCAAAAGCAGATTGCCCACAAGTACTTGGCTGTGACACACCTAATTCTACACCTTCATTCCTCTCACTGCAGGTCTCAGAGAGGACTGAAGGTCTAGTGGGGTTGGAAATCTCAGCTGATGAGGAGCAAGGAGAGATCCTCTTTGTTCTTTGGTGTGGGTCTTTTAGATACGCTTGCCAACGAACTGCATGGCAGGTCAACATATGTCTGGTCAAGCATGTGGTACCCAAGCGGGAGATATTTTGGCCACGCGAGATACGCTTGAGACATATGTTGCAAATAGCAGCGGTGCGATCTGATGCACTCGTCTCAAAAAAGGCCCACACCAAAGAACTTTTTGAATAACGCGCAGAGACTGCAGCGCCCTGCACATGTGGAGCTTTGGGGTGTGATGCAGTCAATGTGCTGCCCTTAGGCTGGCCCCTGGAGGGCATCCTGCCTCGTTGGTGATGTGCTGCCGCCTCCTCCTCCTCCTCCTCCTCCTCCTCCTCTCTCCTATCAGGCACCCACGTTGAGTCAGTGACCTCATCATCCCCTCCCTCCTCATCACTGGAGCAAACCTGGCAGTATGCTGCAGCAGGGGGAGCATGACTGCCAGATTGCTGTCCTTCTTGGGCACCCCCTCTGTCCGCGCTCATGTTACTGCCTTCATCGAGCTCAGTATCGTCATCAGAGCCTTCCAAACGCTGGGCATCCTCCTGGAGCATGTACCCAACACTGTGGTCAAACAGTTCGAGGGAATCCTCATGAGGACATGGTGGAGCTAGGGAAGGAGTCACTGATGACATTGAGCTGAGGGAAGAGGCCGCTGCTTTGCCAGACAAAGCACCCTGGGCATGGGTGAGAGAGGATGAGGAGGATGAGGACGGCTTGGTCATCCACTCGACCAAGTCTTCCGCATGTTGCGGCTCAACATGGCCAGCTGCCGAAAAAAAGGCCAAGCGTGTCCCATGGCCACGTGCTGATGAGGATGCACCGTCTCCACGACCAGCACTAGACACAGAGCCTGCTTGCCCTCTCTTATTGGCTTGTGACTGTCTGCCTCTCCTTCTTGGCCTTCCAGACATACTAATGGCCTGTAGCTGCACTAAGCTGGGATAGAACACCTGTAATTTTCTTCAAGTAGCTTTATATACTGTAACCAGACAAGCCTGCCTGTCAGTAGGAAGATAACAGGAACGGATCTAGCTGAACACTGTGAGCAGGACGCACTGTACTAAATGTAAATAGTCTAGCTGCCTGACCGTGGTACTAATAGGATCAAATAGAACACCTGTAATTTTCTTCAGGTAGCTTTATATACTGTAACCAGACAAGCCTGCCTGTCAGTAGGAAGATAACAGGAACGGATCTAGCTGTACACTGTGAGCAGGACGCACTGTACTAAATGTAAATAGTCTAGCTGCCTGACCGTGGTACTAATAGGATCAAATAGAACACCTGTAATTTTCTTCAGGTAGCTTTATATACTGTAACCAGACAAGCCTGCCTGTCAGTAGGAAGATAACAGGAACGGATCTAGCTGAACACTGTGAGCAGGACGCACTGTACTAAATGTAAATAGTCTAGCTGCCTGACCGTGGTACTAATAGGATCAAATAGAACACCTGTAATTTTCTTCAGGTAGCTTTATATACTGTAACCAGACAAGCCTGCCGGTCAGTAGGAATTTAACAGGAACGGATCTAGCTGAACACTGTGAGCAGGACGCACTGCACTAAATGTAAATAGCAGGAACGGATCTAGCTGAACACTGTGAGCAGGACGCACTGCACTAAATGTAAATAGCAGGAACGGATCTAGCTGAACACTGTGAGCAGGACGCACTGCACTAAATGTAAATAGCAGGAACGGATCTAGCTGAACACTGTGAGCAGGACGCACTGCACTAAATGTAAATTGCAGGAACGGATCTAGCTGAACACTGTGAGCAGGACGCACTGCACTAAATGTAAATAGTCTAGAAGATAACAGGAACGGATCTAGCTGAACACTGTGAGCAGGACGCACTGCACTAAATGTAAATAGCAGGAACGGATCTAGCTGAACACTGTGAGCAGGACGCACTGCATTAAATGTAAATAGTCTAGATAGAAGATAACAGGAACGGATCTAGCTAAACTGAATACAGTGTATATATATATATGCAACACCTGGGATGCATATATATACACAATACACTGTAAGTGCAGCTAACTGACTGACTGTTCTGCCTAATCTATCTAACTCAAATCAAATGACACTGTCTCTCTCTCTCTCTATCTCTCAGCACACCGGAACACACACTACACAGGGCCGCCGTGCAGGCGGCCTTATATAGTGTGGGGTGTGTACTAAATCCCCTGAGCCATAATTGGCCAAAGCCACCCTGGCTTTGGCCAATTACAGCTCTCTCTACTGACGGCGCTGTGATTGGCCAAGCATGCGGGTCATAGTGCATGCTTGGCCAATCATCAGCCAGCAATGCACTGCGATGCCGCAGTGAATTATGGGCCGTGACGCGCCACACGAATTTAGCGCGAACGGCCCATAACGTTCGCAATTCGGCGAACGATCGAACAGCCGATGTTCGAGTCGAACATGGGTTCGACTCGAACACGAAGCTCATCCCTACTTCTGATACATATAGCCTTAGAATATATAAGTGAAATAAGGAAATTCTTGTTCAGTTATATATTATCAGGTAATAACAATAGATTTATTACTTTTTAGGACAAATATGTTCAATAATCCAGAAGTAATGGAAGCTTTTTCTTTCTTTTCTTAAAACAAATATATTATTACCTAACTAGTTCCTAGAATTATGTTTTTGTTTATTCTAATCTGAAGCAATACAACCTCAATTTTATGAGTTAACATATCTAAACAGTTACATATGAATAAAATATGTAATTGTTTACTCTAAAAGGGTTAAAATCCCAAAATAATTCAAACTATCTTCATCAATACCAAAGTTATTAACAGTACCTTTCTAACTGAATTATTTAGCCTAGGGCAAGACTAACCATATACAACCACCCTGGAATAAATAATTTCAACAAAAACTATATTCTGCACTCCAATTAATGAAACATCATTTTGATGTCTTTTGACATAGCACTTCTCTCCTGTAAGCGGAAGATCCGTGTACCCCCATTAGCCCTCCTCATTCTCCCAACCATATTATGTGGGAGTGTGACGAAGGCACTTATTCCCCTGAGAGAGATATTTATTCTCTTTCACGGGTAAATTGTGATTACTTGCAAAAAATAATTTATACAATGTATCATCTAATCTCATATGTTTTTTGTTTACTCTTTACTCCAGAATTCACTGGTTTCTTTTCTATCTATTCATCTCTTCAGTCCACACAGGTTGATCTGCGCAGTAAGCTCTGCATAACAAAAAGTAAGTCAAAACTATTTGATCTATTGCCATGGCACCACTGAATATACTTTCCCTGAATGTTCAGGGAATAAATGTCCCTCAAAAAAGGACCAAAGCCTTCCGTACTTTCCATAACAAGAAGGCTCACATAGTATGCCTCCAAGAAACACACTTCACCAAAGATTCTACTCCAAAATATATTTCTCCTTTTTATCAACAAATTTACACGGCTTCTGCCTGTACCAAGCAAAGGGGAACTCTAATTGCATTTCACCGATCCACACCATTCACCTTATCATCAGAAATTAAAGACCCAGAAGGTAGATACCTGATACTCATGGGTTATATAATGGATACAGCAATCACGGTGATTTCCTACTACGCTCCTAACAAACAACCTACACCATTCCTATCACATATATTACAAGTGATTAATACACACAAAATAGGAACAGTGATAATGTGTGGGGATTCGAACCAGGTCCTCCTCCCATTTCTAGATAAATCACCTTTTACACCATCCAAAATAACCTCTAGATTACCTTTTTCTCAACTTCTTTCCAAATACAATCTGGTAGATTCATGGAGAGAAAGTAACCCAATGAAAAAGAAATTCACTTATTTCTCGCACCCTCATCAAACCTTCACCAGAATAGATCATATTTTTCTAACAATAGGAATGATACCAGAAATTATTGCATCAGATATAATTCCGATTCCGTGGTCTGACCATAATGCAGTATACACTACTATAGCCTCAGCCATACCAAAAGCGCATGACCCAACGTGGTACTTACCGGACATAATGCTCAAACACCCACTACATCAGATGGCTATTGAACAAGCTTTAAAGGAATACATATCAATTAATAATACAACAGACATCTCCCCAATAACACTGTGGGAAGCTCATAAGCCTGTCTTGCGTGGTACAATACAAAGACAAATGGCACTATTTAAACGGGAACGCAAAAATCTAGCAAAAAAACTAGAACTCAATTTTAATGCAGCCTACATATCATTTCAAGATAATCCATCTCAGAGTACAAAATCTCATCTGGAAAAATCTAGATTGGAATACGATCTATTTCTCACTGAGTCAGTTGATAAATCCCTCAAACGCTCCAAACACAATTTCTACATGAATACAAACAAACCAGGTACATATTTGGCTCGGGCATTAAATTCAACTAACAAATCTTTCAAACCAATACGTTTGAAATTATCAAAAAATGTTTACACTTGTAATCCAGTTAAAATAGTCCATAAATTTCACTCACATCTCGCAACTTTATACAAGACAAACAATGAATTTAATCCTACAGAAGCTGAATCCTTCTTCTCAAAAATAACCTTACCTGAGTTATCTCAGAATCAAAAAAGCAGTTTGGATGAGCCTATAACTATAGATGAAGTTGCTAACGCCATAAAAGACCTAAAACTTAACAAAAGACCAGGCCCAGACGGCTACTCGGCTTTATACTATAAAACATTCTCAGAAATACTCTCTCCCATTCTCACTGAAACTTTTAACAAACTTCTAGATGGACATTCTTTTCGGCAAGAAACACTAATGGCAATTGTCTGTATGATCCCAAAACCCCTTTCTGATGATACTTCCTGTGTGAATTATTGGCCTATCTCTCTGTTAAACCTCGATATTAAATTATTAGCAAAAATAATAGCAAAACGCCTCAATAGCATTATAGGAAAATTAATACATAGAGATCAAGTAGGCTTCATGCCAAATAGACAGGCAGGCGATAATATACGCAGGGCAGTGTTATTGGCACATATTGCTAAAAAACGGAAAATCCCTTTATGTTTTCTATCTCTCGATATTAAGAGGGCATTTGACACAGTATCCTGGCAATATATGCAATATTCATTACAAAAATGGGGTTTTGGACCCCACTTTTTAACATGGATCAAAGCATTATATAATAAACCCAAAGCCTATATAAAATATGCTGGATACAAATCTGAAGCCTTTAATATCGAAAGAGGTACCCGACAGGGTTGCCCATTATCTCCCTTATTATTTGCCCTTATACTCGAACCCATGGCCCAATACATCAGAACAAACCAAACTATAACTGGCATTGAAGTAGGAGGTATTACACACAAATTATGTATATTTGCAGACGATATATTACTTTTTCTATCATCACCACAGGTCTCTGGTCCTAACTTAATACCAGCTCTTGATGGATTTGCAGCCCTATCAGGCCTTATGATTAATCCTAAGAAATGCCTAGTGCTTAATATTTCACTCACAAACATGGAATTGATCCCGGCTAGGGCTGCACTCCCATTCACATGGGCAGAAAAATCAATCCCATATCTTGAAATTCATTTAACAGCATCTCATTCTGACTTATTCTCAACCAATTATCCTCCTGTATTAAGACAGATCACAAATCTAATAAAACAATGGTCGCAACTTCCTTTATCCTGGATAGGGAAGATTAATGCAATCAAAATGACTATTCTACCCAAATTGCTTTATCTATTCAGAGTCCTCCCTATTCCAATTCCTTCCTATTTTTTGAGAATAGTACAAAAAAGAGCAACTTCGTTTATATGGGGCTCTTCTAAACCACGTATACCTATACACACACTACATCTTCCCAAAAATAAAGGAGGCCTGGGATACCCTAATTTTACTAACTACTACAGAGCAGCACATTTGGCCAGTCTGTCCAAATACCATGCAAAACAGGAAATCCCATTATGGGTATTTATAGAGGCTTCAGAAAATGACCCTCTATTAATATCAAATTTATTATGGCTTGATCCTAAAGACCGCTTTAAAATTCATAATCCCATAACTAAACACTTCTTATCTCTCTGGGATAAACTAAAAACCAAATATCAGTTACAATCTCCACACAATCCTCTCCTTTCTTTTATCAGAAATCCGGCCTTTTATCTGGCATGGATCTACCCAAATTCTTTTAAAGCTTGGACAACATCAGGCATTCAGACACTAAATGACTTCATAGCATCTAAATCATTCCTTTCATTCCCATCGCTTAGAGAAAAATATGATCTACCAAACTCTGAGATATTTAGATATCTCCAAATCAAAAATTTCTATACACCATTCCTAAAAGGGGATACACCATTATCCCAATTATCCATTTTTGAATCAATCTGTACAAAAGATCCATTTGCTAAAGGTACAATTTCATCACTTTATAATCAATTATATGGAGTAGCAAATCTTAATAGACCCTCTTACGTTCAGAGGTGGGAGGAGGACCTGGGACGAACTTTAGAAGACACGGACTGGTCTAATATATGGCTCACATCTAAGTCATCTTCACCCAACATCTTGGCACTGGAGACAAATTATAAAGTCCTAACTCGCTGGTACCTTGTACCCGCTAGAGTGGCAAAATATTCACCTAATACCTCAACTCTTTGTTTTCGAGGATGCCCAGAAATAGGCACATATTTACACATATGGTGGACGTGCCCAGTAATCCAAACCTTCTGGAAGGAAGTCTTCGTGATTGCATCTAAAATATTTAAAAAAATAATACAACCAGATCCATATTTAACTTTACTTAATCTAAAACCGGAATGGTTAACACTCTCTCAATTCAAACTTATGATCCAACTAATAACGGCTGCAAAACAAACAGTGGCCAAGGCATGGAAATCTCCTACATTGGTACTAGCAGAAACAATTCACAGAATGAATAATACAATGTCCCATGCTAAGATGGTAGCCATCGATCAAAATCAAATTCCAAAATTTGAAAAACTTTGGCATCCTTGGATAAAACAACAGTTCCTGTCAAATTTCAATGACTCTGTCCTGTTGCCATGGTAACAGATTAAATGACTTACAGAGACACCCATTCTAAGGCTTCAAAGAGAACTAAAAAGAATAATAAACTGACGAGCGGGACAACCTTGTGGACCATACCTCTACCTTTCAACCCTTTTTCTTCTTTCTCTTTCCTTTTCTCTACCTTATGATTAAAGCTCATTATCAGAATTTATTTGACCTATATACACTCTACTTGTAAACAATATGTATAGTAGGTATAAATCATTTAAATACCTACAAAAGTAACTAAGGAAATGATATATATCTTTAATTTAGGTTTACGTGAACCCAATGTTTAATATTTGAAATTTCATGATATTTACCTATATAAACCCTACTGTAAAACAATGAGCTTACTTTATAGATCCTTGTAAACTTACTTTATGTATCTTTATGTATCTTTATAACATTGTATACTCAATAAACTTCTTTTGACAAGGAAAAAGATTGATAATCAACAATGTGTGGCTTCTTCTTTCAATGCGTAAAAGCATTTTTTGGAGTAAAGTTGGTGTTTTCAGTGACAATGGGGTTTTACTAAAGGCAAATCCGCTTTGCACTACAAGTGCCATTTCAGTGCAGTTTCAAGAGCACTTGTAGTGCAAAGTGTATTTTCCTTTAGTAAATAAAACACCCAACAGTGCTTTCTAATTTTACACAATCACGCCATTTTCAAGACTCCACAAAATTTACGGCATGGTGTTGAAAATTATTATTATTTTTGTCAGTAATGCATTACATACATTCACAAAAAAACAAGGTGTGTGTTTAGCAGACCCACAACATAATAATTAATAGTTAGCCGAAGAAGAGATTGTCACCTCATGTGTCAATGAAATGTCGTTTGCACTGTTGAAGAAAAAGGCCAAAAAATAAGACCATTAATAAAAGATAACCAAGGAGACAGCTAAGAGAAAGCCAAGCAGGAAATCAAAGCAAATATTTGTTCAGTTTAAAATATATTTTGATTTAAAAAATATCCTAGATGTTGTCTGGCATATCGATGGCCCCCCTACCCGCTAAGTATTCCATGTATCTTATACGGACCTCATGGGCACTCTGGGGGGGCAAGCCAGGACGGCCAACTTCAAGCACCGGCAGATTTGGTTCATTAATATTAATTCTGGCCTCAGGCCCAACTGAGCCAGCATAGTTCCAAGAATTTCTCCTTAAAAAGTTGTGGAGAACACAGCAAGACAGGATGATGTGATTGAGTTTATATTCCGCCATGTGTATCGGTTTAAGAAATAAGCGGAACCGGCTGGCCATTATTCCAAATGTGTTCTCCACCTCTCTTCTGGCTCTGGCCAGCCAGTAATTAAAAACCCTCTGGTCTGGGGTGAGGGTCCTCATAGGGAATGGCCGCATAAGATGGTCCCCCAGTGCAAACGCTTCATCCGCAATGAAGACGAATGGGAGTCCTTCCGCATTGTCTTCTGGAGGTGGCAAGTCCAAGCTGCCATTCTGGAGACACCTGTAGAACTCCGTGTGGGTGATGACTCCACCATCTGACATCCGGCCATTCTTCCCCAGGTCCACATACAGGAACTTATAAGTAGCCGACACCACTGCCAACATCACAATACTATTGAACCCCTTGTAGTTGTAATAGTATGACCCCGAGTTGGGTAGTGGACTATGTGGATGTGTTTCCCATCAATTGCCCCTACACAGTTAGGAAAGTCCCACCACTGGGCAAAGTGGGAGGCCACAGTCTTCCATTCCTGTGGCGTGGAAGGAAACTGTGGAGTCAAACAAAAACCAAAAATTAATAATTTTGCACATAAACATTGAAAGCAGATTAGACACAAACATTCTTGGCCAACATCAGTATAACATTTATTTTAGGGAGTAATTAAAGACAAAGGTATAAGGTCCACCTGTCAGATTCCTCCCTCCCCCCTCTCATGGGCCATTTTAAAAATTTTAGGGGGGAGATGTTTTGGACAGGTAACTCTCTCCACTTCATTGAGAGATGAATGCCTAAATAATGTGTGTTACTTTGGCCAGCCCCTCCTTACTTTAAAAACAGAAAAAGTGCAGTGCTAAAATTAAAGGAAAAAATTGGGACTAAGGAAAACTAAAGCAAAGTCCCATAAGCGTACCAACATGTAATCAATGGTGAAAAATTTGTATGAGACATAGTCTAGTAAACAATGATATAGAAACATCTATAAACTGAACATATAAAAAAGAGCACATATAAAAAATGCAAAAAGAAAAGTCCCATTAAAGTATTAGTCCATGAATGAACAAGGAAAAAATACCCATCCGTGAAAATGCAAGGAACCAGAAGAAGAGAAATGGATCATCCATGTAGTTTTACACCCTAGGTGAGTATTATAATTTGCTTACCAGATGGCGCAGCACAATACCGGAACAGCAGCTTAGCGGTAGATAATTCTCAGGAATATAAAACAGAAGGCTGATGGAAGATCTCCAGCTCTGGAAGGAAGACAAGTCCTTACTTTAAACTATTGGCAGCCCACTGGACAGGTAAGAAGTGTCATAATACAAAGATATAAATACACACTACACATTTTAGCACATTTTTACATTCTGATATTACCTATTAAGATAATAATAGGATACAAAAACTTTTAACAGTACCATTTAAAAAGTATTCAGGCAGGCCCTTGCACTACATGCTTTGGTGAATTCATCCAGAAATCTGACCACAAAAGAGGTAGGTATAGTGTGTATGGGTTTGGCAAGGTCAGCAGATAGAGGATTGGTATCAGCTGAGTTAGCAGTTGGGGGAAGGGAGGGTTTTGGGACCCAAAAAAAAGCCTCTTGCACTCTGCCTGAATTTAAAGCACAAATAACTTTTATACACATTTTAGAGGGTGTTTGGGGTAAAACACTACTATGGAGCTGACAAAATACATTGTTAAGTGACTATGCGAGGTGGATATAGGCCCAGGAGAACATGCTGGGGAGGTAAGTGAAGGTAAATATGTATGAAGGACAAAAAAAAAAATTCCAGCATGCGTGAGGACAAAGGAGACATTCATAACATATTACAATCATGGTAATTAGGGAATAAGGAAAGAAATACATTACATTAGCAAACATTACATACAATAAAATGTGATGTTAAAGGATAAAAATCTTATCTTAATACAGTCCTTCTGCAGGACCTGGATGATGGCAGAACAGGTCTCTGAGATAATGATCCCCAGAGCCTGGGGGGAGATGCCTGTCGAGAAGGATTATTCTCGTCAGGATTATTCTCACGGATTTCACAGAGCAAAGGCATGTGACAGAATTGGTCACACTGGAGCAACCAATTCTTGGTCCATGAACTCCTCCTCACCCTGTTCATGGACTGGGCTTGTGTCAAATTAAGAGCCCCAACACCAAGCCCCCGCACAGCACAAACTCTACATTGAGTACGTACACACAACATGGCTAGAAAACGGTCGGCTGGTCAGAACGAAGTAACAGAACGCACTGAAGAACAGCAAGGCCTGTGAAGAGTGACCTGAAAATCAGTAACGAACGGACAAGAACACAATGACAAATCAATGGGAACTCGCTGCACGCACTGAAGATCAGATACACACCCACAAGCACAAACTGAACAGCAGAAATACGATCTGAAAACCACGAGTATGAAAAAGCGCGAATCGTCTCTCACCAAACTTTTACTAACACGAGATTAGCAAAAGGAGCCCAAAGGGTGCCGCGCATGGTATTGAACTTCCCTTTTATAGTCTCGTCATACGTGGTGTATGTCACCGCTAGGGATGAGCTTCGTGTTGGAGTCGAACCCATGTTCGACTCGAACATCTGGTGTTCGGTCATTCGGCGAATTACAGACGATATGGGCTGTTCATGCCAAATTCGATTGGCGCATCACAGCCCACAATTCACTGCAGCATCGCAGTGCATTGCTGGCTGATGATTGGCCAAGCATGCACTATGACCTGCATACTTGGCCAATCACAGCGCCGTCTGTACAGAGAGCCGTAATTGGCCAAAACCACAGTGGCTTTGGCCAATTATGGCTTAGGGGGTTTAGTACACGCCCCACACTATATAAGGCCGCCTGCACGGCGGCCCTGTGTAGTGTGTTCCGGCGTTGAGAGAGAGAGATAGACAGAGAGACAGTGTCATTTGATGTAAGTTAGATAGAGTAGGCAGGCGAGTCAGTTAACTGCACTTACAGTGTATTGTGTATATATACATCCTAGCTGTTGTGTATATATATATATATATATATATATTGTATTCAGTTTAGCTAGATCCGTTTCTGTTATTCTCTTCCTACTGACAGGCAGGCAGGTGTTTTTACAGTATTTACAGCTACCTGAAGA
Source organism: Aquarana catesbeiana (assembly GCF_042186555.1). Taxonomy (NCBI): domain Eukaryota; kingdom Metazoa; phylum Chordata; class Amphibia; order Anura; family Ranidae; genus Aquarana; species Aquarana catesbeiana. The sequence goes on from NC_133324.1 coordinate 851,868,124, forward strand.
AAATTGCTGGTGTTCTTCTGATCCTGTTAGTCCTATTAGCTACAGTATTTACAGTTAGTGTAGTGCGTTCTCTGCACAGTGGGCACCTAAAGCTACCTGAAGAAAATTAGGGGTGTTCTTCTGATCTTATTAGTACAGTACTGCAGGCAGTTGCAGTATTTACAATTTAGTGTAGTGCGTCCTCTGCACAGTGTGCACCTAAAGCTAGCTGAAGAAAATTGGTGGTGTTCTTCTGATCCTATTAGTATTGCAGGCAGCTGTAGTATTTGCAAGTTAGTGTAGTGCATCCTCTGCACAGTGTGCACCTAAAGCTACCTAAAGAAAATTAGTGATGTTCTTCTGATTATATTAGTACAGTACCACAGGCAGCTGCAGTATTTACAAGTTAGTGTAGTGTGTCCTCTGCACAGTGTGCACCTAAAACTACCTGAAGAAAATTGGTGGTGTTCTTCTGATCCTACTAGTACCGCAGGCAGCTGCAGTATTTACAAGTTAGTGTAGTGTGTCCTCTGTACAGTGTGCACCTAAAACTACCTGAAGAAAATTGGTGGTGTTCTTCTGATCCTACTAGTACCGCAGGCAGCTGTAGTATTTACAAGTTAGTGTAGTGCGTCCTCTGCACAGTGTGCACCTAAAGCTACCTGAGGAAAATTAGTGGTGGTCTTCTGATTCTATTAGTACAGTACCGCAGGCAGCTTCAGTATTTACAAGTTAGTGTAGTACACCCTCTGCACAGTGTGCACCTAAAGCTACCTGAAGAAAATTAGTGATGTTCTTCTGATCCTATTAGTATAGTACCGCAGGCAGCTGCAGTATTTACAAATTAGTGTAGTGCATCCTCTGCACAGTGTGCACCTAAAGCTACCTGAAAAAAATTGGTGGTGTTCTTCTGATCCTATTAGTACTGCAGGCAGCTGTAGTATTTACAAGTTAATGTAGTGTGTCCTCTACAGTGTGCATCTAAAGCTACCTGAAGAAAATTGGTGATGTTCTTCTGATCCTATTAGTACCACAGGCAGCTGTAGTATTTACAAATTAGTGTAGTGCGTCCTCTGCACAGTGTGCACCTAAAGCTACCAGAAGAAAATTAGTGGCATTCTTCTGATCCTATTAGTATAGTACCGCAGGCAGCTGTAGTATTTACAAGTTAGTGTAGTGCATCCTCTGCACAGTGTGCACCTAAAGCTACCTGAAGAAAATTAGTGATGTTCTTCTGATTCTATTAGTACAGTACCGCAGGCAGCTGCAGTATTTACAGTTAGTGTAGTGCGTCCTCTGCACAGTGTGCACCTAAAGCTACCTGAAGAAAATTGGTGGTGTTCTTCTGATCCTACTAGTACCGCAGGCAGTTGCAGTATTTACAAGTTAGTGTAGTGCGTCCTCTGCACAGTGCGCACCTAAAGCTACCTGAAGAAAATTGGTGGTGTTCTTCTGATCCTATTAGTATCGCAGGCAGCTGTAGTATTTACAAGTTAGTGTTGTGCGTCCTCTGCACAGTGTGCACCTAAAGCTACCTGAAGAAAATTAGTGGTGTTCTTCTGATCCTATTAGTACAGTACCGCAGGCAGCTGCAGTATTTACAAGTTAGTGCAGTACGTCCTCTGCACAGTGTGCACCTAAAGCTACCTGAAGAAAATTAGTGATGTTCTTCTGATCCTATTAGTATAGTACCGCAGGCAGCTGCAGTATTTACAAATTAGTGTAGTGCATCCTCTGCACAGTGTGCACCTAAAGCTACCTGAAGAAAGTTGGTGGTGTTCTTCTGATCCTATTAGTACTGCAGGCAGCTGTAGTATTTACAAGTTAATGTAGTGCGTCCTCTGCACAGTGTGTACCTAAAGCTACCTGAAGGAAATTGATGGTGTTCTTCTTATAGTATTAGTATCGCAGGCAGCTGCAGTATTTACAAGTTAGTGTAGTACGTCCTCTGCGCAGTGTGCACCTAAAGCTACCTGAAGAAAATTAGTGGTGTTCTTCTGATCTTATTAATACCACAGGAAGGCAGCTACAATATTTACATTTAGTGTAGTGCGTCCTCTGCACAGTGTGCACCTAAAGCTACCTGTATAAAATTGGTGGTGTTCTTCTGATTCTATTAATACCACAGGCAGGCAGCTACAGTATTTACAGTTAGTGTAGTACGTCCTCTGCACAGTGTGCACCTAAAGCTACCTGGAGACAATTGCTGTTGTTCTGCTCCTATTAATACCACAGGCAGGCAGCTTCAGTATTTACAGTTAATGTACTGTGTCCTCTGCACAGTTTGCACCTACTACCTGAATTAAATCGGTGGTGTTCTTCTGATCCTATATTAATACCACAGGCAGGCAGCTACAGTATTTACAGTTAGTGTACTGCGTCCTCTGCACAGTTTTCACCCAAAGCTACCTGAAGAAAATTGTTGTTGTTCTGCTCCTATTAATACCACAGGCAGGCAGCTACAGTATTTACAGTTAATGTACTGTGTCCTCTGCACAGTTTGCACCTACTACCTGAATTAAATTAGTGGTGTTCTTCTGATCCTATATTAATACCACAGGCAGGCAGCTACAGTATTTACAGTTAGTTTAGTGCGTCCTCTGCACAGTGTGCACCTAAAGCTACCTGAAGAAAATTGCTGTTGTTCTGATCCTATTAATACCACAGGCAGGCAGCTACAGTATTTACAGTTAACGTACTGTGTCCTCGGCACAGTGTGCACCTAAAGCTACCTGAAGAAAATTGCTGTTGTTCTGATCCTATTAATACCACAGACAGGCAGCTACAGTATTTACAGTTAGTGTACTGTGTTCTCTGCACAGTGTGCACCTAAAGCTACCTGAAGAAAATTGCTGTTGTTCTGATCCTATTAATACCACAGGCAGGCAGCTACAGTATTTACAGTTAGTGTACTGTGTCCTCTGCACAGTGTGCACCTAAAGCTACCTGAATAAAATTGCTGTTGTTCTGATCCTATTAATATCACAGGCAGGCAGCTACAGTATTTACAGTTAGTGTACTGTGTCCTCTGCACAGTGTGCACCTAAAGCTACCTGAATAAAATTGGTGGTGTTCTTCTCATCCTATATTAATACCACAGGCAGGCAGCTACAGTATTTACAAGTTAGTGTAGTGCATCCTCTGCACAGTGTGCACCTAAAGCTACCTGAAGACAATTGCTGTTGTTCTGCTCCTATTAATACCACAGGCGGGCATCTACAGTATTTACAGTTAGTGTACTGTGTCCTCTGCACAGTGTGCACCTAAAGCTACCTGAATAAAATTGGTGGTGTTATTTTGATCCTATATTAATACCACAGGCAGGTAGCTACAGTGTTTACAGTTAGTGTAGTGCATCCTCTGCACAGTGTGCACCTAAATCTACCTGTATAAAATTGGCGGTGTTCTTCTGATCCTATTAATACCACAAGCAGGCAGCTACAGTATTTAGAGTTAGTGTAGTGCGTCCTCTGCACAGTGTGCACCTAAAGCTACCTGGAGACAATTGCTGTTGTTCTGCTCCTATTAATACCACAGGCAGGCAGCTACAGTATTTACAGTTAGTGTACTGCATCCTCTGCACAGTGTTCACCCAAAGCTACCTGAAGAAAATTGCTGTTGTTCTGCTCCTATTAATACCACAGGCAGGCAGCTACAGTATTTACAGTTAATGTACTGTGTCCTCTGCACAGTGTACACCTAAAGCTACCTGAATAAAATTGGTGGTGTTCTTCTGATCCTATATTAATACCACAGGCAGGCAGCTACAGTATTTACAGTTAGTGTGCTGCTTCCTCTGCACTGTGTTCACCCAAAGCTACCTGAAGAAAATTGCTGTTGTTCTGCTCCTATTAATACCACAGGCAGGCAGCTACAGTATTTACAGTTAGTGTACTGTGTCCTCTGCACAGTGTGCACCTAAAGCTACCTGAAGAAAATTAGTGGTGTTCTTCTGATCCTATTAATACCACAGGTAGGCAGCTACAGTATTTACAGTTAGTGTACTGTGTCCTCTGCACAGTGTGCACCTAAAGCTACCTGAATTAAATTGGTGGTGTTCTTCTGATCTTATATTAATACCACAGGCAGGCAGCTACAGTATTTACAGTTAGTTTAGTGCGTCCTCTGCACAGTGTGCATCTAAAGCTACCTGAAGAAAATTTCTGTTGTTCTGATCCTATTAATACCACAGGCAGGCAGCTACAGTATTTACAGTTAGTGTACTGTGTCCTTTGCACTGTGTGAACCTAAAGCTACCTGAATAAAATTGGTGGTGTTCTTCTGATCCTATATTAATACCGCAGGCAGGCAGCTACAGTTTTTACAAGTTAGTGTAGTGCGTCCTCTGCACAGTGTGCACCTAAAGCTACCTGAAGACAATTGCTGTTGTTCTGCTCCTATTAATACCACAGGCAGGCATCTACAGTATTTACAGTTAGTGTACTGTGTCCTCTGCACAGTGTGCACCTAAAGCTACCTGAATAAAATTGGTGGTGTTCTTCTGATCCTATTAATACCACAGGCAGGAAGCTACAGTATTTACAGTTAGTGTACTGTGTCCTCTGCACAGTGTGCACCTAAAGCTACCTGAATAAAATTGGTGGTGTTCTTCTCATCCTATATTAATACCACAGGCAGGCAGCTACAGTATTTACAAGTTAGTGTAGTGCATCCTCTGCACAGTGTGCACCTAAAGCTACCTGAAGACAATTGCTGTTGTTCTGCTCCTATTAATACCACAGGCGGGCGTCTACAGTATTTACAGTTAGTGTACTGTGTCCTCTGCACAGTGTGCACCTAAAGCTACCTGAATAAAATTGGTGGTGTTATTTTGATCCTATATTAATACCACAGGCAGGTAGCTACTGTGTTTACAGTTAGTGTACTGTGTCCTCTGCACAGTGTGCACCTAAAACTACCTGAATAAAATTGGTGGTGTTCTTCTGATCCTATTGATACCACAGGCAGGGAGCTACAGTATTTACAGTTAGTGTACTGCCTCTTTGGCACAGTGTGCACCTAAATCTGCAGTATTTACAAGTTAGTGTAGTGCGTCTTCTGATCTTATTAATACCACAGGAAGACAGCTACAATATTTACAGTTAGTGTAGTGCATCCTCTGCACAGTGTGCACCTAAATCTTCCTGTATAAAATTGGTGGTGTTCTTCTGATCCTATTAATACCACAGGCAGGCAGCTACAGTATTTAGAGTTAGTGTAGTGCGTCCTCTGCACAGTGTGCACCTAAAGCTACCTGGAGACAATTGCTGTTGTTCTGCCCCTATTAATACCACAGGCAGGCAGCTACAGTATTTACAGTTAGTGTACTGCATCCTCTGCACAGTGTTCACCCAAAGCTACCTGAAGAAAATTCCTGTTGTTCTGCTTCTATTAATACCACAGGAAGGCAGCTACAGTATTTACAGTTAATGTACTGTGTCCTCTGCACAGTGTGCACCTAAAGCTACCTGAATAAAATTGGTGGTGTTCTTCTGATCCTATATTAATACCACAGGCAGGCAGCTACAGTATTTACAGTTAGTGTGCTGCTTCCTCTGCACAGTGTTCACCCAAAGCTACCTGAAGAAAATTGCTGTTGTTCTGCTCCTATTAATACCACAGGCAGGCAGCTACAGTATTTACAGTTAGTGTACTGTGTCCTCTGCACAGTGTGCACCTAAAGCTACCTGAAAAAAATTAGTGGTGTTCTTCTGATCCTATTAATATCACAGGCAGGAAGCTACAGTATTTACAGTTAGTGTACTGTGTCCTCTGCACAGTGTGCACCTAAAGCTACCTGAATTAAATTGGTGGTGTTCTTCTGATCTTATATTAATACCACAGGCAGGCAGCTACAGTATTTACAGTTAGTTTAGTGCGTCCTCTGCACAGTGTGCATCTAAAGCTACCTGAAGAAAATTTCTGTTGTTCTGATCCTATTAATACCACAGGCAGGCATCTACAGTATTTACAGTTAGTGTACTGTGTCCTCTGCACAGTGTGCACCTAAAGCTACCTGAATAAAATTGGTGGTGTTATTTTGATACTATAGTAATACCACAGGCAGGTAGCTACAGTGTTTACAGTTAGTGTACTGTGTCCTCTGCACAGCGTGCACCTAAAACTACCTGAATAAAATTGGTGGTGTTCTTCTGATCCTATTAATACCACAGGCAGGCAGCTACAGTATTTACAGTTAGTGTACTGCGTCTTTGGCACCGTGTGCACCTAAAGCTACCTGAATAAAATTGGTGGTGTTCTTCTGATCCTATAGTAATACCACAGGCAGCTACAGTATTTACAGTTAGTGAACTGCGTCCTCTGCACAGTGTGCACCTAAAGCTACCTGAAAACAATTGCTGTTGTTCTGCTCCTATTAATACCACAGGCAGGCAGCTACAGTATTTAGAGTAAGTGTACTGCGTCCTCTGCACAGTGTGCACCTAAAGCTTCCTGAAGACAATTGCTGGTGTTCGCATACTAATAATACTACAGGCAGGCAGTTGATTCTGCTAGCTGCAGTATCAGTATATATATATACATCCCAGCTTTGTGCAGCTACATCTCACTGCAGGCCACTAGTATGTCTGGAAGGCCAACAAGGAGAAGCAGACAGTCACAAGCCAATAAAAGAGGGCAAGCAGGCTCTGTATCTAGAGGCAACAGTGTTGGTCATGGAGACGGTGCATCCTCATCAGCACGTGGCCGTAGGACATGCTTGGCCTTTTTTTCAGCAGCTGGCCATGTTGAGCCGCAACATGCAGAAGAAATGGTAGAGTGGGTGACCAAGCCGTCCTCATCCTCCTCATCCTCTCTCACCCAGGCTCAGGGTACTTTGTCTAGCAAAGCAGCTGCCAACGCGGCCTCTTCCCTCGGCACAATGGCATCAGTCACTCCTTCCCTTGCCCCACCATGTCCCCCTGAGGAGTCCCCCGAACTGTTTGACCACAGTGTTAGGTACATGCTCCAGGAGGATGCCCAGCGTTTTGAAGGCTCCGATGATGGTACCCAGCTAGAGTAAGGCAGTAATGTGAGCCCAGAGAGAGGGGGTGCCCAAGAAGGACAGCAATCTGGCAGTCATGTTCCCCCAGCTGTAGCATACTGCCAGCTTTTCTCCAGTGATGAGGAGGGAGGGGATGATGAGGTCACTGACTCCACTTGGGTCCCTGATAGGAGAGAGCAGGAGGAGGAGGCGCATCACCAACGAGGCAAGATGCCCTCCAGGGGCCAGCTTAAGGGCAGCACACCGAATGCCTCACACCGCAGAGCTCTGCATGTGCATGGCGCTGCTGTCTCTGCACGTTATTCCAAAAGTTCTTTGGTGTGGGCCTTTTTTTAAACAAGTGCATCAGATCCTACCGCTGCTATTTGCAACATATGTCTCAAGCGTACCTTGTGTGGCCAAAACATCTCCCGCTTGGGCACCACATGCTTGACCAGACATATGTTGACCTGCCATACAGTTCATTGGCAAGTGTACCTAAAAGACCCACACCAAAGAACACAGAGGACCTCTCCTTGCTCCTTATCAGCTGGGATCTCCAACCCCACTATACCTTCAGTCCTTTCTGAGACCTGCACTGAGAGGAATGAAGGTGTAGAATTAGGTGTGTCACAGCCAAGTACTTGATTGGCAATCTGCTATCGGTACACCAATGTCAGATTGTACCAGGCAAATTTCCTTGCCCCAGCTGCAGCACCGCCGAAAGAAGTTCACTTCCAGCCATCCACATGCCCAGTGGTTGAATGCTAGCTTGGCTAAATTGCTAGCACTTTAACTGCTGCCTTTTCAGTTGGTAGACTCTGTCCCCTTTCGTGAGTTTGTGGAATGTGCGGTTTCTCAGTGGCAGGTTCCCAAATGCCAAATTTTCTCACGGAAGGCGATTCTGGCTCTCTACCGGCATGTGGAAGGCAATGTCTTGGCCTCGCTGGGCAGGGCGGTCAGAGGTAAGGTACATATTACTGCTGACTCATGGTCCAGCAGGCATGGACAGGGACATTACCTATCTTTCACCACGCACTGAGTGACTCTTCTAGCAGCTGTGAAGGATGCAGGACAGGGTGCAGTAGTGTTGGAGGTTGTTCCGCCACCACGCCTCCAAAATACTACTAGTGGTGATTCTGCCACACCTCTCTCCTCCACCCCCTCCTCTTCTTCTTCCTCCATGGCCTCTTCCTGTGTTGATTTGTCTTCAGAACCAGCAGTGCTCCATAGGAATTCTGTCAGGGACATGTCGGTGGCCGTCGGGCTAACATGCGTGTGCGCAGGTGCACGAGGGGCTTTTCCAGGGCAGTTCAGCTGAATTCCCCACTGGGGGGCGCCGGCGCGCTCCCGCGCTCCCATTCGCACTAGCGCTGTTTGGCGCCAAAGACCCTTTAAAAGGTTGTCAGATGCTTCCATCAGGTGCTGTTCGTCTGCAGCTCTGCACCTGAGTTCCTGTATCCTGCCTGTTGTTGTTATCTGCTATTGACCCGACTACGTCTGACCATTCTTCTGTCTCCAACCCGACCCGGCCTGCCTGACCTTGCTTATATCTTGTGACCTATTGCCGAACACCTGCTTGCCTGATCATTCCCTCTGCCATATACCTGCCTGATCTCCTGCCAAATACAGACTGTTTGACTCTGCTTTGCCTGTGTCCTGTGACGCTGCTTCCAGCCTGCTCTTCCAGCTCCTGGTTCTGCTGCTGCCATATCATCCACCTGTCTGCTTACGGATCCGCTTCTGCCTATCAGCATCTGCAGCTCAGCCATCCCGGAGGGACGTCTTCTCCAGCTCCTGTGTTGGCCGCCACAAGAACCCGCATCAGGCACTCCTACCCACTGTGCTCAGGAGACCACTGTTCCCACTCCAGTGGCTCCTGAACCAGCACTTAAGAGAGGTCTCCTTCCACCAGTCAGGCTCAACTACCAGGTACCTAACAGTACGAACAGCCATGACTGAGCCCGCAGGAGAGACCTCTCCCATTAAGGAGATCTGTACGCATTTAGCGGCACTCACCCTGGCTGTAAAGACTTTGCAAGACAGCTACACCAGACTGGAAGGTCAACTCCTGAACCTCAGTGGCCGGGGAGGTTTGTCTCCTGACTCAGCAGCTGCTCCAGTACAGGCTGCTGCACCTCCCTCTGTGGTTATGCTTCCACCCGAACCAAGGGACCCTATCCCTGAAAGGTTTTCTGGTGACCGAACCAAGTTCCCGGCCTTCCGCAGCGCCTGTCAACTTTACTTTGCCTTACAGCCACTGACTTTTTCTTTAGAGGCTACCAAAGTGGGATTTGTTATATCCTTCGTACAAGGGGAACCTCAGATCTGGGCCCACCGCCTGCTTGAAACTAATTCTGCACAGATCCAGTCCTTGCCCGCTTTCTTCGAAGCCATGGCTCAGTTATATGAGGATCCTCAGTGGACTGCCACAGCTGAGTCAGCTTTGTTCGCGCTCCAGCAAGGCCGCAGGCCGGCCAAGGACTATGTCACGGACTTCCGACGCTGGAGCGCGGACACACAATGGAACAATGCAGCTTTACGTCATCAATTCAGCATGGGGTTATCTGAAAGTCTAAAAGATGAGCTTGCCCGGGTAGGAATGCCCGATACCCTTGAAGAACTTATTGCCTTAACAATCCAGATCGACTGACGTCTTCCTGAACGCCGGTCTGAATGTTCCTCCCAGCAAACGCGCTCTATGTGGATGACTGCAAGAGTTCCGGCTCCTGCCTCCCGATACCTACCTTCCACCTGCTCTAATCCGGCTACCCCAACACCCGATGTTCCTGAACCAATGCATCTGGGTCTAATGCATTCTACTCTGCCCCCAGAAGAACGGGCGCGTAGACGCCAGCTAAACCTCTGCCTCTACTGTGGTGGGGCAGGCCACTACGTAAACAACTGTCCGGTCAAGACCCGTTAGTGTGTTTCTTCTACCCTGGCCAGTTTATCCGCTTTAACTGCCAATGCAACTCAACTTGCTCTCCCTCTCTCGTTACAGATCCAGGGAAGAACAATCCAAGTCAACGCCATTATTGATTCTGGGGCATGTAGCTGCTTTATTGACTCTGCCTTTGTTACCCAACAAGGCCTTCCCCTGAAAGACAAAACTCACAAACTCTCAGTTTTTCTGGCCGATGGGTCTCATATAAGATCGGGACAAGTCTCTCAAGAAACCCTTCCTCTGTCTGCCACCTGTTTATCTCAGCATAAAGAGATCCTAACTCTGGACGTCATCTCCTCTCCACTATTTCCAATCATTTTGGGCATGCCCTGGCTTCAGGCCCATAACCCCCATGTTAATTGGGCCACTGGTGAAGTCAAGTTTCTATCACCCTATTGTCAAAGACATTGTTTATCTGAACCTTCCAAATCTGCTGCCACCTTACTTTGCATGGATGTGGATGAAGATCTGCTTCAAACCATACCAGAGGTGTACCGGGAATTTGCAGATGTATTTAGCAAGAAGGGAGCGGACTCCCTGCCACCCCATCGTCCTTATGATTGCCCAATTGAGCTGCTCCCTGGGGCTGAGATTCCTTTCGGGCGTATCTTTCCGCTATCTGAAAAGGAGCAAGAGGCACTTAAGCTATACATTAATGAAAACCTCGAAAAGGGCTTTATTCGACCTTCTACCTCCCCAGCTGGGGCCAGAATATTTTTTGTCTCTAAAAAAGTTCAGACTCTTCGTCCATGTGTGGATTATCGGGAGTTAAACAAAGTCACGGTTAAAAACCGTTACCCGTTGCCCCTGATACCTGAATTGTTTCAGAAATTAAGGTCTGCCATCATCTTCACCAAGTTGGATTTAAGAGGGGCCTACAACCTGGTCTGCATTCGGGCCGATGAATGGAAGATGGCTTTCCGGACCCGTTTCGGGCACTATGAGTATCTAGTCATGCCCTTCGGCCTTTGCAATGCCCCTGCCACATTCCAGCATCTGGTCAACGATTTATTCAGAGACTTCCTGGACATCTTTGTAATTGTCTACTTGGACGACATTTTAATTTTCTCCAGTTCTCTTAATCAGCATCGGGAACATGTTCGCAGAGTCTTGGGCCGTCTTCGTTTGCATGGACTGTACGCTAAAGTGGAGAAGTACAAATTCGAACAAAAGGACATTCAGTTTTTGGGACTAGTGATCTCCCCAACTGGCATCAAAATGGACCCTCAGAAGGTGTCCGCTGTGTTAGATTGGCCAGCTCCTCTGGACAAGAAAGGCGTGCAGCACTTCATTGGATTCGAAAATTTCTATAGGAAATTTATTAAGGGATTTTCTGCCATCATTTCCCCCAATCACGCAGCTAACCAAGCAGAACTGTCATTTTCAATGGAGCCCGGAGGCTCAGGAGGCCTTTGAAGAACTAAAAAGGCGTTTCACTTCAGCTCTGATCCTCAGTCATCCTGATCCATCTTTACCCTTTATCCTGGAGGTTAATGCTTCCGAAGTGGCCGTGGGTGCAGTCATCTCTCAACGGCAGGGCAACAAGGATCTGATGCACCCCGTGGGATTCTTCTCCAGGAAACTCTCGCCGGCTGAGCAAAATTATGACATGGGTGATCGGGAACTACTTGCCATCAAGACAGCATTAAAAGAGTGGAGGTATCTGTTAGAGGGCGCAGTTCATCCGGTTCTAATATATACTGATCACAAGAATCTTGAATACTTAAGGTCTGCTAAGAGACTGAAACCCCGACAAGCCCGGTGGGCCCTATTCTTTACTCGTTTCTGCTTCCACATTACTTACCGGCCAGGAACTAAAAACATAAAATCAGATGCGCTATCGCGCATGTTTGACAATCCTAAAGACCTTTCTGTACCCGACACCATTCTGCCGGCTAATAGCTTCTTGCTCCTTCAGACGGATCTCCTGTTCTTGATCAGAAAAGCATCGCCAGAACCTTCAAGTCTCCAGGGATTCTCCTTAACATCTCAAGATGGGTTATTGTGGAGAGGAAGTCAAATATTTGTACCGGAAAACGTCAGAGTCAAGGTACTAACTTTATTGCATGACCATCCACTTGCAGGACATTTTGGGGTTCGTAAGACCCTTGAACTCATGCAATGCACATTCTGGTGGCCTAACCTGAAAGAATTTTGCAGGAAGTACGTCAACTCTTGTTCTGTTTGCATCCAAAATAAGACTTCCAGGAACCGAGCCTGGGGACTGTTGAGGCCGTTGCCCATACCAGATAGGCCCTGGAGGATGAAAGCAATGGACTTTATAGTTGAGCTACCATGCTCTGAAGGATGTTCAGCGATCTTTGTGGTCGTCGATCGTCTGTCCAAGATGGCCCATTTTGTGCCCTTAAAGGGGGACGCCTTCTGCCGTAGAAACGGCCGTGTGTTCATCAAAGAGATCGTTAGGCTGCACGGAGTCCCCGCAAATATAGTGTCTGATAGGGGGGTGCAGTTTACTTCATGCTTCTGGAAAGCCCTGTGTGAGATTTTGAAAATTGAACTAGCCCTGTCCTCAGCATACCATCCCCAAACTAACGGGCAAACAGAAAGGACAAATCAGATGCTGAAGCAATACATTAGGTGTTTTACATCTTTTGTACAAGATGATTGGGTGTCCCTGCTGCCCCTAGCGGAATTCGCTTATAATAATGCTAGCCACTCTGCCACCGGTCAGTCTCCTTTCTTTGCCAATTATGGTTTTCATGTATCTTTCTTACCAGATTTTCTTCCAGAATCCTCTGTTCCAGCGGTCCAGGACACAGTCCAGTTCCTCAGTCACAATAATCAGATGTTACAGGAAGCGGTATCCAAGGCACAAGCAGACAGTAAAAGGATCTTCGATCAAAAAAGAAGAGGAGATCTCAACCTGCAGCTTCGTGATAAGGTATGGCTGTCTACCAATAACATTAAGTTGACTTGTCCTTCCAAAAAGTTTGCTCCTAAGTTTATTGGTCCCTTCCCGGAGAAAAGGAAGATTAATGCGATATCTTATCAACTGTGTTTACCTGACTCACTTAAAATCCATCCTGTATTCCATGTGTCGCTATTGAAGCCTGCTGTAGCCGACCACTTTCCTGATAGGGGCACCAGGGTCCCTGAACCTGTTTTGGTGGACGGAAACGAGGAATACGAAGTGGAGGCCATCCTCGATTGCATGAAGAGATTGGGGCAGGTACAGTTTTTGATTAAATGGAAAGGGTATGGTCCAGAGAATAATTCATGGGAACCTGACAGCAATATTCATGCTAAATGTTTGATCCATGCCTATTTCTCTGCTCATCCTGAAAAGAAGACTTATCTGGTCATCCGGAGGCTGCCCATTGGGAGGGGGCAATGTAACATGCGTGTGCGCAGGTGCACGAGGGGCTTTTCCAGGGCAGTTCAGCTGAATTCCCCACTAGTGCTGTTTGGCGCCAAAGACCCTTTAAAAGGTTGTCAGATGCTTCCATCAGGTGCTGTTTGTATGCAGCTCTGCACCTGAGTTCCTGTATCCTGCCTGTTGTTGTTATCTGCTATTGACCCGGCTACGTCTGACCATTCTTCTGTCTCCAACCCGACCTGGCCTGCCTAACCTTGCTTATATCTTGTGACCTGTTGCCGAACACCTGCCTGCCTGACTATTCTGTGATCATTCCCTCTGCCATATACCTGCCTAAACTACCAGGTACCTAACAAGTTCAAGGGGCTACACAAGCATGCAGGCCAAAAGATGCCATGCGGTGCTTGAGCTGGTGTGCTTGGAGGACAGGAGCCACACTGGGGAAGAGATTTTGTCAGCTCTGCAGGGGCAGGTTTAGAGGTGGTTGACACCACACTAGCTTATGGTGGTTTGCGACATTGGCACCAACCTCCTCTCCGCCCTCTGACAGGGACAACTAACCCATGTGCCTTGTTTGGCTCACGTCCTTAACTTGGTGTTGCAGTGGTTCTTGGGCAGGTACCTGGGCTTACAGGATGTCCTGAGGCAGGTCAGGAAAGTCTGTATGTATTTCCGCAGGTCATATAATGCCAGTGCTCGGCTGGCTGACCTCCAAAAGGAATTTAACTTGCCCAAGAACCGCCTAATCTGTGACATGCCCACCAGGTGGAACTCAATGTCGGCCATGCTGCAGCGGCTGCACACGCAGCAGAGGGCCATCAATGAATACCTGTGCGACTATGGCACCAGGACAGGGTCAGGGGAGCTTGTTTTTTTCTTTTTTTCTTGTCCACCTGTTGGAGCACACGCTGCGTGGAATAATGGACAGGGCACTTGAGGCAGAACAGAGGCAGGAAGAGGAGGACTTCCTTAGCTCTCAAGGCCCCCTTTATCCAGATAGTGTTCCTGCGTGCCCGCCGATCACACAGGAAGAGGACGAGGAGGAGAAGGAGGAAGAGGAGGATTGTGTCAACATGGAGGTGGAGCCTGGCACTCAGCATCAGCAGCAGTCTTTAAGGGATCATTTACAGTCCCAAGAAACCCATGGACTTGTACGTGGCTGGGAGGAGGTGGCTGCAGATCATGTCGTCCTTAGTGACTCAGAGGACTCTGGACCGAATGCCTGTGGAAGGATCCTCGTATTCGTGGTATCAAGGAGAGGGATCAATACTGGCTGGCAACCCTCCTTGATCCACGTTACAAGGGTAAGGTTGCGGACCTTATCTTGCCATCACAGAGGGAGCAGAGGATGAAACATCTTCGGGAGGCCTTGCAGAAAGGTCTGGGCAACGCGTTCCCAGAGACTGGGAGGTTACAAACTCCTGTTCCTGGACAACGTGTTGCTGAGCCTTTGGTCAGTCAAAGAAGGAGCGGTGGAGAAGGTGGCCATCTGACCGATGCGTTCAGACAATTTTTTAGTCCGCAGCCCCAAGGTATGATCGGTTCCAGCAACCATCGCCAGTGTCTGTTTTACATGGTGCAGGAATACCTAGGGGCAAGATCTGACTTGGACACCTTTCCCACTGAAAACCCTCTGGGTTACTGGGTCTTGAGGATGGATCACTGGCCAGAGCTTGTACAGTATGCAATTGAGCTACTGGCCTGTCCTGCATCCAGCATTCTTTCGGAACGCACATTCAGTGTTGCTGGAGGCTTTGTAACTGATCACAGGGTGTGCCTGTCCACCGACTCGGTCGATCGACTGACCTTCATAAAAATGATTCAGTCTTGGATCACCACCAGCTACCAAGCACCTGATGCTGATCTAACCGAATAATTTTTTTTGAAATGTCAGATCCCTTCAAGACTGCTTATGCTGATGCTGAGTGACTATCCTGTTATGCTGAGTGACTATCCTCTTCCTCCCCAATGATCATGCTGATAGCTTTGTAAGAATATTTTTGGTTCTGGGCACCGCCACCAGTGGTTAAGGCCCAATTTTTCAGCCCCTGTTTAACAGGGGCATGTAATTACAATTTTTGTTGCAATATTTTGCAAGGAGGGTTCGTTGCTGCGCTCAACTACAGTATTTGTGAGGGCTTGCAGTGTTGTGGCACCAGCACCATTGCTTAAGGCCCAATTTTTCATCCCCTGTTTAACAGGGGCGTGTAATTACAATTTTTAATGCAATACTTTGCAGCAGGGCTTGTTCCTGCATTCCAAATAGAGTATCTGTGAGGGGTTACAGTCTTGTGGTACCAGCACTAGTGCCTAAGGCCCAATTTTTCAGCCCCTGTTTAACAGGGGCGTGTAATTACAATTTTTGATGCAATATTTTGCAGGAGGGCTCATTCCTGCGCTCCAACTAGAGTATCTGTCAGGGGTTGCAGTGTTGTGGCACCAGCACCAGTGCCTAAGGCTCAATTTTTCAGCCCCTGTTTAACAGGGGTGTGTAATTACAATTTTTTATGCAATACTTTGCAGCATTGCTTGTTCCTGCGCTCCAACTAGAGTATCTTTGAGGGGTTGCAGTGTTGTGGCACCAGCACCAGTGCCTAAGGCTCAATTTTTCAGTCCCTGTTTAACAGGGGCGTGTAATTACAATTTTTGATGCAATACTTTGCAGCAGGGCTCGTTCCTGCTCTCCAACTAGAGTATCTGTGAGGGGTTACAGTGTTGTGGTACCAGCACCAGTGCCTAAGGTCCAATTTTTCAGCTCCTGTTTAACAGGGGCGTGTAATTACAATTTTTAATGCAATATTTTGCAGGAGGGCTCATTCCTGTGCTCCAACTAGAGTATCTGTCAGGGGTTGCAGTGTTGTGGCACCAGTGCCTAAGGCCCAATTTTTCTGCCCCTGTTCAACAGGAACATGTAAGTACAATTCTTGATCTAATATTTCACAGCAGGGTCCGTTTCTGCGCCCACCAAGAATAACTGTGAGGACTTACAGTGTTGTGGCACCAGCACCACCACCACCAAAGGCCCAATTTTTCTGCCCCTGTTCAACAGGTGCATGTAATTACAATTCTTGATCTAATATTTCACAGCAGAGCCCGTTTCTGCGCCCACCAAGACTAACTGTGAGGACTTACAGTGTTGTGGCACCAGCACCACCACCACCAAAGTCCCAATTTTTCTGACCCTGTTCAACAGGGGCATGTAATTACAATTCTTGATCCAATATTTCACAGCAGAGCCCGTTCCTGCACCCACCAAGAGTAACTGTGAGGGCTTACAGTGTTGTGGCAACACCAACACCTAAGGCTGCAATTTCTGCAGGGTATATAGGGCAGGCCCCTACTTTCAAACATCCAACTTACAAACGACTCCTACTTGCAAACGGAAGGAGATAACAGGAAGTGAGATGAAATCTACCCCTAGGAAGGGAAATTCTCTCCTGTAAGAGTTAATATGGGAAAAAATGTGTCTCCTCTCCACTGATGCTTTATCACCAATCCTTGTTTCACTAAAAACCCCAAATTGTCAAAAAACATAGCAGCAAATAGCATAGACATCAAAACAAATGTCACAGGGGTGATAACCCTTCCTTATGTTTTCCAAAAAGCTTAAAAATAGATTTTTTGGCTGGAGCTACACTTTAAAAATGTACCAGTTCAAAATTACAAATAGATTCTACTTAACAACAAACCTACAGTCCCTGTCTTGTTTGCACTGCCTGTATACTGCTGTTCAGAGTATATAGGGCCTGGGGGCCCCACGCCTTTCCTTTTTTTAATTTGGGTGCGGGGTTCCCCTTAATATCCATACAAGACCCAAAGGGCCTGGTAATGGACTGGGGGGGTACCCATGTCGTTTATCTAACTGATTTTCATCCATATTGCCGGGACCCGATAGTACATTAAAGCCGCAAGCAGTTTTAAATGACTTTTATTCCTTTAAAAATGTCATTTTGTGCAGGGACTGTTCTAAGCATGGGAAACACGCGCCACTTTACAGGCATACTATAGACACCCCCCAGGTATGATATTTTAAGGAATATTTCACTTTTTTTTCACTTTAAGCATCACTAAAATCACTGCGCCCTAAAAAACTGCCGTTTTTAAAACTTTTTTTGCATTGATACATGTCCCCTGGGGCAGGACCCGGGTCCCCAAACCCTTTTTAGGACCATACCATGCAAATTAGCCTTTAAATTTAGCACTTTTGATTTTGAACGTTCGAGTCCCATAGACTTCAATGGGATTCTAAAGTTCACGCAAATTTTCGGTCCGTTCGCAGGTTCTGGTGCGAACTGGGGGGTGTTCGGCTCATCCCTAGTCACCGCGTTCTTGACGTTTGGAAATTCCGACAACTTTGTGTGACCGTGTATGCAAGACAAGTTTGAGCCAACATCTGTCGGAAAAAATCCATGGATTTTGTTGTCGGAATGTCCGATCAATGTCCGACCGTGTGTACAGGGCATTACAGAAATCATTTGACCTCTGTCATTACCAACAAAGGATATATAAAAAAGTATTGAGATGAACTTTTGATATTGACAAAATACTTATTTTCCTCCATAATTTGCAAATAAATTCTTTCAAAAATCAGACAATGTGTTTGTCTTGATTTGTTTCCACATTTTGTCTCTCATAGTTGAGGTATACCTATGATGACAATTACAGGCCTCTCTCATCTTTTTAAGTGGGAGAACTTACACAATTGGTGGCTGACTAAATACTTTTTTGCCCCACTGTATATACAGTCAGGTCCATAAATATTGGGACATCGACACAATTCTAATCTTTTTGGCTCTATACAGCACCACAATGGATTTGAAATTAAACTAGCAAGATGTGCTTTAACTGCAGACTTTCAGCTTTAATTTGAGGGTATTTACATCCAAATCAGGTGAAGGGTGTAGGAATTACAACAGTTTGTACAGTATATGTGCCTCCCAATTTTTAAGGGACCAAAAGTAATGGGACAATTGGATGCTCAGCTGTTCCATGGCCAGGTGTGTGTTATTCCCTCATTATCCCATTTACAAGGAGCAGATAAAAGGTCCAGAGTTCATTTCAAGTGTGCTATTTGCATTTGGAATCTGCTGCTGTCAACTCTCAATATGAGATCCAAAGAGCTGTCACTATCAGTGAAGCAAGCCATCATTAGGCTGAAAAAACAAAACAAACCCATTAGAGAGATAGCAAAAACATTAGGTGTGGCCAAATCAACTGTTTGGAACATCTTTAAAAAGAAAGAATGCACCGGTGAGCTCAGCAACACCAAAAGACCCAGAAGACCATGTAAAAACAACTGTGGTGGATGGCCGAAGAATTATTTTCCTGGTGAAGAAAACATCCTTCACAACAGTTGGCCAGATTGAGAACATTCTCCAGGAGGTAGGTGTATGTATGTCAAAGTCAACAATCAAGAAAAGACTTCACCAGAGTGAATACAGAGGGTTCACCATAAGATGTAAACCATTGGTGAGCCTCAAAAACAGGAAGGCCAGATTAGAGTTTGCCAAACAACTTCTAAAAAAGCCTTCACAGTTCTGGAACAACATCCTATAGACAGATGAGACCAAGATCCACTTGTACCAGAGTGATAGGAAGAGAAGAGTATGGTGAAGGAAAGGAACTGCTCATGATCCAAAGCATACCACCTCATCAGTGAAGCATATTGGTGGTAGTGTCATGGCATGGGCATGTATGGCTGCCAATGGAACTGGTTCTCTTGTATTTATAGTATTGATGATGTGACTGCTGACAAAAGCAGCAGGATGAATTCTGAAGTGTTTTGGGCAATATTATCTGCTCATATTCAGCAAAATGCTTCAGAACTCATTGGACGGCGCTTCACAGTGCAGATGGACAATGACCCGAAGCATACCTCGAAAGCAACCAAAGAGTTTTTTAAGGGAAAGAAGTGGAATGTTATGCAATGGTCAAGTTAATCACCTGACCTGAATCCGATTGAGCATGCATTTCACTTGCTGAAGACAAAACTGAAGGGAAAATGCCCCAAGAACAAGCAGGAACTGAAGATAGTTGCAGTAGAGGCCTGGCAGAGCATCTACAGGGATGAAACCCAGCATCTGGTGATGTCTATGCGTTCCAGACTTCAGGCTGTAATTGACTGCAAAGGATTTGCAACCAAGTATTAAAAAGTGAAAGTTTGATGGATGATTGTTAATCTGTCCCATTACTTTTGGTCCCTTAAAAAGTGGGAGGCACATATATAAACTGTTGTAATTCCTACACCGTTCACCTGATTTGGATGTAAATACCCTCAAATTAAAGCTGAAAGTCTGCAGTTATAGCACATCTTGTTTGTTTCATTTCAAACCCATTGTGGTGGTGTATAGAGCCAAAAAGATCAGAATTGTGTCGCTGTCCCAATATTTATGGACCTGACTGTATGTATGTGTATATATATATATATATATATATATATATATACACAGTATCTCACAAATATGAGTACACCCCTCACATTTTTGTGAATATTTTATTATATCTTTTCATGTGACAACACTGAAGAAATGACACTTTGCTACAATGTAAAGTAGTGAATGTACAGCTTTTATAACACTGTATATTTGCTGTCCCCTCAAAATAACTCAACACACAGCCATTAATATCTAAACCGCTGGCAACAAAAGTGAGTACACCCCTAAGTGAAAGTGTCCAAATTAGGCCCGATTAGCCATTTTCCCTCCCTGGTGTCATGTGACTCGTTAGTGTTACAAGGTCTCAGGTGTGAACGGGGGCGTGTGTTAAATTTGGTGTTACTGCTCTCGCTCCCTCATACTGGTCACTGGAAGTTCAAAATGGCACCTCATGGCAAAGAACTCTCTAAGGATCTGAAAAAAAGAATTGTTGCTCTACATAAAGATGGCCTAGGCTATAAGAAGATTGCTAAGATCCTGAAACTAAGATGCAGCACAGTGGCCAAGACCATAAAGCAGTTTAACAGGACAGGTTCCACTCAGAACAGACCTCGCTATGGTCGACCAAAGAAGTTGAGTGCATGTTCTCAGCGTCATATACAGAAGTTGTCTTTAGGAAATAGACATATGAATGCTGGCTGCATTGCTGCAGGGGTTGAAGGGGTGGGGGTCAGCCTATCAGTGCTCAGACCATACGCCGCTCACTACATCAAATTGGTCTGCAAAAGGAAGCCTCTTCCAAAGATGATGCACAAGAAAGCCCACAGTTTGCTGAAGACAAGCATACTAAGGACATGGATTACTGGAACCATGTCCTGTGGGCTGATGAGACCTAGATAAGCTTATTTAGTTCAGATGGTGTCAAGCGTGTGTGGCAGCAACCAGCTAAGGAGTACAAAGACAAGTGTGCCTTGCCTACAGTCAAGCATGGTGGTGGTAGTGTCATTGTCTGGGCAGTAGTGTATTTAGGTTTTGTGCTGCCCTAGGCCTGACTAAACTCATGCACCCCCTAATTAAAATACGACCCATCCCTTCCTGTCAAGACCACACCCCTTGCTGTTGAAGACCCGCCCTGAAATTTTCGAGTGGGGACACTAGTTCTGAGGGCCCGGGGGGGCAATGGATTTCCTTAATTTGCATAGATTTCCTCTCACTTCCTGTTTGGCTATGGGTCAGGAAGTGAAGGGAAATCTCTGCAATGGGACTGGGATGGTAAAAAATAAACTGACAGGGGCTATAACCCTCCCTTACTCTTTCCAAAATGAAAAAAAAAAGTGTTGCCCATAGTTCTACTTTAAGCACAAATTTCTGATAATTTTATGGAGAGAACTAAGAAGATATAACCATGCCAATGGTGCAGGAGAAAACATATAGCACAGTGAGGAAGGCTTGTGGTCCAGGATGATAGGACAGTCAAAATTAGAAGCAGAGCCCCCCCCCCCACTGTTATGGATAGCTACCCAAATACCGGAAGCAGTTCAGCCTCTTTATGGGGGCGCTAGACTAATTTGCCTCTCAGCCCAGTCTGCCCCATAAGACTGTCGCTACACTAACAGCGCAAGCTGGCGGGGACTCTTTCCATACTGCCCCCCTGCAAAGTGCTGACCTAGGCCTGGGCCTTGTCGGCCTAGGCCAGGATGCAGCGTTGGGTCTGGGGCTGAATGAATGGGGAACTACAGTTCATTGAGGGAGCCATGAATGCCATCATGTACTGTGACATACTGAAGCAGACTGGGCTGCAGGGTAGTATTTCAACATAATAACGACCCCAAACACACCTCCAAGACAACCACTGTCTTGCTAAAAAAGATGAGGGTAAAGGTAATGGCCAAGTATGTCTCCAGACCTAAACCCTCGAGCACCTGTAGGTATCCTCAAACGGAAGGTAAAGGAGCGCAAGGTCTCTAATAGGGATGAGCCGAACACCCCCCTGTTCGGTTCGCACCAGAACATGCGAACAGGAAAAAAGTTCGTTCGAACATGCGAACACCGTTAAAGTCTATGGGACACGAACATGAATAATCAAAAGTGCTAATTTTAAAGGCTTATATGCAAGTTATTGTCATAAAAAGTGTTTGGGGACCTGGGTCCTGCCCCAGGGGACATGGATCAATGCAAAAAAAAGTTTTAAAAACGGACGTTTTTTCAGGAGCAGTGATTTTAATAATGCTTAAAGTCAAACAATAAAAGTGTAATATCCCTTTAAATTTCGTACCTGGGGGGTGTCTATAGTATGCCTGTAAAGGGGCGCATGTTTCCTGTGTTTAGAACAGTCTGACAGCAAAATGACATTTTGAAGGAAAAAACTCATTTAAAACTACCCGCGGCTATTGCATTGCCGACAATACACATAGAAGTTCATTGATAAAAACGGCATGGGAATTCCCCAAAGGGGAACCCCGAACCAAAATTAAAAAAAAAATATGACGTGGGAGTCCTCCTAAATTCCATACCAGGCCCTTCAGGTCTGGTATGGATATTAAGGGGAACCCCGGCCAAAATTTAAAAAAAAAAATGACGTGGGGTTCCCCCTAAATTCCATACCAGACCCTTCAGGTCTGGTGTGGATTTTAAGGGGAACCCCGCGCCAAAAAAAAAAAAAAAAAACGGCGTGGGGTCCCCCCAAAAATCCATACCAGACCCTTATCCGAGCACGCAACCTGGCAGGCCGCAGGAAAAGAGGGGGGGACGAGAGTGTGGCCCCCCCTCCCTCCTGAACCGTACCAGGCCACATGCCCTCAACATTGGGAGGGTGCTTTGGGGTAACCCCCCAAAACACCTTGTTCCCATGTTGATGAGGACAAGGGCCTCATCCCCACAACCCTGGCCGGTGGTTGTGGGGGTCTGCGGGCGGGGGGCTTATCGGAATCTGGAAGCCCCCTTTAACAAGGTGACCCCCAGATCCCGCCCCCCCCCTGTGTGAAATGGTAAGGGGGTACATAAGTACCCCTACCATTTCACGAAAAAAGTGTCAAAAATGTTAAAAATGACAAGAGACAGTTTTTGACAATTCCTTTATTTAAATGCTTCTTCTTTCTTCTATCTTCCTTCATCTTCTGGTTCTTCTGGTTCTTCTGGCTCTTCTGGTTCTTCCTCCGGCGTTCTCGTCCAGCATCTCCTCCGCGGCGTCTTCTATCTTCTTCTCCTCGGGCCGCTCCGCACCCATGGCATAGGGGGGAGGCTCCCGCTCTTCTCTTCTTCTTTTCTTCTCTTCTGTTCTTCTTCATTTTCTTCTCCGGGCCGCTCCGCAATCCATGCTGGCATGGAGGGAGGCTCCCGCTGTGTGACGGCGCTCCTCGTCTGACAGTTCTTAAATAACCGGGTGGGCGGGGCCACCCGGTGAACCCCGCCCCCCTCTGACGCACGGTGACTTGACGGGACTTCCCTGTGACGTCACGGGGAATGCCACAGGGAAGTCCCGTCAAGTCACCGTGCGTCAGAGGGGGGCGGGGTCACCGGGTGGCCCCGCCCCCCGTTATTTAAGAACTGTCAGACGAGGAGCGCCGTCACACAGCGGGAGCCTCCCTCCATGCCAGCATGGATTGCGGAGCGGCCCGGAGAAGAAAATGAAGAAGAACAGAAGAGAAGAAAAGAAGAAGAGAAGAGCGGGAGCCTCCCCCCTATGCCATGGGTGCGGAGCGGCCCGAGGAGAAGAAGATAGAAGACGCCGCGGAGGAGATGCTGGACGAGAACGCCGGAGGAAGAACCAGAAGAGCCAGAAGAACCAGAAGAACCAGAAGATGAAGGAAGATAGAAGAAGCATTTAAATAAAGGAATTGTCAAAAACTGTCTCTTGTCATTTTTAACATTTTTGACACTTTTTTCGTGAAATGGTAGGGGTACTTATGTACCCCCTTACCATTTCACACAGGGGGGGGCCGGGATCTGGGGGTCACTTTGTTAAAGGGGGCTTCCAGATTCCGATAAGCCCCCCGCCCGCAGACCCCCACAACCACCGACCAGGGTTGTGGGGATGAGGCCCTTGTCCTCATCAACATGGGGACAAGGTGTTTTGGGGGGCTACCCCAAAGCACCCTCCCAATGTTGAGGGCATGTGGCCTGGTACGGTTCAGGAGGGAGGGGGGCTGCACTCTCGTCCCCCCCTCTTTTCCTGCGGCCTGCCAGGTTGCGTGCTCGGATAAGGGTCTGGTATGGATTTTTGGGGGGACCCCACGCCGTTTTTTTTTTTTTTTTTGGCGCGGGGTTCCCCTTAAAATCCATACCAGACCTGAAGGGTCTGGTATGGAATTTAGGGGGAACCCCACTTCATTTTTTTTTTTTAAATTTTGGCCGGGGTTCCCCTTAATATCCATACCAGACCTGAAGGGCCTGGTATGGAATTTAGGGGGACTCCCACGTCATTTTTTTTTTTTAATTTTGGTTCGGGGTTCCCCTTTGGGGAATTCCCATGCCGTTTTTATCAATGAACTTCTATGTGTATTGTCGGCAATGCAATAGCCGCGGGTAGTTTTAAATGAGTTTTTTCCTTCAAAATGTCATTTTGCTGTCAGACTGTTCTAAACACAGGAAACATGCGCCCCTTTACAGACACACTATAGACAACCCCCAGGTACGAAATTTAAAGGGATATTACACTTTTATTGATTGACTTTAAGCATTATTAAAATCACTGCTCCTGAAAAAACGGCCGTTTTTAAAACTTTTTTTTGCATTGATACATGTCCCCTGGGGCAGGACCCAGGTCCCCAAACACTTTTTATGACAATAACTTGCATATTAGCCTTTAAAATTAGCACTTTTGATTTCTCCCATAGACTTTTAAAGGGTGTTCCGCGGCATTCGAATTTGCCGCGAACACCCCAAATTGTTCGCTGTTCGGTGAACTTGCGAACAGCCAATGTTCGAGTCGAACATGAGTTCGACTCGAACTCGAAGCTCATCCCTAGTCTCTAACATCCACCAGCTCCATGATGTCCTCATGGAGGAGTGGAAGAGGACTCCAGTGGCAACCTGTGAAGCTCTGGTGAACTCCATGCCCAAGAGAGTTAAGGTAGTGCTGGAAAATAATTGTGGCCACCCAAAATATTGACATTTTGGGCCCAATTTGGACATTTTCACATAGGGGTGTACTGATTTTTGTTGCCAGAGGTTTAGACGTTAATGGCTGTGTGTTGAGTGATTTTTAGGGGACAGCAAATTTACACTGCTATACAAGCTGTACACTCACTACTTTACATTGTAGCAAAATTTCTTCAGTGTTGTCACATGAAAAGGTATAATTAAATATTTACAAAAATGTGAGTGGTGTGCTCACTTGAGGGGTGTACTCACTGTGTGTGTATATAATATATATATATATATATATATGTAGGAAGGCCAGTATGGTGGCCTGAATTTATGGGAGGAGCCCGGGGGGTATTTAAGCAGCACGCTCACCTGTGGTGCTTGTCGGTTTCCTGTGCGCGATACGTTACGTCACAAGGCCGACTATTCGAATACCAACGTCCGCAAGTTGTTGTCTCGCGAAGTTCCCGCATTGCTATTTTCGTGCTCGAGTGTCAGTGTTTACCGATTCGTATCGTTCGTACCACGCGTCTGGCTTGGCTGTCGCAGGTAGGGTCCCGTCGGACTTTTGTTTGTTACGCATTGTTAGATATCATGTCACTAAACCGTGATATCAAACTTACGAAGCTCCCGCAACTTTTACGTACGTTACCGCAATGTATATCACTCGCACTATCGTTATGTAACCATTTCGTGTTATTTAAGGAAACCACCGCGACGCGTGCGTCGCTTCATTTCAGGCATGTCTAAATTGCAAAAAACATGAGTCAGCAGACAGCCATAGCGATTCGCAGTTCACAATCTTATCGAACCACGTCAGTTTGATACCAATCATTTCTCATTTCTGAACATTTCTAGATACATTTCTATCATTTCAAACCATTTCAAAATCATTTCTCATTTCAGTCACATACCGCGCTCCGATTCGAATCCAGTCGCACCTAAAAGATGCACCGATTCGCTCCGGTGTGCCCCAGTAGTTACGGCCTCATTTCAGTACATGCTCCAGAGTCACGTCATAAGCAGTCGATAAAAAAAAAAAAAAAATATATATATATATATATATATATATATATATATATATATATATCGACTCACCGATTCGTACCTCTGTCATGGTTATCATTTCATTGCCACGTAGCACACTCCGATACGAATTTAGTCGCATGGAAATGCACCGATTCGTCTCGGCGTGCCCCAGGTATTTGCCACATTTCAGTACATGCTCCAGAGTCCGATGCGTTGTCAGTCGCTACAGCAGCACGACCGATTCGCGCCTCTGTCATGGCAAACAATATGTTACACCTGCACTTACCGCGCTCCGCTTCGAATCCAGTCGCATCCTCCATGCGCCGATTCGTTACGGCGTGCCCCAGGGCTCGGCCTCATTTCAGAAACATGCTCCAGAGTCCGGATCACAGCTAGTCGCAGATATCGGGCGACTGATCCGCATCTCTGTCATGGGAATTGCTACCATTTCACTCCCACAGCGCATCACCGTTTCGAAAACAGTCGCATCCGACATGCACCGATTCGTCACGGAATGCTGCAGTTGATTCGGCCGTATCCATACCTATACCAGAACTCGGATGGTTGCTAGTCGCAAAATGCGGCACAACCAATGCGAGCCTCGGTTAAGGTAAATACATTTCTCTCATTTCGTTCACACTGCGCTCCGATTCGAATCCAGATGCATCAATCATGCACCGATTCATCCCGGTGTGCACCACTGTTTTTCAATTGCCTCATTTCAGTACATGCTCCAGAGCCCGGTTTTCGGTCGGCTCAATCACGACACGACCGAGCCGGACCTCTGTCATGGAGTTCACTCATTTCATTATCAAGGCAAACATTTCAAAATCATTTCATTGTCACAAGATTGCAAGTACCATACAAGTCATTGCTTCAAGGAAGTCAGCAAACCCTTCACGAATTATCACCAAAAAAAAAAAATGGCAAGAAATAAGTTGGGTAAGTACGACTTAGAGAATCAAAGGAAAAACTTGAAATTCATGTCACCCCCAATAGGTTACAGTCAACCAAAAAATACGAGCTCAAAGACAGGATATTCTCATCAGATCAATCATGTCACAGGCCGGCAGCGAAGACTTCATGGCCCCTCTGTCACCTTCCCCGGTCTCAGAGAGCGGCAGCATGCAGTCCCTCAGGGGATGGACTATCCCCAAACTGACGGCGGAGCTAAGACGCAGAGGTGTGCCCTTCCCCGCCGCAGCGAGGAAAGGCGAGCTGTTCAAGCTCCTTTTTCCCCCACCAGCAGCAGGACCCAGTACCCAACAGGCATCCCTTCAGTCAATATCTTCGGCCATCGCACAACTTCACACGATGGTGTCGTCCCTGTCTACCTCGGTCTCAGACATACAAACCAGGGTGGCACTCCTGGAGGCTCGACCGACCGCGGCTATCGGTGGTCCTTAAAACCAAAGACCCCAGACTGAACCGCAAGTTATCTGTCCCAGAATTCACCTTGCCCTTCGGCATGCTGAGAGACGTCCCATGCTCCGCCGCCCCCAGCAGAAGGGAAGAGCTGGATTGTACCTCCATACGGTAGTAGACTTGGGCTACAAGTATGGAGGATTTCCTTTTACGATTACCACCGTTCCTTTTCCGCAAAGGCTGCAGCCAGACTCACATAGTTCCAAACAACAACAAATTGGAGTCTCATGGACACAGAGCTCTTCTGCCGCCATTTTGCCGGCTTACGCTCACCCCTAGGTGCGATTTGCCAGATCTCCATCCACACTGCCACCTGGTGCGCCAATGCGACTATCAAACGTCCTTTCGAAATTTCCCTCTACCTCCGGTGCACTTCAGGGTCAGTCGGCCCCTGAACAAACGCCTCAGGTGGACAAATTCGGACGCCCACTCCGAACCGTGGGAGGGGCAGCCATCTGCAATAATTACAATTGCGGGTCCTGCAACATCAGTCAGTGTCGCCTACTCCACATCTGCACCTTATGCCAAAGAGCGCACCCAAGGAACTTGTGCGAAGTCAAACAACAGAAGAGGGCATGACTAAGCCGGATCAACGTCTTATGGCTAAGACTCTACCTCACCTCACATCCCACCCCCTCTCTGGCCACCTACCTTATTCAGGGCTTCACAGTAGGCTTTCACACAGGCCTCATTTCACTACCCCACAGTACGTACGAATGTGGGAATCTTCGTTCAGCAGCCATCGACGAACAAACCATAGATCGGCTCTTACAAACAGAACTAGACCGAGAGTACGTTATAGGCCTTTCACTCAGCCCCCTTTCAGCACTTGGAGAGTCAGCCCTATTGGGGCTTGTCAAGGGCAAATTCACAAATACATTACGTTTGGTGTACGACCTGTCTGCGCCGCATTCTTCCCACATCCCCAGTCTCAATTCCCTGATTCCCTCCGAAGAATTCTCCCAAAAAATATTCCTCCGTAGACATGCCGATACAAGCAGTCATCAAAACAGGTACAGGTGCCTGGCTTTCCAAAGCCGACATCTCGGATGCCTTTAAGCTCCTGCCTATCCACCCATCCCTTTGGTGCTGGCATGGCATCAAATGGAAGGAGGCATATTATTTGGCCACAAAACTGACGTTCGGTTCGAAGAGTAGCCCTTGGCTCTTCGACACATTCGCTCAGTCTCTTGCTTGGATACGGTTACACAAGGCTCAGTGACAAAGTCATCCATTACCTGGACGACTTCCTACTAATAGAACCTCCCAGCAAGCCCCCAGGAGACCTCGACAAACTCAGAGCGATATTCGGAAAACTCAATCTTCCCATCGCCGAGCACAAAGTAGAAGGCCCAGCACATAACATCACCTTTCTCGGGGTCAACTTAGACACCTGCGCTATGCAAGCCAGTCTCCCCCTCGACAAACTAACCCGGTCCTTCACAAATTCACCCACACCAAGGGGTGTACCAAGAAGTAGTTGCAATCTCTCCTGGGAATGCTGAATTCGCCATGCGAATTATTCCACAAGGCCGCACCTTCGTGTCACGCCTGCTGAGATTCCTGCCAGAAACACAAGACCCCGATCAGATCTTAAATCTAGACTCCGCAGCAATAGCGGACCTATCTATGAGGGACGAATTCCTGTCCTCCCGGAATGGTATATCCCTAATTATACCCATGGTTTCAGCCCTGTCACCCCAGGGGTGACAGACGCTGCAGCCACCACAGGTTTCGCGGCAATTTTTGGCCATCATTGGTTTTCAGGACCCTGGCCTCAACAGATACTGTTGATACCCGGCTTTATTCAAACATCTTCCCTCTTCGAACTCTATCCCATAGTGGCAGCTGCACAACTCTGGGGTCACCATTGGACAGGGCAAACAGTAATCTTCACCACCGACAATCATGCCACGGCAGACATCATCAACAAAGGCAGGTCCAATCCCCTAGCAGTCATGTCCTTCCTGCGCAGATTGGTACAACTGTCCTTACAGCATCAGTTTAACATACACTGTGCATTATTCCAGGCAGATACAATTTAGCTGCTGACGCACTGTCACGTTTTAACTACACCTCCTTTTTCAAACAGGTTCCCGGAGCCGATCCAGTGTCGGCCCCTATCCCTGCCTGGTCACAACTGACCCTGGACTAGTTCAACATTACAAGGAGCAACGCAGCTCATCAATCCCTCACTCTCTCATAACACACTCAAAGCCTACCAGACAGCTTGGAAGGCGTTCAATAAATTTCTCACATCCTGCCGTAAAGGACCAATAGATGTCAAACAGGTACTGGCCTTCATTTCATACTGCCACACTCAGCTGGCTTATCTTACAATACCATTCGGCTATACCTAGCCGGCATACGACATCTCATGACCCTGGAAGACCCCACAAATCTTCACTGTTCTCATCACACGCTATACGAGCCATCCTAAGGGGCATCCAGAAACAATAACCAGTGATCAGTACTAAGCGCTTACCCATTACGGGCCCATCTTCAGGGATATGTCGACTATTCTGGCTACTTCGCCATTCGGTCTGCTGCCCAGCACGGCCTACAAGCAGCGATATAGTTGGCTTACTACGGGTTCTTGCGACCTGGCGAATTCACCTATAACCACCCCACAGACCAAGTTTTATGCAGACGGCACTTGCTTCGCCACCAAGACCATTTCATCCTTCACCTCGAGGTTTCTAAAACCCAGCAAACAGGCTCTGGAGTGGACATTCACCTCTACAGAACCAATAACAGCTGGTGTCCAGTCACCGTACTTAAACGTCTCCTCTCACTCCTGCCTGAACAATCGGACACCAGTCCTCTTTTACCATTCCCAGTTAAACCCTTAAACGCATGTCAGTTTGTAAAACACATAAGGATACTTCTCCGCAATCTTCACCTTAACCCCAGTCAGTACTCCGGACACTCCTTCCGCATCGGAGCAGCCTCCGCAGCAACCCACCAGGGGGTTCCAGACCACATCATCAAAAAACTAGGCAGATGGAAATCAGCCTGCTTCGCCCGGTATATACCCAATCCTCAAGTAGAGATGGCACAGGCATTCTCCAAATTGGCTCAATGAATACCTGAAAACCAATAATATATCATACCCCTACCTGAATGTTTTTGCCCCCTTATTTTGGCATACCGGCCATTAGACCAAGGCACACTTTCAGGTCCATTTCATATGGTAAGTCCACACTTCCAGGTCTATTTCCGATGGTAAGTCTTATCTTTACTATAAGTGTTATCTATGTCCATATCGGACATAGGGCTCCAACCATAAGTAGGAAGGCCAGTATGGTGGCCTGAATTTATGGGAGGAGCCCGGGGGGTATTTAAGCAGCCCGCTCACCTGTGGTGCTTGTCGGTTTCCTGTGCGCGATACCCACCCTCCCATCCCCATTTCACAGCATTTCTCAACTATTCATTTCATTCATTTCTCTTTCAGAATAATCATTTCTTAAACCAGGGTATGCCCCCTTATTTTGGCATACCGGCCATTAGACCAAGGCACACTTTCAGGTCCATTTCATATGGTAAGTCCACACTTCCAGGCCTATTTCCGATGGTAAGTCTTATCTTTACTATAAGTGTTATCTATGTCCATATCGGACATAGGGCTCCGACCATAAATATATATATATATATATATATATATATATATATATATATATATATATATATATATATATATATTTTTTTTTTTTTTTTTTTTTTTTTTGAGTGGACCCTTCTTAAACAATTGCCTTTGAAACATTTACTTAAGCTCTCTCCTAATACAATGGTAACATGCTGTAAATAATATTGTTGTATGTTGGGCTAAAGTCAATTTGGTAGTTAAATGCTTCTATTATTCTACATTGCTTATGTAACTATAGTCAACAAGTCAGGTAACCACGGGCAACCATAGCTTGACCTTTTGACCTATATGACCTTTGGAATGTATGATACAATTGTTACACCTAGAGGTTGAATTGGGAAATGTTTCTCCCATAGAAGGTTATGGAGAAGGAAGTAGAGAGAAAAGATTCCATGTGGGACAGTCTACCAAACTTTCCAAATAAAAGGTTGGCTGGTTAAGCTGACAGGACTCTATAATGACATAACACCAAGGAAGGTCTGTGCCAGAAGAGAGTTCATCTGAGGCCTCTTTTAGCCCAATCTCTTGCAATGGCTTGTACAGTAAGCCTGGGATCCTGGTTGCCTATGGAGATCATGGAGCCTCTATAGCATGAGCTAAGTAACCTTTTTTGTGTATTTCTATTGTATACAGACCATAGTTCATGTTTATTCACTAGGAAGTAGGTAGCATTTTGCTTGCTATATGTACTGTATATCCACCTGTCTTGTATTGTTTTCCTATAATTGTAATAGTTTGTATGTGAAGCATTTTTGTTTAGTAAAAGCACATTAATACACTACAGAGGTCTAAGCTTCCTTGCTTCTAATGCAAAGTGACCTTAATAGACGCAAAGCAAAACAACCTCCCACCTAAGGCCATGTCTCCAGCACATTTTACTTATTCCAGGGCTTCATCATCTCTGTGGGTGAAGTGTCTTAGGGCTTTTGCCTTAGGTGGGAGGTGATTAATTGTGTGCAGTATGCTATATTAACTGGCCTTTTCATATGTCATTGGTGTGCTCCCTGATTCTTTGGTAACTGGCATGGAGCAGGTGGAGGCTCCTGAACTTTGGTACCTGGCTGACCCATAGGACTAAGAGACTTCTTTGGGGTGCTTCAAAGTAGTGATCCACACAGATATCATATACCAGTCATCCTGTTACAGTTCAATTATGTTTTTTCCCTCTCTCACTTGTCTACATACAGTCCTTTCTGTTATATTATTATCACTGATAAATGTGACAGCCCCCTCCTGGTTGTTAGGGATCTGGAACCCACCAGCATGCTAACAATTAGTAAATCCACACTCTGAGCATTCAGCTGTTACCCGAAATGGCAGCCCCCCCCAATTCCATAACAGATGCCTCAAGTCAAGTGGATCTGAGCATGCAGCCTGATGGTCAGGAAAGAAGAAGCAATGAACATGCTGCCGCCTTCCCTTCTAGGCTACATTCCCTCAACATGGGGGCTATCTTGCCAGGGGGGAACCCATGGCAAAGCAGCTTTTCCCTGTGTTGATGAGGACAAGAGCCTCTTCCCACAACCCTTTCCAAGTGCTTGTGGAGGTCTGCAAGGTCCTCAGGTGGGGGGCTTATCAGAATCTAGAAGTCCCTTAAAAAATGAGAGGTCCCACATATGCTGCCTTTCCCCTACACACATGAGTATAGGGATACAAAGTAAATACAAAGTAAAAAAATTCAATGGTAAATAAACACACACACTTTTTGACAAATTCTTTAACCACTTGCCTACTGGGCACTTAAACCCCCCTCATGACCAGACCAATTTTCAGCTTTCGGTGCTCTCACACTTTGAATTATAATTACTCAGTCATGTAATACTGTACCCAAATTAATTTTTGTCCTTTTTTTCATACAAATAGAGCTTTCTTTTGGTGGTATTTGATCACCTCTGGGTTTTTTATTTTTTGTGCTATAAATGAAAAAAGACCGATCATTTTGAAAAAAAAAACATTTTTCTTTGTTTCTGTGATAAAATTTTGCAAATTATTAATTTTTCTTCATAAATTTTGGCAAAATTTATACTGCTACATATCTTTGGTAAAAATAACCCAAATTAGTGGATATTATTTAGTCTTTGTGAAAGTTAGAGAGCCTACAAGCTGTGGTGCAAATCATAAAAAATTGAATAAAATAATAAATATTTTGGGTGGCCACAATAAAAAATCTCATTTCTTGTGACCCGAACAAGCCAGGAAAGTAAAAATACCCCCCAAATGACCCCTTTTTTGAAAGTAGACATTCAAAGGTATTTAGTAAGAGGCATGGTGAGGTTTTTGATGTTGTCATTTTTTTCACACAATTCTTTGCAAAATGAAGATTTTTTTTCCACAAAATTGTCATTGTAATAGGTTATTTTTCTCACATGGCATGTGTATACCACAAATGATGCCCCAAAATACATTCTGCTACTCCTGCTGAGTATTACGATATCACATGTGTGTGACTTTTCCGAAGCCTAGCCACATAGAGAGGCCCAACGTGCAGGGAGCACATCAGGTGTTCTAGGAGCATAAATTACACATCTAACTTGTTGACTACCTATTACACTTTTGAAGGTCCTGGAGCACTAGGACAGTGACACGTGACACTGATGTGGCACTGATAACAGATGGCACTGATACGTGGCTCTGATGGCATGTGACACTGATGTGACACTGATGACAGATGGCACTAATACGTGGCACTGATGACAGATGGCACTAATATGTGGCACTGATGACACTTGGCACTGATGACAGATGGCACTAAAATGGCCAAGATCTCATTTCCAATTTTATTGAAGCATAAGACTAGAGGTGGAGGGAATTTTTTGAATCTTAAAAACTACTATCTAGCGGCCTGCTTAGACCAAGCTAAAGCTTGGTTTGATCCACTTTCAGACAAACTGTGGGTCCAGATTGAGAAGTACATGGCTGGCAATCGGCATCTGCCATCTATGTTACTGTCATATCTTACTAACATGACACTGAACTATATGACTCTTCCCTCCATAGAAGCTACACTATTAGCATGGAAAAAATTACACGCTACAATGCCCAAGGACACAATGGAAAAATGCACAGACTTCACAGTGCAAGTTTATGAATATATCATACCGAATCTATCTATCTATACTACCTTAGTTGAAGGAAGGAATACTGACTTACAAATAACTAAATAACCTAGTCCCCCATCATTCTGCTATATCCAAATTACTCACTTTCACAATAAAAATACGAATATACAGTACATTACAACGTCCATAGGGAACCTTGGTCATACTTGATGTCTAATCATGATGGACTTAAAGGTCTGTCATGGTTTTACAATCAACTTCAATTTTGGAGAACTTTTCAAAAATCCTCAAATATGCACAACTGGGAAAAAGAACTGGAAAACTCCTACTCACTAAAGGAATGGCAAATGGCCATACAATCTCATTTTCACCTCTCCCATTGTGTGAATCACTGGGAGTTGATACTAAAAATTCTGTACAGGACCTACTTAACTCCAGTTAGATTGGCACAAATTGACCCAAACTCATCCCCCAACTGTTGGAGGGGGTGTGGGGAAAGAGGCGGCATCCTACATGTACTTTGGAGGTGCAAAGGTGTGAGGAGCTTTTGGAAAAAAAATTCTCCCTAATTGCCAGTGTTACAGGTCTGATTATTCCACCGTCACCACAAATGGTTATACTCAGTATAGGAATACACTCAGTGCCTACACAATTTAGGCCCCTGGTCACCCATGTCTTAATAGCAGCAAAGTTAACCATCACGTCCAAATGGAAATCCGCTATGGCTCCTAATGTCTCTGAAGTTATTCAAAGAGTTAAGTTACAATATACATATGAAAAATATTTTGCTATAAGAAATTATAACTTACCCAAATTTAAATCCTGCTGGGATGCATGGGCAACGTGCTATCCTAGTGATTAATGGGAGACTGACCATTTGTTTATCTGTCTGGTACATGTTTTACGTCTTTATTATTTCTGTTTGTTTTCTGTTATAACTTTGTATATGCCAAACGGAAACAGTGAATAGGTCAACTTAAACAGGCCAGTGGTTGCACTTACTACAGTGCGGTGGGTGCTGTCGTGTACTCTGTGGCACAGTTAGTTCCCTTTAGGGGTGCCAGGAGCGCACGGCTGCACCATTACCAAGTAGGAACCGAAAATACTGTGTCCGCTTAATTCTTGTATTGAAAGACCCTCAATGTTATACGTTTTTCCTAAAAGTACTAAGGTATTCATCAATGGCTATCCAGATGCCCATTTTGTTTATGTTATGTAATCTTTGTAACATACTGTTGAAAACACAATAAAAACTATTTGAAAAGAACTCTAGGCTCCTTCCCTACAAAATGTTCAGGGTAACATTATTCATTGCTGAAAAAGCTAATTAGCTAGAGTTATGGTTGCACACAGCTCACCGAGTCAGAGGGCTGACTTATCCAGTTCTACCCCCTCTGCCTGCTCTGTATGGCCTCATAAATATTTTCAGCTAGAGTGGGTAGACCTGAAAGCAAAACTGTTTTGTTCTTTCTTTAGAAAACCCATAATGTTCATTAAAACGATGTCTACAGTGCACAATTCTGCCAGAGATGTTTTTGAAATTTTTGCACACATGTTTAACCACCTCCCGCTCGCCGTATAGACAAATGATGGCGGAGCAGGGTAGCTCTTGTTCTGGGATGATTTCATATGATGGCGCCTAGTTTAGTCGCGATCATGCAATGTGGCAATTGCAGGAGCACCGTGTCCCTGGGACACAGTACAACCCCAATTTTGGCAAAGAGCAGTGGCTGTGGCTCTCTATCCATGTGATCAGCTATGGTAGAAAGAAATCCTGGATAGCCGCACTCTGGGATAAGGACATCTTTATTTCAATAGAATCCAAACATACAGTCAATTGCAGAGAGGTACAGGGTGGTAGACTGCTAACGCGTTTCACATCATTTGGATGCTTATTCGTAGCTAGAGAGGGATAGTAGTAGTGTGGTATAAATAGAAAAGTGAAAAAGTAAAAGAGGGGGGGGCGGGGTATGCATGCCGGTAAAACAACCAATCACCGTGCTGCATAGCAAACCCACCCTCTCAGTGTGATTAAAACAATACTGATCCCATTCAAAAACTACACCTGCTAAAAGAGGAGAGAAAACATCCATAGTTAACCTAACCAAAATGCATAATGAAAAATATAAGTAGACAAAACTGTCATGCCAATAAAAATCAGCACGAACACATAAAAATAACTGAAAAAAAAAGAGAAAAGAAAAAGGTAGGTATTGAATGCTAAAAACCTTCCATAGCAGGTGAAGCCGCAACAATGGAACAAACTTGGGTAGTTGGGAGTGCTGAAAAGGTGTCAAAGTACTCTCATAACCCTAAAACAGCAAATGTGCATAAGCAGTTTAAATGAAATATGCACACATTTTCATGGGATCAAAGTACAAGCATATTAGACATGAGATCAGCGTGTATATACATTAAACATGAAATTTAGAGATATATGCACATTACTCCTCCACCTCTTCCAATCATTCTTAACCACTTGTATTTTATAGACGAGAGAGTTGACAAAAATATATGCAGTGAAAAATATATACATAGATCTGAAAAAGGGATCGGTCCAACTACCCGAAAGAGTGGTTACAAATGTGTCAAAAGTATTAAACATGTAGCATCGCATCTAAAGCACTGGTGTCAGATAAGTCTTTACTTTCTGAAAAGAAAAAACAGTAAAAAACCGACAAACAGAAGCATAAAAATGGATAAGACACCAGATGAACCACAAAAAAAGTATAGATAAATATCCATTGTTGTTGATATTAAACTCCCATGACAATATCATGTTAGCTGTGTGGTCAATAATGAAAAGGTGTATGATCAACCACATAGGAAACATAGAAAAACCCAACAAAGGAACCAAAACAAAGAACCGAATGAACTATTAAATTAATGCAGTTTCCACATAGATCAACATGCTGGCAGACTATGCTACAACAGCAAATGTATAGAGACCATAAGTCTCACTCCATGTGCTGAAATAGGTTGAGTTGAATAATAACACGAAAGAGAGTAACCTCAAACGCACACAGATAGATTTTAAGCAAGAGGAATTGAATCGCATACAGAGTGAAATGGCCCTAATCCAAAAAGACCTCATAGCACAACAACAAGCACCTGATTATGCTAATCTTGATGGGCAGTTGAACAAAAGACTGGACAAACTTGAAAGAAATGTCATTTCCACAGAAAACGATAAAAGGACAAGGGATCAATTGGATTATGACACCAACAAAGTGTACTTATGGAAAAAAAACCCTTTTCAATCCCACTATCCACGGAGGTCCACCCCAAAGAAGAGGGTCAGTTTTTCTGACACAGAAGGGGAGCGCACTTGTGATACCTTAGCAACTACCGGATCCGATTCCTCTTCTGATGGTAATCGCACCACTACCAAAACCAATCCGATATCTTTAAACCCGGGCGGACATGGCCGAAACAAGAAAAAAGGGAAGAAAAGAGGAAAACACGGAGGGGGGGGGGGGAGGCACAGAAGAGACAGGTACAAATCACTACCAGCTGCGGGGTCGGAAATAATGGACACCCTTAACGTAGTCAACCTTTCATCTCGCCTTCTATCCATCTCTGATATTTCCCTGTTGTCTAGGGGTTTGAATTTTTGCCCCACGAACCACTTTGATTTGTTCAACACTGTTCTTGATGTGAACAGATTCGTACGGACTTTGACACTACAAAAACACTACTATATGGAGAATGAAGATGATCAAATCATCCCACATCCGAATCAAACTACTTCACAACAGAGTCTTCAGCCAACTGGTGAGTCAACTCCTTTTCCTATTTTATTTTCCGATGTATGTACATCAGTAGACCTATCAGATTTAGCTATTGAATCAAGCCCACATACACCGGCAAATTGGTAGAGAAGGATTTGGCACACCTTGCAAAGAGCATTGTCCATAACAAATCTGGGAACCTCACTGCTGAGGAGAAAAAATCTCTTAACAACTTACATAAAGATCCCTCGATTGTAATAAGAAATGCAGATAAAGGGGGGGCTGTGGTGATCCTAAATGCCTCTGCATATAGAGAAGAAGCTCTACGCCAGCTGTCAGATTCTTCTACCTAAAGCAAACTGAAAGGTGATCCCACTGAACCTTTCAAAAAGGAGTTGGTATGTCTTCTTGACAGAGCGGTCTCTATAGGCATCTTTACCCCTAAAGAGAAAGATATGTTCATCCCTGCATTTCCAGTTATGCCCATTTTCCATCACCTTCCTAAGCTACATAAAGGTCTTTCACCACTTACAGGAAGACCAATTGTAGCTGGCATTGACTCTCTAAATGAACGTTTGGGCCAATGGGTTGATCAGCAACTACAGCCTCTAGTGACTAACCTTCCTGGATATTTACGGGACACTAAACAACTTCTGTCCAAACTGAAAGGGATGTCCTGGGAGAAGAATTTTCACTGGATCACTTGTGATGTGTCCAGCCTGTACTCTTCCATCCCACACAGCTTAGGTCTTTGGGCCGTGGCCTTCTTTTTGGAAAAATCTGGTCTTTTTTCTCTAGTTGTGCAGGAATTTATCATCATGTGTTTAGAATATTTACTTACACATAATTTCTTTATGTTCGACGGGGAGTACTATCTCCAGAAGTCCGGCGCCTCTATGGGCGCGAAGTTCTCACCAACCCTGGCCAACCTTTACATGGGGTGGTGGGAAATGCTCCGCATTTTTGGGGATGACAGTCCCCGCCGATTAGATACAGTGTTTTACTGTAGGTATATAGATGACCTGTTATTCATTGTGTCTGACCCACTGGTTGAAATTGATAAGTGGCTTCTTTACTTAAACGATAATAACTTGAATTTAAAATTCACGGTAAAATGGATCCAATTTCTATTGAGTTTCTGGATGTTCTCTTCACATCGGATGGTCCTGAGGTCACTTCTAACCTATACAGAAAACCCAGTGCGGGTAACACACTCCTTAGGGCCGATTCTAATCATCCTGGACATACCATTAGGAATATCTCACTTGGACAGTTCCTAAGGCTGAGGAGAATCTGCAGTAAGGAGAGTGATTTTGATAGGGAAGCTATCTCTATGTCCTCTAGGTTTATGGACAGAGGATATTCTCCAGCTACCATCAATACAGGTCTGTCCATAGCCAAAAAGACACCCCGTCACCAGCTCCTTGTGGATAAGATTAAAGACAGGGAGGATCCTAGGTCCCACAAGGGACCATCCTTTATCCCCACTTTCTCCACACCCTATAGTGTGGAATTCCACAAGATACAAAAAATTGTCACTAAGTATCTCCCGGTCCTGTCCAATGATCCCATCTACTCCAAAGTTTTGGCTAAGGGTATCCGCAGTGTCTCTAGAAAAGCGCCATCCCTTGGTAACCTTCTGTCACCCAGCCTCTTTTCCAGAATAAACAAATCTAAAAATTGGTTATCATTTCAGGGCACTTTTAAGTGCGGTGCTCGTAACTGTAACTATTGTCCATTTGTTAAGGGTGGAGACGTGGTGACATCAATGTCCACAGGAAAGTCCCATAAAATTAACTCTTTTGTTAATTGTAACACACGTTATGTAATATACGTTATTACATGCACTACATGTTCCATCCAATATGTAGGGAGAACTACACGCAGGCTGAAAGACCGGTTGTACGACCATCTCTACGACATTGACAAGGACCATGCCACAAACGTTGCACGTCATTGGAACGAAGTCCATCAGAAGGACACGTCTTGCCTTGTTATACAAGGCATTGACAAAATTAGGACACCACCGAGGGGGGGTGACAAATTTAGAATCTTATGCAGACGAGAAGTCCAATGGATTTTCTTTCTCAACACTAGATGACCCCTCGGGCTCAATTTCGAGTGGGATGTGTCACATTTTTATGAATAACCGTACATGCGTCCTGCGCCTTCGCATACATATAAATGACTTTACCTGTAGTTTTTGTTATCCATATCCTCAGTAGTCCACCATCTGTGATTTTACCAACATTAATCAGTTCCCCTAAATTTGTTATCATTAGAAAGTTGCATCAGCCTGCTTATGCATTGTCTACTATTTACTATGTTTCATTGATATTTACATTATACATTTTTTTACTGTTGATAGATTAGATATCCGGTTTTCGTATATTCTGCACTCCTGGTAGATTGGAAACACAATTCCCCAGGCCTAAGTTGTTTAGGCTTCAGCTTTATGCCATAACAAGTAGTAGCATTTTTTCAGCAGTTTGAGTGAGACTCCTCGAGAGACCCTTTTGAGTCTCCGAATGTACGGCATAATACAGTAAGGCTCGATATAGACTATTTTGTCTTCTCCGCCTTTTGGCTTTATTTATTATTTTTTGTCAGCCTCACTCTGGATTTGTGGTGTCTCTATAGCGGGCCTTGGTGTCCTGCAGCACGAGAAGTGAGACTTCGGGAATTTCTAATTGCATGGTATTATGCAGCAAGGCCGCCATAACAATATATAATATAAAAAGACTGGTCTATCTAGTCAGATATACTAAACTGTAGTCCCATTGACATTAATTTTTTTGATAGTTAACTGTGATGTGCTGCAGCACTTCAAGTGAGACCCTTTCGAGTCCCCGAATACATGGCATAATGCAGTTAGGTTTGTTATAAACCATTTTGTTTTTCTTGCCTCTCGGCTTTATTATTTTTTTTGTCAATCCCACTCCAGATTTATGGTATTCCTATAGCGGGCCATGGTGTTCTACAGCACTAAAAGTGAGACTTTGGGAATTTCTAATCACACGGCACTATGCAGCAAGGTTTCCAAATACTCATACATTTTGCATTTTTGGTAGATGGGAAACACGATTCCCTAGGCCTAAGTTTTTTTAGGCTTCAGTCTTATGCCATAGCAAGTAGCACTATATATATTTTTTCAGCAGTTTGAGTGAAACTCTTTAAGTGAGACTCTTTTTGAGTCTCCGAATGCATGGCATAATACAGCAAGGCTTGTTATGGACTTTTTTGTCCTTTCTGCCTTTTGGTTTTATTTTTGTCAGTCCCACTCTAGATTTGTAGCGTTTTAATAGCAAGCCGTGGCGTCCTGCAGCACGAGAAGTGAGACTTTGGGAATCTCTAATTGCATGGTATTATGTAGCTAGGCCGCCTTAATAATATATAATATAAAAAACTAGTTTAATCTAGTCAGATACCATAAGCTATAGTCCCATTGACATAATTTTTTGACAGTCAACTGTGAGATGCTGCAGCACTTCAAGTGAGACTCTCTCATGGCTCAATGCTGTTAGGTTTGTTATAGACCATTTTGTTCTTTTTGCCTTTTGGCTTTATTATTTTTGCCAATTCCACTCTAGATTTATGGTATTCTTATAGTGAGCCATGGTGTTTTGCAGCACGAGAAGTGAGACTTTGGGAATTTCCAATCGCATGATACTATGTAGCAAGGCCGCCTTAATAATTCTTAATTTTTCTTTTGGATGCAGGTCTGGGCTTTGTTTGATGCAGATTCCATAGCCACCCTACTATATCTGTGTGCATTTGAGGTTACTCTCTTTCGTGTTATTATTCAACTCAACCTATTTCAGCACATGGAGTGAGACTTATGGTCTCTATACATTTGCTGTTGTAGCATAGTCTACATAGCATGTTGATCTATGTGGAAACTGCATTAATTTAATAGTTCATTCGGTTCTTTGTTTTGGTTCCTTTGTTGGGTTTTTCTATGTTTCCTATGTGGTTGATCATACACCTTTTCATTATTGACCGCACAGCTAACATGATATTGTCATGGGAGTTTAATATCAACAACAATGGATATTTATCTATACTTTTTTTGTGGTTCATCTGGTGTCTTATCCATTTTCATGCTTCTGTTTGTCGGTTTTTTACTGTTTTTTCTTTTCAGAAAGTAAAGACTTATCTGACACCAGTGCTTTGGATGCGATGCTACATGTTTGATATTTTTGACACATTTGTAACCACTCTTTCGGGTAGTTGGACCGACCCCCTTTTTCAGATCTATGTATATATTTTTCACTGCATATATTTTTGTCAACTCTCTCGTCTATAAAATACAAGTGGTTAAGAATGATTGGAGGAGTTGGAGGAGTAATGTGCATATATCTCTATATTTCATGTTTAATGTATATACACGCTGATCTCATGTCTAATATGCTTGTACTTTGATCTCATGAAAATGTGTGTATATTTCATTTAAACTGCTTATGCACATTTGCTGTTTTAGGGTTATGAGAGTACTTTGACACCTTTTCAGCACTCCCAACTACCCAAGTTTGTTCCATTGTTGCGGCTTCACCTGCTATGGAGGGTTTTTAGCATCCAATACCTACCTTTTTCTTTTCTGTTTTTTTTTCAGTTATTTTTATGAGTTCGTGCTGATTTTTATTGGCATGACAGTTTTGTCTACTTATATTTTTCATTATGCATTTTGGTTAGGTTAACAATGGATGTTTTCTCTCCTCTTTTAGCGGGTGTAGTTTTTGAATGGGATCAGTATTGTTTTAATCACACTGAGAGGGTGGGTTTGCTATGCAGCACGGTGATTGGTTATTTTACGGGCATGCATACCCCGCCCCCCCTCTTTTACTTTTTCACTTTTCTATTTATACCACACTACTACTATCCCTCTCTAGCTACGAATAAGCATCCAAATGATGTGAAACGCGTTAGCAGTCTACCACCCTGTTTGTCTCTGCAATTGACTGTATGTTTGGATTTTATTGAAATAAAGATGTCCTTATCCCAGAGTGCGGCTATCCAGGATTTCTTTCTACCTCACTGAAAACCAGCAAAGCCAGCACCTGGAACCAGTTCTTACTAGGGCGGTGTCATTCCAGAGCAAGAGTGTTTGTGAGCTGCATCTCCTTTTTTCATGTGATCAGCTATGTCCAATCACAACCGGTCACATAAACAAGGAGATGCTGTTTATCGGCTCTCCTCGCCTCACACTGACAGAGATGTGTATAGGTATTCAGGGCTGATAATCAGTGCCCTGATCACAATGCATCCCCAAAAGTGCCCATCAATGATGACACTCTGGGCCCATCAATGACAACACTCTATGATCATCAGTGACCCCACTCTGTGCTCATCAAAGAGGCCAATCAGTGCTGCCTATCAGTGCCTGCCAATCAGTGCCACCCATCAGTGCTCATCAGTGCCGCCCATCAGTGCCTATCAGTGCCACCTATCAGTGCTCATCAGTGCCGCCTATCAATGCCACCTATCAGTGCCCATCAGTGCTGCATATTAGTGCCTCCTCATCAGTGCCACCCCATCAATGCCATCAGTGCCCTTAGTGCCACCTCATCCTTGACCATCAGTGCCACCTCATCAGTGACTATCAGTGCAGCCTATCAATGCCCATCAGTGAAGGAGAAAAATTACTTATTTACAACATTTTTAGGTGACTGGTTCTCTTTAAGGAGACATGCAGAGTCTAAAAAACCCTGCATGTCTCCTCTGCGCTCCACTGAATACATTGCAATGCACATTACATTCCAATACATTGTTTTCCATGTATGCTGGCCAAGGAAAGTGACAGGTGACCTGGAATTGACATCATACATGTCATTTTCCCAGTCATAGCAAGAAGGGGAGGAGAGCGGACGTGTGTTTGCTCTTCTCATTCCAATTCACTTAAAAGAAAGATACATGCAGAAATATTATAGATGTTAGAGACAATATTAAGGTATATGTCCTACCTGTTTGTATGGAAACAATAAGTTTGTTGAAAAGTTGGTATGACACACTATATAGTAGATGTCAACCGGAAGATAATAGATGCATAACAAACAGTCATTTATAACACTTTTTATAATGATGTTAGATATACCCCTTTATGTTCTCAGTATCACGAAAT
This sequence comes from Aquarana catesbeiana, assembly GCF_042186555.1. Taxonomy (NCBI): domain Eukaryota; kingdom Metazoa; phylum Chordata; class Amphibia; order Anura; family Ranidae; genus Aquarana; species Aquarana catesbeiana. The sequence continues at coordinate 851,911,836 of NC_133324.1, forward strand.
CTCACAAAATATTGCATGCTCCAAATGATGTAAAAGGGTTTTATAAAGGGGTATGAAAATAAATGAACCATATATATAAAATAAATTACTATGTTTAGATATGTGGCTAATCAACAGTCTATAAGCCCTTAAATTGGGCTAAAAAAGATGCAGGAATGTAAAAAGTAATTTAAAGCTGTCCACAAAAGCACATTTCTTTATCATACATCACGGGACACAGAGCCACAGTAATCACTGTATGGGTTATATAGGCACCTTTAGGTGATGGACACTGGCACACCCTAGACAGGAAGTTTAGCTCCCTATATAACCCCTTCCCTTTTTTTTCGCCAGTGTCTTAGGTATTGGTTGTGCTATGCTGAGCTCCACTGGAATATTCCTTTGCTGGGACAAGCTATGCAACCGGATCCATTCAAAGCGTCTTTTTAGGCTGAATTGAATGGTTCCCGGGCCTCGTGTCAGAAGAAACGAGGTTTTGCCTGTAACGCTTCTCTTTTTAGAGAGCTGGACCCCGGGATCCAGTGCTTGGTTTTTTCAGCCATATTTCCTGGTGGGGTGCTTTATGGGTCCAGGGGTGTGGATCCCCTGATAAAAAAGGGGCCCCAGTTTTTTAAACGGAGCCCGCCATGAGTGGTAAAGATTGGGTCTGTCTGGTTTACCACAGAACCCTGCAGCTGGATAAGGTAAGTGGAGATTCCTAAGGAATTTTCTAATTCTTATGGGTTTTCTCCTTTAAGTAGAATGTTGTCATGCCTAAAGTCACCACCGGGGGCTATCAAGAGCACATACCTGATCCATGCTTGTCAGTCTCGCTCTGTGTCATTACAAGCTGCACGCTTCCTCCAGCCCAAGCCTCAGATAAGATGTTGGAAAGGGGGTTTTTCTTTTAGATATCGCCCAACTGGACTAGTATTTATTTCTCTCCAGGAAGCGAGGGGGCTCAGACCAGTCGGCGGTATGCCGTGCCGCTCCCGCCGCCACCGCCATAGTATGGCAGAATTCTTCCAACAGCTCTCCTCCTCCACCCCAGCCCTCCCCTGCATGCCGATCCAGTCAGATTGGAGCCCCACTAGCGCAGTAAAGCAGTCTTTTTAAAAAAAAGTGAGGGGGCGCGATGGGAAGTCAGAGGGAGGGGGTGGGGCTTAGCACGACGTCGAGGTGCTTCAACATTCACAATGCAGGGGCTGTGTAGGCTATAAATACACCTTTTTGCAGGTGCATTTAGCTGATGGAGGGACACAGAGCAGACGGGGTCATCTGAGTGTTGGTGACACAGACATTCCCAGGACATGTAAAATAAATAAAAATAAAAAAGAAAAATGTGCGCTTACATTACATAATATATATCCTTCTCACGGACTCCAAATAAAACTATCGCTATGTTTCACAGCAAATTATGATATAAAAATTAATGAAAAATTAATTCATATATTGATTATATACAACATTCAACACATAACAGTAAATAAAGTGCTAAAAAGTAGTGATCAAATTCAATCCACCCAAGTGCAGAATTAAAAGTGTGAGATTATATGCAACTTTCAAAAACCGCATAAGTAGCAAGGAATTGCAATGTCCACAGTTCATAAATCGCATCCCATATGAATGTAGGAAGGGATAAAGGGACGTGAAGGAACATCCAGCCACCAGTGGGTCCAAGGGGTAATAACAGATGTACCCTTACCATACACGTTGGACCTCCTTTATAGCAAGGTCATAGAAACATGCAGATTTGGCCCTCTGCAGGGACATAAGATGACAGCTCAACCCGCAGCAGGAGATGATTCCGACACTTCCACGTTTGAGACACACTCCCTCGTCACAGAAACCATGGATGGAAGAGGAGGGAGAGGGGAGAAAAAACTCCAATAATGTAATACGTTTAAAAAGACTTTATTGCCTCGATCCACCAGGCAGCATATTACACAATTTATCCAAAGAAAATTATTAAAAAACGTGAAAATTTAAAACAAAATAGAACGCTCGTGCACAATTACATGGGGCTCTATGGCATACTGGCACACACTGCGTAGCCATGCCCTACAGGTTTCGTCAAACGTGATGACCTTTTTGCAGGTGCATTTAGCTGATAGAGGGACAAAGAGCAGACGGGGTCATCTGAGTGTTGGTGACACAGGCATTCCCAGGACATGTTTACTTAAGCATCAGGCTGAGCCTTGATAGCAGTGGCAGTTGCTGGACTATTTGCTCAGCAGTGGGTGCATTTTTGGTAGCAACTCTGCATTTGTGCTTAGCACTATGAGCAGAAGGGGAGGTACAAATACCCCAAAAAACAGGGGCTCAAAGGGATCTCCCTTAAGCTCTGAGGACCCTCCCTCTGCAATGCCACCCCCCCCCGAAAGGCCTAGGGAGGCTGGTCAGAATGAGCCATCGGGGTTATCAGGGGTTACAACTGCTTCCGGCAATTCAGCCCCTGTATATATTACTGAGGAGATTTTCTCCTCAGCCATGATTGGATTGGAGGAAAGATTAGCTGCTTTAATCGCATCTTCATAGAGTGCAAGAAAATGCATTAGGTCCCCTTCTACCACCCAGGACCCTCAAACAGAGGAACAGCGGGAGAGGAAAGATGATTCTCCCTCAGGGGACTGTGAAGAGGCTGATGACTCCTCTTCCATGGGATCAAGTGGGGAAGGACCTTCTTCAGCTTCACAGGCTGAGAAATTGCTGGTGCCATCTCTTACTGAAAAGGTCCACTCCACATTTAAGCTACCCTTAACAGAGTCGGTTGAAAAGCCCACTACTTGTTTGGGCTCACTGACGCCTCCTCAAGCTTTCCATGTCCATTCATTGCTGGAAAAGCTTATGTATTTTGAGTGGGATCGCCCAGATAAGCACTTTTCCCTCCTAAAAAGCTTTCAACACTTTATCCTATGGAGGAATTATTTACAAAGATGTGGGGTATACCAACAATTGACGCTGCTATATCCTCTGTAAGTAAAAGTTTGACTTGTCTTGTCGGCAATGCTCAAATGCTTAGGGATCCAACCAATAAAAAGTTGGAATTCCTGTTAAAAAACATTTTTTCTTTGGCAGGTTCAGTAGCTCAACCTGCAGTCATAGCAATTGGGGTGTTTCAATCCCTGAGGGACCACTTGAAACAGGTGCTCAAGGTTTTCCCTGAACAGCAGGCCCAGGATTTAGCCTAGGGGCTTTGTGTTTTTCAATTGACGCAATCAGAGATTCTATTCTTCAGACCTCTAGCCTTACGCTTGGGTTGGTGCATATGCGTAGAATCTTATGGTTGAAAAATTGGTCAGCTGAAGTGCCATGCAAAAAGCTCCTGGGTTTCCTTTCCGCGGTGAAAGGCTGTTTGGGGATGATTTGGACAAATATATCCAAAAGATATCAAGTGGGAAAAGTACCCTTTTGCCAGTTAAGAAAAGGAGTAAACTTCCCTCTTTTAAACAAGCTCTTTCTCCAGTGCCGGGGACATCAGCCTCCAGGCAGTCGCGACAGCCTCCACCGCCAGGTTCAAAAGGTAATCCTCAGGGTCAACCCCAGAGACAAAAGAAGTCCTGGGGGAGGAAACCTACAAGACAGAATGCTAAAGCCTCTTTATGAAGGGGCGCCCCCGCTCGCTCGAGTGGGGGGAAGACTGCCACAGTTCTCAAGGGTCTGGCAGAAGGATTTTCAAGACAGATGGGTGGTCTCCACAATAGCTCTAGGTTACAAACTAGAGTTTTGAGAATTCCCATCTCCTCGTTTCCTCAGATCAAATGTTCCCAAAGAACTTTTGTCACAAAAAGTGATCATGGTGGTCCACATGGAAGAGCAGGGGTTGGGGTTTTATTCAAACCTTTTCACGATGCCAAAACAAAATGGAGATGTCAGACCCATTCTAGATCTCAAAGATCTAAACTGGTTCCTGAAAATTTGCTCTTTTCACATGGAATCAATCCGATCAGTAGTCTCCATTCTACAAGGAGGAGAACTTCTGGCATCAATCGACATCAAGGATGCATACCCGCATGTACCTATTTTCCCTGCTCATCAGAAATATCTGTGTTTTGAAGTGGAAAAAGTTGATTTTCAGTTTTTAGCTCTGCCTTTCGGTCTAGCTACTGCACCTTGGGTGTTTACAAAACTTCTGGCACTTCCTCTGGCAAGATAAAGGACTCAAGGTATAACAATTATAGCATAGCTAGACGACTTGCTCTTGATAGACCGGTCGGTAGCCCGCTTAGATCAAAGCATGGTCTCTACAGTCAACTACCTGGAATACCTAGGTTGGGTCCTCAACCTAGAGAAATCTTCTTTAAAGCCAGTAAGAAGACTAGAGTACTTGGGTCTGGTTATAGATACAGCCCAGAAGAGGGTGTTTTTACCCCAGGCAAAGATCAGCACCATAAAGGAGCTGGTTCAGGTGGTCAGGGCGAAGAAGAGTCCTTCTATTCGCCTTTGCATGAGGTTGTTGGGAAAGATGGTGGCTTCATTCAAAGCAGTTCCCTATGCTCAGTTTCATTCGAGACTGCTGCAAAACAGTGTCCTGTCTGCCTGTAACAAGAAGGTCCAGGCCCTAGATTTTCCGATGCGTTTGTCGCCAAAAGTGCGCCAGAGCTTCAGTTGGTGGTTGATACCCGAAAATCTGTTGAAGGGGAAATCCTTCCTACCACTTACCTGGAAGCTGGTGACAACAGATGCCAGCCTTTCGGGTTGGGGAGCAGTCCTGGAAGAGGCGACTGTCCAAGGGAAATGGTCCAGAACCGAAAGGACCTTGCCCATCAACATTCTACAGATTCGGGCAGTGTACATAGCCCTAAAGGCCTGGACATTCAGGTTGCGGAATTGTCCTTTCAGGATTCAATCCGACAATGCCACAGCAGTGGCTTATATCAATCACCAAGGGGGCACGTGAAGTCATGCAGTCCAGGAAGAGGTAAACCATATCCTAACCTGGGCAGAAAAGCATGAGCCGTGCATATCGGCAATCTTCATTCTAGGGGTAGAGAATTGGCAGGCAGACTACTTAAGTCGCCAGAACTTTTTTCTGGAGGAATGGTCTCTTCACCCCGACATCTTCCAGGCTATATGCCAAAGATGGCGGATCCCGGACATAGATCTGTTTGCATCCAGGTTCAACAACAAAGTCGACAACTTTGTGTCGAGAACAAGGGATCCACTCGCATATGGAACAGATGCATTGGTAACTCCGTGGGATCAGTTCTCACTGATTTATGCATTCCCTCCTATTCTGCTCTACCATGACTTCTTTGCGGGATCAAGGAGGAACGGAAGTCGGTGCTTCTTGTGGCCCCAGCATGGCCCAGAAGATCTTGTTATGCAGAGATCATAAAGATGGCAGTAGGGGCCCCATGGACCCTACCACCACGTCCAGACCTGCTATCGCAGGGATCAGTATTTCATCCTACATTACAAATGCTAAATTTAACGGTTTGACTATTGGAACCCACATTCTGAAGAATCATGGGCTTTCAGGCTCAGTGATATCTACCTTGATTAATGCAAGGAAGCCAGCTTCCAGAGTCATTTATAATAGAGTCTGGAAGGCTTATGTTTCCTGGAGTGAATCCAGGGGTTGGTATCCCAGAAAGTATGTCATAGGTAGAATCCTTGCCTTTCTGCAAATGGGGTTAGAGATGAAGCTGGCCTTGAGTACCATCAAAGGCCAGGTCTCTGCCTTATCAAATTTGTTTCAACGACCACTTGCTTCACATTCTTTGGTCTGAAGCTTCATAAAGGGGGTGACGTGGCTTAATCCACCGGTTAGAGTACCCCTGAACCCTTGGGACTTGAATTTATTTCTGTCGGTGTTACAGAAACAGCCTTTTGAGCCGTTACGACATATTCCCTTGGTCCTGTTAACAAGGAAGCTAGTTTTTCTGGTAGCCATATCTTCTGCAAGAAGGGTATCAGAATTGGCTGTTATTTCCTATAAAGAGCCATATTTAATCATTCACAAGGATAGATTAGCATTGCATCCACATCCTGTTTTTTTGCAAAAGGTGGTTTCAGGTTTTCATCTAAACCAGGATATCGTTCTACCTTCATTTTTTCCAGAACCCTGTTCTACGGAAGAAAAGTCACTACATTCTCTGGATGTAGTGAGCAGTCAAAATCTATTTGGAGGCGACTGCTCAGATTCGGAAAACAGATGCTTTGTTTGTGTTGCCTGAAGGTCCTAGGAAAGGACAGGCAGCGTCAAAATCTACTATTGCTAAGTGGATTCAGCAAGTAATTATTCAAGCTTATGGTTTGAAGAGGAAAGTTCCACCTTTTCAAATAAAAGCGCACTCCACCAGGCCTGTTAGTGCTTCGTGGGCAGTGCATCACCAAGCCTCCATGTCTCAAATCTGCAAGGCCGCAACTTGGTCTTTAGTCCATACATTCACCAGATTCTATCAGGTGGATGTAAGAAAAGAAAACATAAGGATATGGGTGCAGTGTGCTACAGGCAGCAGTATAGGTCCTCAGGTCTGATTGCACCCTACTTTTGTTTGTGTCTCCCTCCCCTCAGATAGCATTGCTCTGAGACATCCCATACAGTAATTACTGTGGCTCTGTGTCCCGTGATGTACGATAAAGAAAATAGGATTTTTATAACAGCTTACCTGTAAAATCTTTTTCTTGGAGTACATAAAGGGACACAGAGGTCCCTCCCCTATTTCTGATTACACGTGTATTGCTTTGCCAAAACTGAGGTACTCCCAGTAAGGGGAGGGGTTATATAGGGAGCTAAACTTCCTGTCTAGGGTGTGCTAGTGTCCATCACCTAAATGTGCCTATATAACCCATACAGTAATTACTGTGGTTCTGTGTCCCGTGATGTACTCCAAGAAAATGATTTTACAGGTAAGCTGTTATAAAAATCCTATTATCAATGGCCAAAATAGGAGTTAGCACTGGTCTTATTGAGTATTAATTATCATATAGGTAGAGCAGCAGTAATGATAGCAATAGTGATACTGGGGGTATTGAAATCCTGTTGAGATTCTCCAGTAAAACATACCTTGATATGTGAGAAGCAGCTGTATGTAGACACGCCCTGGTATCCAAACCACCTGGGGGATGTCAGCTAGGTCAGACAGAGGCTTGCTTAATATACTCCTCTAAATCCAATCACAAACGCAGCTGATTGCTATCATTTCCGCCTGAGATGGAGGAGGAGATCAGGGACATGTCGACCATTGGCTTTCTGAGCCGAACGTGCAAGCCCCATCCCGACCGCGCATGCGCAGCGTCAGAGTGACGGAATAATGGCATGCACTCACGGTCCACCGACACAGTGGCTTCACCGGCGGACAGCGCATGCCCGCAGGAGTAGCAAGATGGTGGCCAGACGTGATGGTATTGTCTGCAGCCTGCCATATGGAGCCGCCATGGGTTAGCAAAACGTGGAGGCTTAGTGTGCCGGGCGTTGCAAGCGTACTCCCCCGGGAACCGGCCAGCCACAACAGTGATTTATAAATGTTTGTAAAAAGACATGGCAGGGGGTATATACAATTATTACAGCAGCTCCCCTGGTGGCAAAAACTGAGAATGCAACATAATGGGCAGATTAGGAGGAACACACACCAACTCACAGCGATATTAGACTAAGAATGGATTTAGAAGAGTATATTAAGCAAGCCTCTGTCTGACATGGCTGACATCCCCCAAGTGGTTTGGATGCCAGGGACGTGTCTCCATGCGGCTGCTTCTCACATGTTTTACTATGATAATCTCAATAGGATTTCAATACCCCCAGTATCACTATTTCTATCATCACTGCTGCTCTATCTATATGATAATTAATACTCAATAAGACCAGTGCTAACTCCTATTTTGGCCATTAATATTTGCTTTTGTGGACAGCTTTAAATGACTTTTTCATTCCTGCATCTTTTTTAGCCCTTTATAAAACCCTATTACATCATTTGGAGAATGCAATATTTTGTGAGATTTGGTGACATTGAGAACATGGATGGGTATTATCCGTATAGCTAATATCATTATAAAAAGTGACACCTATATACAGTATCTCACAAAAGTGAGTACACCCCTCACATTTTTGTAAATATTGTATTATATCTTTTCATGTGACAACACTGAAGAAATTACACTTTGCTACAATGTAAAGTTGTAAGTGTACAGCTTGTATAACAGTGTAAATTTGCTATCCCTTCAAAATAACTCAACACACAGCCATTAATGTCTAAACCGCTGGCAACAAATATGAGTATATCCCTAAGTGAAAATGTCCAAATTGAGCCCGAAGTGTCAATATTTTGTGTGGCCACCATTATTTTCCAGCACTGCCTTAACTTTCTTGGGCATGGAGTTCACCAGAGCGTCACAGGTTGCCACTGGAGTCCTCTTCCACTCCTCCATGATGACATCATGGAGCTGATGGATGTTAGAGACCTTGTGCTCCTCCACCTTCCATTTGAGGATGTTCCACAGATGCTCAATAGGGTTTAGGTCTGGAGACATGCTTGGCCAGTCCATCCCCTTTAATCTCAGCTTCTTTAGCAAGGTAGTGGTTGTCTTGGAGGTGTGTTTGGGGTCGTTATCATGTTGGAATACTGCCCTGCGGCCCAGTCTCCAAAGGAAGGGGATTATGCTCTGCTTCAGTATAGTACATGTTGGCATTCGTGGTTTCCCTCAATGAACTGTAGCTCCCCAGTGCCAGCAGCACTCATGCAGCCCCAGACCATGACACTCTCACCACCATGCTTGACTGTAGGCAAGACACACTTGTCTTTGTACTCCTCACCTGGTTGCAGCCACACATGCTTGACACCATCTGAACCAAATACATTTATCTTGGTTTCGTCAGACCACAGGACATGGTTCCAGTAATCCATGTCCTTAGTCTGCTTGTCTTCAGCAAACTGCTTTCTTGTGCATCATCTTTAGAAGAGTCTTCCTTCTGGGACGACAGCCGTGCAGACCAATTTGATGCAGTGTGCAGCGTATGGTCTGAGCACTGACAGGCTGACCCCCCATCCCTTCAACCTCTGCAGCAATGCAGGCAGCACTCATACGTCTATTTCCCAAAGACAACCTCTGGATATAATGCTGAGCACGTGCACTCAACTTCTTCGTTCAACCATGGCGAGGCCTGTTCTGCGTGGAAACTGTCCTGTTAAATGGCTGTATGGTCTTGGCCACCGTGCTGCAGCTTGATTTCAGGGTCTTGGCAATCTTTTTATAGCCTAGGCCATCTTTATGTAGAGCAACAATTCTTTTATTCAGATCCTCAGAGAGTTCTTTTCCATGAGTTTCCATGTTGAACTTCCAGTGACCAGTATGAGAGAGTGAGTGCAATAACACCAAATTTAACACACCTGCTCCCCGCTCACACCTGAGACGTTGTAAGACTAATGAGTCACATGACACCTGGGAGGGAAAATGGCTAATTGGGCCCAATTTTGACATTTTCACTTAGGGGTGTACTCACTTTTGTTGCCAGTGGTTTAGACATTAATGGCTGTTTGTTAAGTTATTTTGAGGGGACAGCAAATTTACACTGTTATACAAGCTGTACACTCACTACTTTACATTGCAGCAAAGTGTCATTTCTTCAGTGTTGTCACATGAAAAGATAGAACAAAATATTTACAAAAATGTGAGGGGTGTACTCACTTTTCTGAGAAACTATGTATATATATATATATATATATATATATATATATATATACTTGTTATACATCTGTTATCTTCCAGTTGACATCTACTATATAGTGTGTCATACCAACTTTTCAACAAACTTATTGTTTCCATACAAACAGGTAGTACATATACCTTGATATTGTCTCTATACATCTATAATATTTCTGCATGTATCTTTCTTTTACACTTTTAAGTAATGAACACATAACAAATAAAATAAATAATTAAAAAAAAAAGATACAAATGAAATAAGAAATGGAAGTTAGCCTTAAAAAGTTCATTTCTAATCATCCTCATTTACAGGGCTATACCTTACTTTTGCTTCAGTATTGTCAGATGTCCAGTTCCCCTGGGTTAGCCTGGTCACATTCAGTTCCTATTCGATAGGGTACATACATACACTCTGAAGATTAGCCATTTGAAATGGGCAGATTCTTGGAGACACGGCCCAGCTCATATTTCTTGTTTTTACAAAAGTTTATTGAAATGTTTTGTTTATGACATCTCCACAAAATATGTGAGACACAATATTCTCTTGATAGCAACATATATGCTGCTTAGAATTCTCTATCACCATATATCTTGTGTTTAAATCTGTTTTATCACTACATTGTAGATTTATGATTGACCTTTTTATAGACACCCCTGAAGAAGGAGACATAGATACTCTGAAACGCATCGGGTGAACTACGAAAAACCTACTGTCAATCGTTGTGGTGATTTCGTACTTTGTACACAGTAACTGTAACCATTCCAATACATTTCATTTTCATTGTGTATACTTTGTTTAATAAAATATACTTTTTCTATAAACTATTTCAGTTTCTTAAAAGTCCATTTAGGGGATACCCTTTTTTTTGTTTAGTCAATTCGGATGTGGCACCCTACAGAGACACCTTCACCGATATAATTATTGATTGCCTATAATAGAACAATTCAGCTGTAAGTTATGCAAAGCAGGGACTGGTGTAAAAAATATATTATTCTCTGAGAAGCATTTTATAATATACAGATACTGGATTGCTGACATCTAATATATTGGTTGCTATGAAATGGTTCACAGGATTTGTATTTCCCGTTTGTTGTTATTAGTATTAAATAAAGTCCTAATATATTCTTGAACAGGGAGTCAAGGTGACTATGGATTTTTCATGAATAATTTAGGTGAATGCTGCAGTTCACAAGAAAATGCAATCCTTAATGTTAGTGTAAAGCTGTAATACCCTGTATAATTTAGGACAGTGCATTGTGTGTTTTGATTCAGCTGGTTATATTGTTCTAAGTGCCAAATCTAGTGACCCAATAACAGTGTACTCCAGTCAATGTATTATAGAAAGACATGGAGAATAATTCCAGTTATTAGAATTCAACAGAAAACTCTAAGTAGGATATCTGCACATGGAATTTGCTGCTTAAATGAACAACTTAGATGCTCCAGCAGGGATCACCGAGTAACAATACTAGCTATGACCACAACTGAATAACATATTACTATATTGTCATTTCATATGATGATTATCCCGCCTTTTCACAGCTGACTATACTTAAGCTGTGATTTTTTTTTTTTCTTTTGGAAAAATGAGATTCTAAGAATAAAAGCCCTTATAGGAATGTTAAATGAAGATGGTTCATCTTTTCATTTTCTTTATTTATTTGGCTAGTAAGAATTAACCACTTGACCTCTAGAGGTTTTATCCCTTATGACCAGGGTTTTTTTTTTTTTTGCTATTCAGTGCTGTTCTACTTTAACTGGCAATTCCGCAATCATGCAACAGTGGGAGTCATTTACTATAGCACCGCTGAGCCACGGCTAATCACGGTAATTAGCGCTAAAACGGTATTCACTATAGTGCTGGTAAAAAAAATACTCCCAAAATCTAATTTACTATAGTTCCCTGAAACCAAATAGTGCCCCAACCCTTACTCTGCTAAAACCCGGAGAATTGCACATGGAAATAGTGTTTAGAACATGATATAATTGCCTAAATGGTACTGAAATATGCGGTATATTATTTAAAGATAATCTGTATTTAAACTGTGTGAAAAAGTGATTTCTACACTGACATATCTTTATAAGTCTGAGAAGAGATAAATTCCTCGTTTTTGTTCAACTAAGTGCCAACACAACTGAGCATGCACAGACCTGCAAATAGCTCTCATTTAAGCTCCAGTTTCTTTTTTACAAGGTGCTATAGAAAATACCAACATGAGCACTGTGTTAAGACCCCTTTCACACTGAGGCACTTTGCAGGCAATATTGCATTAAAAATAGCGCCTGCAAAGCATCCTGAAACAGTGGCTCCATTCACTCTAGTGTGAAAGTCCGAGAGCTTTCACACTGGAGTGGTGTGCTGGCAGGGCGTCAGAAAAAGTCCTGCCAGCAGCTTCTCTGGAGTGCATTAGGAGCAGTGAACTCACCACTCCTAAAGCTCTCCTGCCCATTGAAATTAATGGGCAGCGCCGCCAAACCACCGGCAAAGCGCCACTGTAGCAGTGCTTTGCCAGTGGTTTTAACCCTTTTTCAGCTGCTAGCAAGGGTAAAAGCGCCCCGCTAGCAACCGAATAGAACTGCAAAAAGGACAGTAAAGTACCGCCTGAGCCCACTGAGCTGCCAATGCCCGGGGCGGTTCAATGTGAAAGGGCTCTAAAGAGCATTTTTTGGAAGTGAAAATCGTCACTATTATAGTCCAATGCAAGTTTAGTTATTGATTCTAATGGTACAATTGTAACTTTCTGTTGAGATGAAATGTATCTTTCTCTGAAATAAATTTTCCTTTGCAACATTGTTGCTTCTACTTCAAATATTTTTTTTTAAGAATGCAAGAATGTGGAATGTTTTGATGTTTTGGTAAAATATATTTTTCTCTGTCACTTTCACTTGTTACTCTCCATCTCACAACAATCTTTACCCAAACTCACACAGGTGTCTTTACAAACCACAAACAATACCATTGCTGATGCAAACTTAAAATTAAGCCACTTTTTTGTGCTTTTTATTATTTCCAAATAATCATAATTTGAGCCCCCAAAAATTGATATGTGTACCAACATCAGAAATCAAAATGTAATTCCAAAAAGTTTGAGGGTGATATCACTATTCTACACTCACACACAAAGAACCACCAAATATCACAAAATACATCAAGAAGAATAACTCTTGAGTAATCACCTGTATGTCCAAAGAAATGCAGTATTTATGTGTATTTATGTGTAGGAGGTTTTCACATGCAGCAGCTCTGTGGCTTAGAGGTTAGAACTTCTGCTTATCTTCCCTGAGTGTCTGGGTTTGAATCCCAAACATGCTGCTTCTTGTAGAGAAGTTGTCTCATCTCCCACGTCCTAAAACTATGTCTAAATGTAATATTTATGTGTAGGAGGGTTCCACCACCATTGTAAATCTTGCCAGATACATTATCTAGTCAAAAGTATTGGGACGCCTGCCTTTACACACACATGAACTTTAATGGCAGGCCCAGTCTTGGTCCATAGGGTTAAAAATTGATTTGGCCCACCCTTTGCAGCTAGAAAAGCTTTTGGGAAGGCTAGGAAGGCTGTCCATAAGGTTTAGTTTGTCTATGGAAATGTTTGACCCTTCTTCCAGAAGTGCCTATGTAAGACCAGGCACTGATGTTGGATGAAAAGGCCTGGCTCGCAGTCTCTGCTCTAATTCAGCCAAAAGGTATTCTATCGGTTTGAGGTCAGGACTCTGTGCAGCCAGTCAAGTTCCTCTACCCCAAACTCGCTCGTCTATGTCTTTATGGACCTTGCTTTTGCAGTCATGTTGGAACAGGAAGGGGCTATTCCCAAACTGTTCCCACAAAGTTGGAAGCATGAAATTGTCCAAAAAGTCTTGGTATGCTGATGCCTTAAGAGTTCCCTTCACTAGGACTAAGAGGCCAAGCCCAACCCCTGAAAAGCAACCTCACACCATAATCTCCCCTCCAACAAATGATTTGGACCAGTGCACAAAGCAAGGACCATAAAGACATCAGTACCTGACCTCACAAATGCACTTGAAAGAATGGGCAAACATTCCCATAGACATACTCCTAAACCTTGTGGACAGCCTTCCCAGAAGAGTTGAAGCTGTTTATAGCTGCAAAGGGTGTGCCAAATGAATTTTGAACCCTACGGACTAAGACTGACATGCCATTACAGTTCATGTGCGTTTAAAGGCAGGCGTCCCAATACTTAGGTCAATATATTGTATATTGCTTGTGACACTAAGCATGGCTATGGACTTAGAGCTGGTTCACACCACAAAGATGCAGAGAACATGTGTGAGGCTGCCTGCTAGCTAAGTGGGTAGCAATTTTGTCTAGCAGCACTGTGGTTGCTGGTTCAATTCTCCAACATGCTAATGCTTGTGTTGAAGTTTATATGCTCTCCCTGTGTTGGTTTCTCACCACAATCCAAAGACATGCTGGCAAAGTGAAACAACAAAAGTGAAATATTCCTTCAAATATCATGCCTGGGAGGTGTCTATGGTATGCCTGTAAAGTGGCACATTTTTCCTGTGTTTAGAACAGTTCCTGCACAAAATGACATTTCTAAAGGAAAAAAGTCATTTAAAACTACTAGCAGCTATAATGAATTGTTGGGTCCCGGCAATACAAATAAAAGTCATTGAAAAAAACAGCATGGGATCCACCCCAGTCCATTACCATGCCCTTCAGGTCTGGTATGGATATTAGGGGGAACCCCTTGCCAAAATAAAAAAAATGGTGTGGGGTCACCTCAAAATCCATACCAGACCCTTTAGGTCTGGTATGGATTTTAAGGGGAACCCTGCACCAAAATTTAAAAAAAAAATGGCTTGGGGTGCCCCCAAAAATCAATACCTGACCCTTATCCAAGCACTCAACCTGGCAGGCCACAGGAAAAGAGGGGGGGCGAGAGAACACCCCCCCTCCTGAACTGTACCAGGCCACATGCCCTCAACATTGGGAGGGTGCTTGTCCCCATGTTGGGCATCTAATTTTATCAGTTCTCCTCTCATAGTGCACTTGTGTGCCTCCCACACCATAATGGGGTCTGCTTCTGGCGTGTTATTCAAGGTAAAAAATTCCTTGAGTGATTTATGATTTTTGGTAGGAGGTTACAGTCCGTCAGTAGTGACGCATTGAGTTTCCACGTGAGAGTGTTGGGAATAGGGGCGATTGGGGTTATCGTTAGGGATATGGGAGCATGGTCTGAGAGTGTCTGTATGCCTATCTTAGCACTGGTTACTCTGGATAAGTCTTTCTGTGTGATGAACAGATAATCTATACGCGAATAGTGATTGTGGGGTATAGAGTGAAATGTGTAGTCCCTGCCCTCTGGTTGTAGGAATCTCCAGGTGTCAAACATCTGTATAGATTGAAGAAGGGTTTTAATCCTTTTCAAAATCTTGTAGGCAATGCAGGTTTTCCCTGAGGTTGTATCTGCTAGGGGATTGAGATGTTAAAATCCCCCTCCCCCAGGATAAGGCAGCCCTTAGAGAATCCTTGGAGGGCTCTTATCAATCTCTGGCAAAAGGGTGCATGTGACGTATTGGGGAAGTATGCATTGGCTAGTGTGATAGGTGCACCCCCATAAGTACCTCTAATGAAGATGTATCTGCCCTCTAGATCTGCTAGATGATCTGTCATTACAAAGGGAGCTTCCTTGTTCACCAAGATCATCACGCCTTTTGATTTGGCATGATTGTTAGTGGCGTGGTGTGCATCAATAAAAAATGAGTTTGTCAGTTTTGGGATCTGGTTGGTTTTAAAATGGGTTTCTTGTAAAAAGGCAAAATGCGGTCTACCTTTTTTGAGCTCCCTCAAAAGAGTGGTCCTTTTCTGTGGAATATTCAGCCCTCTTACATTGTGCGATATGATCGTGGGGGAGCGCCCCAGTGAGGAGTATGCCAGACCCCGCCCCTCTCTGACGCTACAGGGAAGCCATGGGGATGTCCCCGTGCGTCAAAGGGGGCGGGGTCACCCAGCGACATCATTGTGTGGCCCCGCCCTCAGTTATAAAAGAACTGTCACCTGAGAGCAGCCGGTCATTATGGCTGGTGCCTCCCATGGAGGAAGATTGTAGGCGGCGTGCAGCTTTTTTTTTTTTTCTTTTTCGGTCCTTCGGAGGGTGAGAAGAAGAAGAAGACAACATGGGACAGTTTTATTTTTTTAATAAAGGACTTGTCCCAAGGTGTGTTTTTTACCATTTTCACACATTTTTTGTAAAATGGTAGGAATACATTTGTACCCCGTTACCATTTCACACAAGGGGGGCTGGGATCTGGGGGTCCCCTTGTTAAAGGGGGCTACCAGATTTCGATAAGCCTCCCGCCCGCAGACCCTCACAACCACCGGGCAAGGGTTGTGGGGATGAGGCTCCCCTGACAAAACACCTACTAAATGCAGCCAAAGCGCTGATTCCTGCTCTCTGGAGATCCACACGGGTGCCTTCTATCACAGACTGGCTAACAAGAGTAGTTGAAGTATGCGAAATGGAAGACACATTAGCCCAGGCATCTGAAAAAGTGGACAGGTTTCACAAAACCTGGTCACCCTGGTTTGTGTTCCGCTACTCTGATAAATACCATAAACTAAAATCAGGATGTCCATCGACCCGAGCCTCACCCCCTTGACTTCCCCACTCTTTCCCCCTTTCCTTATACTCTCTACTATAATCTATGCTTTTAGTTCTATCTGTATTAAGATTCTTAAGATAACTGAACAAATAAACCAGAGTATATTCATATTATTTGATTACTTTGCTTTCAAGCCAGGCAAACCTGTACATTAGATTTACATGATAAGCTCATAGTAATACTGGTCCGCACATGCGGTTGTAAATTGTTTATTATTGAGATGTTCTGACCATATGATAACCCCACAAGATATAACAAATGACAACTGATTCCTGACATTATGATTACGATATCTTTGCCTGTTACCTGCATTTTGTTTTGTAACTATATTTTTACCTTTTTTCTCAATAAACTTTGCATGTCAAATAAATACAACTATAAACAAGGTACAGGGAATGCAGAGATACAAGAAAGGGAATGTAGGGATACAAGGAAGGGAATCATGACTGGGTACAAAAGCAGGGAGCAAGACAGGAACAAGGCAGAGGGGAGCAGACTGGATCAGGCTAAGCATGAACAACAGGCAGCAAGGAAGGGACCAGAATCATGACGTTCCGGAGGAAGGGAGGAGAAGCCTTAAAGCGGTTGTAAAGGTGTTTTTTTTTTTTTTTTTAAAATAACAAACATGTTATACTTACCTTCACTGTGCAGCTCGTTCTGCACACAGTGGCCCCGAACCTCGTCTTCTGGGGTCCCTCGGCGGCTGTTTCAGCTCCTCCCCGCAAGCATTCACCACCTTAATGCGAGCTCCCTCGCACGGTGGTGAGTGCTTGCGGGCGCGCTCCCGTGATACAGCCGGCGGCTATAGCCGCTCGCTGTATCACTCGGCCCCGCCCCCCGGCGCGTCGCGTCATCGGATGTGATTGACAGCAGCGCGAGCCAATGGCTGCGCTGCTTTCAATCCATCCACTGCAGCCAATCAGCGGCCAGGGTGAGCGGAGGAACAGATGTCGGGAACGCGAAGCTGACTTTCGAGGCGTCAGGTAAGTAAAACGGGGGGCCTGGGGGCGGCGGTTCTGTCAGAAGTTTTTTCACCTTAATGCATAGAATGCATTAAGGTGAAAAAATTTTTACCTTTACAACCCCTTTAAGTAGCCCCCCAGCAGCTAAACACTAATTTGCTTGATTACTCCAGCCTGCTGGCTCCTGGGAGACACCAGCTGGTGGATACTGGCACTGCACTAAACAGCCCAGAACAGGATAGTGCCACCAGCAGGTGAACTTAATCCTAACACAGCGACCCTGAGGAACCAGTGTAGACAGGCACCTCTTGTAAGTTGGACAGAGGACTTTTTCAAGATGCCCGAACGGCAGAGGGACAACTCGTACACTGGTTGAGATTGTTCTCCAGTATTGCAGAATGGAGGGATCTGTTTCCACAGAAGCTGGTGGCTGGCCATAGTGGATGGTGGAAATGCATGTGCAGCATCTGAGTGTCTCTTCCAGGTCTGGTTGCTATACAAGTCCCTTATCAAGATATCCAGAATGCCTTATCAGGATATCCTTATGCAGGAGGAAGTAGGCATGTGTAGTTCACATGGACTATTGTTTGGCAAGCCTGGATAAGTTCTAACTAGCTAACTAATGCCATGGTACTTTTAGAGGTGGTCTTCAGGTGTATGCAGTAGGCATAGCCCCACATTGGGCGCAAAAAAAGTAGGGCAGGATTCATGTGGTGGGGCGTCAAGTCCTCCATGTTTCCTTCCTCATTGAGTGCCAAACAAAGGTCACATGAGAGGCCTTCCCCGGGGTGGGTTCTTCTGGACTATGCTAGGCACTTAATACAGTTCAATCTTCTACACATGGGGTTCCTTTAATTGAAAAGATGACTGAACTTTAGTAAACTCTCTAGATGTAATATACAGCTTGGTCTCTGATGCATTTAGGAGGGACACACAGAACCCTTGCACTTTCCACCTGTCCAGCGTATTACCGCTACCTCACTCCCAGTAATGATATGGAGCCCCGCCTTGCACCTAGTGCAGACTCCATGTATGTACTTCATCTAAGTCTTCCTCTTCCTTACTTATGTACAGGCTGGAGACCTCTGTGATTCTGATCTGCTCCCGTTGTTATGAAAGACGAATCTGCTCACAAAGAGAGTGTCAACAACAACTCTTCCTGCTAGAAACTATCCAACCTGCCGCATGTACATGCTTACAACAGGCTGCTAGAGAAACCTTGGTAACCACTTGCTTGTACTTTGCACTGTTAACACTCACACTTATGTCTTCATACCCCAATATGCTTTAACCGACCTAAGCTGTAGCCTATGTGTGCCGGTTACTTGAATTACACCCCTTTAGTAACTTCAGACCAGACAAAGTAAACTTTCAAAGCTTTACTGAAGAATACGTTAACACAACAGTTCAACATAAAGTGTATTCTTTACTAACATCCGTAGTGTCAGCTTGTGGCTGCCCTAGGATACCTGCATAGGAAAGATTCCATTCTTGGATGGTATCTTCAAGAAGGACTGCAAGTCCCAGCAATCTCCCTTAATAGCAGGAACTTCAAATTCAGCATGGCACTGGCAATCCAGACTCCGGCAACAGCAATGAGCAATTCTCACACATTTCTCCCGCTCTCCCTCCCCATGGAAAACCTGTGGCTTGTCTGGGTCTTTCCTTCCCATGCAGACTGTGTGAGTGTCTGGGCAGATCCTTCCCTCCTTTTAGTCACAGCACAGGGAGAGAGGCAGAGTTTAGCAAAAAGTGTGGGAAACAGGTTAACTGTTTCCCTCCTAGCTGGGGCAGCATAAAACTCTACCAGTCAACAAGCTGGGGATTTCAGGTGATATTATTGACCAAATATGGTCAATATATATATATATTTTGGAAATGTCACTTTTAAAAGGATTACACTTTACTGTTCTGTAAATTCATGTGCAGTTTTGAAACACCCTAAGCATGGTTTTTAAATCACTATTAAACCAAAAAAAATATATAGTGCAGCTTACCAATCATCAGATGTGGTGGCTGGATCAGTTTTCTTTTCTTAGATTTTCTTCTCTCTATTTTCATCTGGTGACTAGGGATGGTCCTGATGTTTGAATCGAACATAAGTTTTTACTCGAACATTGGGTGTTCGTTTGTTCACAAATTAACCGAACATACAGGTCATCTGTGGCAAATTTGAGCACCACGGAGCACCTCATAATGCACTGCAAGATTGCCATACATTGACGGCTGCTGATTGACCAAAGCATGCACCTGACCTGCATGCTTTGGCCTAGCACAGTGTGATTTGCTGGGGGAGCCAAGATTCATGAATCCACACCCCACACTATATAAGGCTGCTTACACGGCGGCTGTATGTAGTGTGATACGTGGAGGAGATTGAGAGAGCTTGAGCTAGATTAGGCAGGTTAGTTAGTGGCATGCAGGCAGTTGAGTATATATATATATATATATATATATATATATATATACATACAGTGTAGTCAGTGCAGAATATACTTACAGTACAGGCAATGTATTAATATATATATAGCATGTAGCATACCACCCTGCTTGCCCTCAACATGATGGGGACAAGGGCCTCTTCCCGACAACCCGACAACCCTGGCCACTGGTCGTCAGGGTCTGAGGGCGGGGGGCTTATCAGAATCTGGAAGTCCCCTTTAACAAGGGAGACCCCAGATTCTGCCCCCCCCATGTGAATGGGTATTGGGTACATTGTACCCCTACCCATTCGTCAAAAAAGTGTCAAAAAGTAAAAACTGCAACAGACAGTTTTTGACACTTCCTTTATTAAAAAAGAAAAAAGTGTCCCACAATGTTCATCCATCTTCAATTACACCGCACGACGAACCTGAAAAATAGAAAAAAAAAGCCCCACCTTGATGGGAGGCCTCCTGGCGACTGCTATCTCTTAGCTGTGACAACTGTTATATAGGCAAGGGCGGAGCCACCCAGTGATGTAACTGAGTGACCGCCCCTCCTGACATCATATGACATCATTTGATGTGGGGAGGCGGGGTCATAAGGTTACGTCAGCGGGTGGCCCCACCCTTGCCTTTATAACAGCTGTCAAAACCAAAAGACAGCAGTCGCCGCAGAGTTTTTCAGGTTTTTTTCTATTTTCCGGGTCCATCGGGTGGCGTGATTGACAATGGATGTACATCACGGGACACTTTTATTTTCTTTTAAAAAAAAGAAATTGTCAAAAACTGTCTATTGTGTTATTTACTATTTGACACTTTTTTTTTGGTGAATGGGTAGGTGTACAATGTACCCGATACCCAGTCAAATGGGGGGTGGGATCTGGGGGTCCCCTTGTTAAATCCGCAGACCGCAGGAGCCCAAAGCACCCTCCCCATGTTGAGGCCAAGCAGCCTCGTATGGTTCGGGTGGGCGCTCGCTTGTACTCCCCTTTCCTGGCCTGCCAGGCTGCTTGCTCGGATAAGGGTTTGGTATGCATTTTGGGGGGACCCCACGCCAATTGTTTTTTAAATTTTGGTGTGGAGTTCCTCTTAAAATCTATGTCAGACCCAAAAGGCCTAGTATGGATTTTGGGGGGGACTTCACGCTTTTTTTTTTAATTTTGGCGTGGAGCTCCCCTTAAAAACCATACCAGACCCAAAGGGCCTGGTTTGGACTGGGGGGAACCCACACCAATTTTTTCCTTGATTTTACATCTATATTTCCGGCAATACATTACAGCCGCAAGCACGTTTGCATTAAATTTTTTCCTTTAGAAATTTAATTTTGCTGCGGCACTGTTCTGCACATTGCACAGATGCGCCACTTTACAGGCAAATTAAGGGGACCCCCCAAGAACTTTTTGCCTGTTCGCATGTTCTGGTGCGAATCGAACTGGGGGGTGTGTGTTTGGCTCACCCCTACTGGTGATCTAGCTAGTAACACACCTTCGGTATTAGAGTGCACCCAGTCTGGATGAATGCGCATAGGGGGCAGAAAAGACAGCCACATTGTCAGTCTGAAGGGGCAGAGTGTTAAGGTGGAGTTCCAGTAGTTTTTGTGTTTATTAAAAGTCAGCAGCT
This sequence comes from Aquarana catesbeiana, assembly GCF_042186555.1. Taxonomy (NCBI): domain Eukaryota; kingdom Metazoa; phylum Chordata; class Amphibia; order Anura; family Ranidae; genus Aquarana; species Aquarana catesbeiana. Next base: position 851,933,096 of record NC_133324.1, read on the forward strand.
ATAAAAAGTGTAGCTGCTGACTTTTGATAAACACACACTCACCTGTCCCATGATCCAGCGATGCAGCTGCCTGAACCCTTTCTTTTCCCCACCTCTTTCTGGCGCCGGCATCACACGTTTGGACACCCAGCTGTGACAGCTTGCAGCTTCACATCTGGGTGTGCACTACGCATGCATGAATTGTGCTGCGCCTCCTCATTGTGTCATGTCCCAGAAGATTGCAGGGAGGGGGAAAAAAGAACTTTTGCTCGAGTTGCCTAGGCAGCCCGAGTGGAAGTGGGAGCTGGGTACCTGTGAAAACTAAGCACCGACTCCCTTCCAAAAAAAATGACATGCCAAATTTGACATGTCAGGGGGTTAGGAGTCCTATATATATAACATATATAACATTGTTATGCTCAGCTACTTTTTAAAATTGCCAATGTTAAAAAACAATTAAAGCTCCCTTTAAAATATTTTCCTGCACATTTCCTACATGAAGTCATTTAGCTGTCAGTGGATTTTTTTTGCAAACTTGCAGAGCACATAAAAAATCTTGCTAAATAAAACACAATAACATTTTATAATATCCATAAACACAGTTTATTTTCTTGGCTGTCAAATACTTTTAAACATTTATGAAATATTTTTTTTTTAATTTTATCCACATGTATACATCTGGAACATATTATGCAAGGTTTTTATAAGAGGTAAGAGAACAGAAATATATGCAGTAATAACATTATAGTCCCACAAGAGTAATACAACCTTGTTCAGGAACAGCCATAAAGGTTATTTATAATTGGTATGTCTGGCATAGTCCTTGAAGAAGCACATTATAGTTAGAGGTGCATATAAGCAAGTGAATTGAAATAGCAAGAACTCTATTAAATTTAGCCAGCTTACCTTATTAGGTGTAAATAAATATTTGTGATACACATTATAACTTGGTTCCAACATTAGTATTTTAATCTACATGCAAATATTTAGAAAAAAAAAATATCTTTTAAAATAGTATTTTAAACAGATTTATATTATCTTGTACTTTAAAAAAACATGCACTAAAATCCCTAAATATGAGTGTTAATTCAACCCACGAATAAATATATAAATATAAATGACAATTTGTAAATATTAAAAATCTCCAAATCTCTAAAATGCAAACATCAAATAAACAACGCTGCTTTGGCTTTCACAATGTGGTCCATTGAAAAGCATTGCAGGGAAATACTGAATATGTTTTTTTCCCCACATGTACATTGCAAATATTCACACTCACAGAAAATTCATTTATTGAAATCTGTGAATCCTGGGTGGAACTTGCGTGAAGAAAAAATTTACAAATAGACCCTTACACTTTAAAACTTCATCCATGCAATTTTTAAATGCTTATCATATACTGTACCTAATACAAACACAGATTATAGCAACAAATACACTCCTAATTGCATAGTTGTTTCAGGTTTGAGACACAAAGTATTAAAATAAAGAGGGTCAAGCAGCTGGCATTTTTAGAAGGACAGACCATCTTTGTCACTGAAACTACGTATTCCTTAGAAAACTGCACTTTGAGTTTAGTTTGAGCATTTTTATGTCTGACTAACGCATGTGTTTTTTGTGATATATATATATATATATATATATATATATATATATATATATATATATATATATATATATATATATATATATATATATAGTTATGTATACTTTTAATGTAGTTAGTTTAGGCTTCAAGCATTGAGAGCTTTTTGATTAGAGCTTAGATTACAGAATATGAAGTTTTGGTGACTAGGATACTATACATTAGGTAATAGCTGAAAATGGTAAAAAATAAAAACAAAAAAAAAAACAGTGTGATTGTTAAAGTGATATTAAAGGCTATTTTAAATTAAAAAAAATAAAAAGAGGCTATACTTGCCTGCTCTGTGCAATATCATCTCTTACCTGCTCTTCTGGAAGTCCCCAGCTGATACTGTCCACTTCTCCCTGCTACGGATGCTTCCGTGGCAAGCTATGTGCTATGGGGATAATGGTGTGAGCGCACTCCCAAGCCAGGCTGTGTGCATCTCTAGACATGCACAGCATGGTTAAGCCATGACCCTACTCCATTCTCACAGTATTTTCACTGACAGCAGCAGGAGTCTACGGCTCCAACTTCTCTCAATGTCTTCTGTAGGACCAGGAAGAGCAATGGATCAGTGAGAGGAGTCAGGTATGTGTTTAGTGATGACAGGTAGAAGGGCATTTTTACCTTACTGAAGGAAATGCCTTAACTGCTTGCTGACCAGCGCACGACGATATACGTCGGCACAATGGCATGGCTGTGCAAATGGGCGTACCTGTACGCCCCCTTAAGACATGGCTTAGTGGGTGCGCGCGCGCCAGCGCGTACTCCATAAGCATGCCCACGGCTCCCGCGGACTCGGTGTCCGCCAGGGGCTGCGATCGTGACACGGAGCGGCAGAACGGGGAGATGCATTGTAAACAAGGCATTTCCCTGTTCTGCCTAGCAACATGACATCGGGAGCAGTGACCTCTGTCATGTTGTAATGAGCCCATCCCTCCACAGTTAGAATCACTCCCTAGGACACATTTAACCGCTTGATCGCCCCCTAGTTTTTAACCCCTTCCCTGCCAGTGTCATTTACACTGTAATTAGTGCATTATTATAGCACCGATTGCTGTATAAATGTCACTGGTCAAATGTGTCCGATGTGTCCGCCACAATGTTGTAGTCACGATAAAATTTGCAGATCGCCGCCATTACTAATAAAAAAGTAATAATAAAAATGCCATAAATCTATCTCTATTTTGTAGATGCTATAAGTTTTGTGCAAACCAATCAATATACGCTTTTTGCAATTTTTTTTTTACCAAAAATATGTAGAAGAATACATATCAGCCTAAACTGAGAAAGAATTTTGTTTTTTTTATATATTTGTTGGGGATATTTATTACAGCAAAAAGTAAAAAATATTGCTTTTTTTCAAAATTGTCACTCTTTTTTGTTTTATAGCGAAAAAAAAAAAACGCAGAGGTGATCAAATACCACCAAAAGAAAGCTCTATTTGTGGGAAAAAAAGGACATCAATTTTGTTTGGGTGCAACATGGCACGAGCGTGCAATTGCCAATTAAAGCGACGCAGTGCTGTATCGCAAAAAGTGCTCTCGTCAGGAAGGGGGTTCTTCCAGGGCTGAAGTCGTTAAGGTAAAAGAACCTTTGGAGTTTAGAACCACTATAAGTCATTAAAAAACACACTTTTCATCAATGAGTTGAATACAGCCTCATGTTATTGATGTTATTTTTGGTAGATTTGAAATATTCACTTTTCCACTGTAAAAGTAGTAGTAGAAAGCCTCCCAACCAGACTATGACCCAGGGTAGCCTACCAGTTAGTCAACCAGTGATTTGAATGTTTACTTTTTTAAATTGTATATACCCTGTTTATTTAAGAAATAGATTTTGTGCTTTGGAACTTTACACACAGAAATGAGCTTGCTTTACATATAGTTAAAACATTTTTTTATTTGGATAGAGCAGGAAATGGTAAAAATACCTGTAATTTTTTGCCATATTTGTGCTTTTGATTTTACCCTCACTTCCTGTCCTGTAGACAAAAAAGTAAAAGGAAATCTGCAAAGTGAGGGACATCCTCTCTTAGACACTTGTCACGAGAGCAAGTAGGGATAACAGAAACAAAAGTGAAAACCTGACAGGGGGTCTAAACATTAACCATTCTATTTATAACTTTACCAACATTTAGACTTTAGATACATTTTAAAATGGTTGTTTGGTCCCTTCAAAAAGTACCAAGCAGCAGTCATTGAAAGCAGTCATTTAACTCAGACCTATAGATCAAAGAAGGCATTGAAAACCCAAAGCACAAAACCCCTATGAAGATCTTAACTTGATCAGGCTACCCCCTCTTGACATCAAAAACGAACAGTTGGTGAGGGGTGCTGCACTCCATTTTTAATGACAGGTAGTAAAACACGAACATGAAAGGAACATATATGTATATATATATATATATATATATATATATATATATATATATATATATATATATATATATATATATATATATATATATATATATATATATATATATGTGTATTTATTCTAAAATTACCACAATTATAATAATAATATTCAGTTGTCTTTTTAAAAAATCCTCATGATGGGTTGTTAAAATGTGGAGATAGCATGTATTTCTCTGTGAAAAGATGTCATAAATTGCAACACTATCAAGGAAGGGCATGAGAATCTTCCACTGTCTGCGAGATAAATTACACCCATGAGTAGAGCAGACAGCAAGCACAGCACGGGTGTGTAACAAGTTGCCAGGACCCAGAAATCCTTATAAATGAATAATGTTATTTTTCCAGTAAAACTCCAGTTCCTTTCTGCAAATTCATCCTGGAAGTTTCCAGTCTTGCTGTTAATTACTGATAAAATATTTGTGCTGTGGAGGCATAAAAGACAAGGAGCTAAGCAAGATCCCACCATTAATTGGGTTCTTCTTATTGTAAGTCTTATGATCATTAATATTGCATATATTATCTAGTTATTATGGGTGTGATATTTATAGCTTGGCCATGATATGGAAATGACTTAAATGTGTGCTGTTTTAGAGACACTAAAATTCAGTTAATGTTTCCTGTCTTCTATTACTCCACGGCGGCAATGCTATCAATCAGTTTTTTATAAAGTGAATAAAACACATTTTATGTTTTGTGAAAAAAGAAAAATTAATAGAATTAATAAGGCTTAACATGAAAATTCAGATGGTGTTACAAACTGAAAGACAGATATACTAATGGAGTCATTTTCACCCTAGTGTACAGTATGTTCAATTCAAATACTCAAATGGGTTGAAGAAAATGTGCTATTGCTGCATAAGCTAAACTGGACTCTGTTGCTATTTTGAAGGCATGAATAAAAGAGTTCCTTGTAAAAAAAGCATCTTGAAAATAGGTAAGTATACAGATCTTTTTTCCACGGGGTATTTAATATCGGTGTAAGAAGGGAGGTAGGAGCACTTTTAAAATTAGTTCCGGAAAAACTATAATTTTTTAAAGCCCAACTGTGTGAGCACTTTTAGTTAGCTTTATTTCAGATATCCACTTTATGATCTAAGGACTCAGCCTTTTTCTAACATTTGTTGTTTACAAGTAACAATCAGTATTTTTTGCTGGAAAATTACTTAGAACCCCCAAACATTAGAAAAAAAATTATGTCACACATTTTTGCACAGTGGTTTTTCAAGCGTATTTTTTTTTAAAAATACACTTTCAAGTGGGATTCCGGCCAGCAAATTTTTTTTTAAAGTCAGCAGCTACAAACACTGTAGCTGCTGACTTTAAATAAGTACACTTACCTGTCCTGGGTGCCCGCGATGTCGGCCGCCCGAGGCCGACCCCTTTCTCGGCTCTCGGGTCCCGGAACCGCCATCCTAACTAAGGGAAACAGGCAGTGGAGCCTTGCGGCTTCACTGCCAGTTTCCTACTGCGCACGCGCGAGTGGCGCAGCACTCTGTGAATGGCCCTGTGGTTTTCTGGGAACACACACAGTTCCCAGAAGGCAACGGGGCCGCTCACTGAGGAACAGGACATGCCGCGGAATAGGAAGAAGAGTTCAGCAACAAGAGTTCAGGTAAGTTTAAAAATTTTTTTTTCAAATGTATTTTTTTACATTTTTTTAGGTTTTTTGGTGCAATTTTTTTTCAGGGTGGCCCTCCACTTTAAATACTTCGATACAGGGCACTTACACCCCCTTCCTGCCCAAGCCATTTTTCAGCTTTCAGCGCTGTCACACTTTTAATGACAATTGTGCAGTCATGCTACACTGTAACCATGTGAAATTTTTGTAATTTTCTTCATACAAATAGAGCTTTCTTTTGGTGGTATTTAATCACTTCTGGGTTTTGTTTTTTTTCCCTAAAAGAAAAGGCTGAAAATTTTGAAAAATATAAAAGTTTTTCTTAGTTTCTGTCAGTAAATTTTGTAAATAAGCAATTTTTTGGGCAATGGGCGCTGATGAGGCAGCACTGATGGGCACTGATAGGCTGCACTGATGGGCACTGATGAGGTGTCATTTATGGGCACTCATGAGGCGGCAATTATGGGCACTGATTAGGTGGCACTGATGAGGAGGCACGAATTTGCTGCACTAATGGGCACTGATAGGTGGTAATGATATGTGTAACTGGGGGGCACTGATGGGTGGCATTGATGGGCACATATAGGCGGCACTGGTGGGCACAGATAGGCAGCACGTATAGGCAGCACTGATGGGTGGCATTGATAGGCAGCAGTGATAAGTATTGATGGGCAGCAGTGATAAGTATTGATGGGCAGCAGTGATAGCCAGCACTGACTGGCATCACTAATAGGAACTGATTGCTGGGACTTGTGGGCACTGTTTGCTGGCACTGGTGGGAACTCACTGCTGGCACTGGTGAGCACTCACTGCTGGCACCGGTGGGCACACTGTTGGCACTGGTGGGCACTCACTTCTGGCACTGTGGGCACTTTATTGTAATCAGGGCACTGATTATCAGTGTCGTGATTACATGCCTAGATGTCCTCTGTGAGGAGAGGCCGCTGATCGGCTCTCCTCACCTCACACTCTGTCAGTGTGAGGCGAAGGTAGCCAATAACTGGCATCCTCATGTTTACATGTGACTGGCTGTGATTGGACACAGGCGATCACATGGTTAAAGAGCCGTGGCCGTGGCTCTTTACAGAGGTCGGGGTTGCGCCATGTCCTAGCAACATGGTGCGACCATGATTGCTGTGCTGCACGTCCCGCCATCATTTGCTGTCCACCAAGAACAAGAGCCGTGACCGCCCCATTTAAAATATAATAAGAAATATGATGTTAGGCTGATTAATTAGATACCTAACATGTCATGCTTTAAAGTTGTATGGAATGGCACCAAACTACGGTACTTAAAAATCTCCATAGGCGACGATTTAAAAATTTCTACAGGTTACCAGTTTACAGTTACAGAGGGGATCTAGTGTTAGAATTATTGCTCTCGCTCAGACGTTTATGGTGATACCTCACATGTTGGTGCAAACACTGTTTACATATGCGGGCGTGACCTATGTATGCATTCTCTACTGTGCTCAAGCACGTGGGGACAGGAAGCTTTAAATATTTTTTCTACACTATTTAATTTTTAATTTTTACAATGTAAACATCCCTTGCGATAACAATACAGCATGTCAGGTCCTATTTATGGAGAGATATTGGGTCTAAGAGACCTCAAATCTCTCCTTTACCCTTAAAAGCAAAAGATTAAAATATATATATTTTTTTTGATCTTTTGCTTTAAGAAACAAAGAAAACATGTTTACATGGCCTGAGAACGAAAAGTGACATCATGACATCTTTCCGATCCTCCAAGGGCATAGAGATGAGCAGTGGCATCTTACCATCGCTCATCTCTATAGGGAGACACTGCCGACGCTGGATGGTTCCTGGGCTCATGGATCAGTAACGTAAGCCCGGGAACATCTGGGAAGTGGCAGAAGGGGTGGCATCTCTTCCAAAAGTGATTCCGTGGTGAATCTGCCACTGGGATCACTTTTATCAGAAAGCCGGCCACATGAGGGAAAGGAAAATACCAGGAATATGGCATCTAGCTGCAGTCATAACCCTGGTATTTAATGTCAAAGCAATGACATCAATTCCCAGTTAGGCAGTCGGCAAGTGGCATGACTGTAGTAATCAGTTGACATTCGTGTCCATGTAATACAATGATTAAAAAGGGGACTCCAGCATTATTGAATACAATAGTGAAATTCAATAAAGCAGGTCTATAAAAGTGTAATTTATCCCAGTTTTTAGAATATTACAGCCTTCCTGCCTTATACAGTTGTACAGGCTCCCTTTATGTAATGAATTTGCTTGCTCTGAGCTTGTTCTCACAGCGTGTATTAGAAGTTGTATCAAGTCAGGTAGTAACCGCCTCATTTCCTGGCTGGAGGACTTCCATCGTTATCTAATCCTTTCCTCTCCAGCCTGACTGTCCCTTTCCCACCTCTTTCATTAGCTGGATTTCATCTCTTTCATTCAAGGAGGCTCAGCATTACATGTGGATGTTACCTAGGACAGTCTGCATTCAAATGTAGTCTGCCAACCAGTGAGTTATATAGTGTATCGTGTATACTGAAATACCTATCATATGTAAACAATCTTTTATCTTGTAATTTGACATATCAATATTCATTAAAATTGATTGGATAAAAAATGTAATCTGCTTAGTACCGTTTTTACCGGTCCGTAGGGCGGCGTGAAACTTACATCGTGGGAAATTTTTATTTTATTTTTTTTATATTTATTTTATTTTTTAATAAAGAACTTGTCCCAAGCTGTCTCTTGTCTTTTTTACCATTTTAACACTCTTTTAGTGAAATGGTAGGGGTACAAGTATACATATTCACACGGGGGGTGGGATCTGGGGGTCCCTTTGTTAAAGAGGGCTTCCAGATTCCGATAAGCCCCCACCCACAGACCCCCACAACCACTGGGCAAGGGTTGTGGGGATGAGGACCTTGTCCCCATCAACATGAGGACAAGGTGCTTTGGGGGGCTACCCCAAAGCTCCCTTCTCATGTTGAGGCCATGTGGCCTGGTGCTTGGATAATGGTCTGGTATGGATTTTGGGGGGACCCCTACGCCATTTTTTTTTCAATTTGGCACAGGGTTCCCCTTAATTTCCACATCTGACCCGAAGGTCCTGGTATGGATTTTAGGGAAGCCCAACGCAATTTTTTTTTACATTTTGGTTCGAGGTTCCTCTTAATATTCATACCAGAACCAAAGGGCCTGGTAATGGAATGGGGGGATCCCATGCTCTTTTTTTCAATGAGTTTTATCTATACTGCTGAGATCCGACAATTCATTACAGCCGCGGTCAGTTTTAGATGACAATTTTTCCTGAAATGTCATTTTGCTGTGATACTGTTCTTAACATGGGAAAAATGCGCCACTTTACAGGCATACTATAGACACCCCCCAGGCACAATTTTTAAAGGAATATTTCATTTTTATTGTTTCACTTTAAGCAATAAAAAAATCACTGTTCCCGAAAAAATGGCTGTTTTTAAAAACTTTTGCATTGATATATGTCCCTTGGGGCAGGACCCAGGTCCCCAAACACTTTTTATGACAATAACTTGCATATAAGCCTCTAAAATGAGCACTTTTGATTTTTCATGTTAGTGTCCCACTTTAACGGTGTTCCGGCAGCTTTCAAATTTTCCACGAACACTGCATATTGTTCGCTGTTCGGCGAGCAGGCGAACACATGATGTTCGAGTCGAACTTACGTTAGACATGAACATCAGGCTCATCCCTAATTATCTGTATACTTTATTGATTTTGTTGTATTTTGTTTTGCTAAAATGCTTTATATTGATACTAGTGTATATATCTTTTTTTCTATTAGAAGGCTTTTGTTTCCAATTGGGCAGCCCCCCTGAGGAAGCCCAGGTTTAGGATGAAACATGTTGAGAACCACATCAATTTTGCTGTATCCATAAGGACTGTATTACATGTACTTGCTGTAAAACTGTTTTTAAACATTTTTTAACCAACGTTAAAATAAATGATTTTCTTTTAAATGTATCTCTTTGGATCTAGTTACTAGTCTATGCACCTTAAAAATCCCAAAAACACTTCAATACTTCAGGAAAAAAGTATAGTCATAGGATCACTATGTGGGGAATTACTTTAAACACGATTTTTTAGAGGTATCATAAAAGTATTCTAGTAAGCACAGCATACACAGTGCAGAAGATAGAGTTTTGGTTTACAATTGTATAACAATGCCCTAGATCTTTCTATCTGATAGTGTATTTATTAACAAAACATATGATGTGACATTATTTAAAAGTCAACTTGTTCCTAAACTGAAGTTTGTTAACTTTGTAAAAACTTTGTTAAAAGGTAATGCTCATGTTTGGAAACTGAAATATATTCTTACTCAAGATGCATTTGCAAGAGCTTATTGTAGAGAAATCACCCTGGCACTATCTTTAGAAAGTTGTGTCCATGGATACCTTAAATGTATTGTTAGTCCCATGTCTGGTGTCTGTAAAATAGTTTTACAGGTAAAACATTTATATCTACGTGAACGTTATTTCTGCTAACAAGCAACTTTCTATCATATGTGTCTCAAGGGTCATAGCCAGTGTGACTGAATGCCTTATGTGAATTTTTAGACTGGTTCAACAATGAAGTATGGAGGATTATTCCCATGTATGGAAATGCATGCTTGTTATGTAATGCTTTGTTTATTGTTGGAAAGGGGTATATACAAACATAAACATAATCTGTAAATAGGTGCACTCTACGGACAACAGAGATAACATTTAACCACTTGCTGACCAGCCACCGTCATTATACTGCAACATGTTCCTGCGAGCCGTTGTAGTTATACGCCAGCTCCTTTAAGTGGGACAGCAGGAGCGCGTGTGCCCGCTGCACTGCGTGGGGGGGTTAAGGCTTGTGACCGGCAGTCATGATGACCGCAGGCCACGAGCGATTGAGGGCATGAGAGGCAGAACAGGGATGTGTGTGTGTAGACACACACACATCCCTGTTCTGTTCTGAGAGGAGATGCAGATCGTGAGTTCCTAATAGCTAGGAACTATCATCTTTCATCTCCTATAGTCAGTCCCCTCCCCCTAAAGTTAGAACACACAGTCAGGGGACACAGTTAACCCCTTGATCACCCCCTAGTGTAACCCCTTCCCTGCCAGTGACATGTATACAGTAATCAGTGCATTTTTATAGCACTGATCGCTGTATAATTGTCAATCATCCAAAAAATGTGTCAAAAGTGTCCGATGTGTCTGCCATGATGTCACAGTCATGATAAAAATCACAGTTCGCCACCATTACTAGTAAAAAAAAAAATAATAATAATAAAAATGCCATAAATCTATCCCAATCAATATACACTTATTGCAATTTTTATTACCAAAAATATGTAGAAGAATATATATCAGCATAAACTGTGAAAAAATTTGCTTTTTTAAAAGAAAAATGGGAATATTTATTGAAGCAAAAAGTACAAAATATTGTGTTTTTTTTCAAAATTGTCGCTCTTTTTTTGTTTATAGCGCAAAAAATAAAAAATGCAGAGATGATCAAATACCACCAAAAGAAAGCTCTATTTGTGGGAAAAAAGGACATCAATATTGTTTAGATACAGCATCGCACGACCGCACAATTGTCAGTTAAAGCGACACACAGTGGCGTATTGCAAAAAATGCTCTGGTCATTAAGCAGCCAAATCTTCTGTGGCTGAAGTGGTTAAAAGTGTAGTCTATAAAGGGCAATGTTTTGGAAGGCACAGACCCCATTATGAAGACTTAATCCCTAGCGAAAGCAAGCTTAAAACTACACAAATACCTCCCACCACCACCCCCAATGATGATATTATACAATGTTTGCCATAAAATACATTTAAGTTCAAGTAAAACAAAGTACAGTAAAATTAAAAATAAAAACATAAAAAACCACATGCTACAAGTAAACATGCCACCTGTAATCTGCTAACAAATCAAAGACTAAGGCCCCTTTCACACTGGAGCGGTAGGGGGCGTCGGTGGTAAAACAGCGCTATATTTAGCGCTGTTTTACCACGGTATTCGGGCGCTACGGTGCGGTTTTAACCCCCCGCTGGCGGCCGAAAAAGGGTTAAAACCCCTCATATAGCGCGGCTATAGCCGCGGTATTACCGCGGTATAGCGGCGCTGCCCCATTGATTTCAATGGGCAGGAGCGGTTTAGGAGCGGTGAATACACCGCTCCTTCACCGCTCCAAAGAAGCGGCTGACAGGAGATTTTTTCTTCTCCTGCCAGCGCACCGCTTCAGCGTGAAAGCCCTCGGGCTTTCACACTGAACAAACAGCGGAGGCTGTTTAGGGGCGGTTTGCAGGCGCTATTTTTAGCGCAATAACGCCTGCAAACCGCCCCAGTGTGAAAGGGGTCTTATGCTGGAAAACAAAATGCAGGCAGCACTCAACCCACATGGGATGGCTGAGATACAGACAGGGACACAAAAAAAGGGCAAGGTTGAAAGATTATCCCAAGATAAAGGGTGAACTTGCAGAAAGAAAAAAGGTAGGTCATCAGTAAGGAGAGACAGCCAATTGTCTTCAAAGGAGCAAGCAACCAAGAGTGCTCACCAGAAACCCCTTGGGACCAAACTAGTAACTGGAAAAATATACACTTTTGTCTTATTTCTCAAGCTTAAGAAGATCTTCTTTCAACCTGCATTTATTATACTGTATTGTCTTCTGTGGACGTTTTATATTTATTTATTAGATGCACTATTTCTTTATTCATTTTTTGGAGTCTGTTTATTTTTTTATTTCACGTTGTGCTTTATATTTTTATCTGTTGACACAATTCACATTTTTGATTTATACATTATGCAATTGATCACTTACTGCTGCACCTTATATACATATTTTAGATTAGTCCTAGCATCACATTATCTTTAGCCTAAGGTTTTTATTTACAGTATTTATGGATTATGTTTGTGATTATTGCTACAGAGAGACTATTGGAAATGTGGGTTTTAAAGTTTTAGACATAGACATATATTACAACCATCTGTGCTTGGATAAATAGTGGAAGGTGTATGGATCAACGTGTTTCACCCAGAAAGAGGGCTTCTTCAAGATCCCCTTGTAAAAGTAATAGAGTTTATAGCTAGTAAGCAATACAAACAGGATATTATTGACAGAAATACATACAATATCAGCATGCCATACAAATATCATATTTGAACATATCATATCATCAAAAAGGGAAAAAATAAACAAAGACAAACCGAAAGAAGGGAAAAACAACACTAATTTGCTTATAATATTGCAATAATTGTGGAGTTGGTAGGAAAAAAAAAAAGGGGGGGGGGGAGTGAGAAGAGGAACAATGTATCAGGGACTTGGAGTATGCGAAAGACAGTACAAAATCAGCATATTAAGTACCTTAAATAATAATAAGGGACATAAAGCAAGGAGAAAGGAGGAGCAAACATAACTCTTACCTCAAACAAAAATCAAAAAGCATCATATATGTTATGTGAGTATATTTCTTTTGTGCTCCTACCTTTCTTTTTAGTGGACTTATTTATAAATGGAAGAGAAAGGAGTACTACTGATGGATAAAATGTTCTAGCAACAAGGCAGCCTGGAGACATCTGTGTATAAGAAGAGAACTGTCAGGATACACAGTGGGCTTGATTTATTAGAGTAACTGGAAGGGCTCTCAGCCCTTCCTTCTCTGTGCTCAGGTTGCTCAGCTGACAGTTAATTGCCAGAACTCATCGTTCCACAGTGGCTCACCTGTTGATCATCTCCTGCTCGTCAGTCAAGCCCACAGCCAGCCTGGCTTTTTAAACTGCCTGGTTCATTTTATCAATTGGCTTTGCCTTGGTCAAACATATCTAGAGACTCTCTGCTGTGTTCCTGTTGAAGACTTGCCTCGCTGGTTCCTGATCCTGCCTGCTTCCTCTGACTACGCTGATCTCTGGCTGCCCGATTTCCTGGCTTGTTCTGTCTACCCGATTTGGCTACTGGACCCTGGCTATGTTTTGACTATGTTTATCAGTTGTATCATGTTTACCATTTTATTAAAAGATGTGATTTTTACTTAATTTTATGTCTCCGTCTGTTTCATGGTTCCTGACAGTAACAGAGCATGTTCACTCTTCAAAGTGAATTTTCACTTAGCTTACTGAATAAGGTGAAGCTAAGTGAAAATTCAGTTTGCAAAGAATATCCAATCATGTGCAATAAAAATTAAAAATAAAAACATGATTTTTTTCACATGCACAGAATTGGATGATTGAAGTCAGCCCAGCCACACCTCGCTCACGAAGCCAAATGAAAATTTACATGCTGAAAAGCACTGGGAAATAAATTGCAGTGATTAGACAGTAATGCACATCTCCATGTTCATCTTGGTTTTGAGAGATCAGCATCCCAGCAGTACCACAGTGACAGAGGTGGATCATTTATTTACCGGTATTTATTACAGGTACTTAAAAAAATGATCACATGTACATAAGTATTCACAGCCTTTGCCATGACTCTCAAAATTGAGCTCAGGTGCATCCTGTTTCCACTAATCACCTTTGAGATGTTTCTACAACTTGATTGGAGTCCACCTGTGCTAAATTCAGTGGATTGAACATGATTTGGAAAGGCACACACCTGTCTATATAAGGTCCCACAGTTAATACATGTCATAGCACAAACCAAGCCATGAAGTCCAAGGCATTGTCTGTAGACCTCTGAGACAGGATGGTATTGAGGCACAGATCTGGGGAAGGGTACAGAAAAATGTCTGCAGCATTGAAGGTCCCAATGAGCACAGTGCCCTCTATCATCTGTAAATGGAAGAAGTTTGGAACCACCAGGGCTCTTCCTAGAGCAGGCTGTCTGGCCAAACTGAGTGATCGGTGGAGAAGGGCCCTAGTCAGGGACATGACCAAGAACCCAATGGTCACTCTGATAGAGCTCCAGAATTTCTCTGCAGAGAGAGGAGAACCTTCCAGAAGAGCAACCATCTGCAGCACTCCACCAATCAGGCCTGTATGGCAGAGTGCCAGATAGAAGTAACTCCTCAGTAAAAGGCACATTACAGATCACCTGGCATTTGCTAACAGACACCTGAAGGACTTTCAGATCATGAAAAACAAAATTCTCTGGTCTGATGAAACAAAGATTGAACACTTCGGCTTGAATGGCAAGCGTAATGTTTGGAGGAAACCAGGCACCGCTCATCCCCTGGCCAATACCATCCCTACAGTGAAGCTAGGTGGTAGCAGCATCATGCTGTGGGGATGTTTTTCAGTGGCAGGAACTGGGAGACTAGTCAGAATCGAGGGAAAGATGAATGCAGTAATGTACAGAGACATCCTTGATGAAAACCTGCTCCAGAGCACTCTGGACCTCAGACTGGGGTGAAAGTTTATCTTCCAACAGAAAAACGACCCAAAGCACACAGCCAAGATAACAAAGGAGTGGCTATGGGACAACACTGTGAATGTCCTTGAGTGGCCCAGTCAGCGCCCAGACTTGAACCTGATTGACCTGAAAATGGCTGTGCACCGACGCTCACCATCCAACCTGATGGAGCTTGAGAGGTCTTGCAAATAAGAATGAGAGAATTTGCCAAAAAATAGGTGTGCCAAGCTTATAGCATCATACACAAAAAGACTTGAGGCTGTAATTGATGCCAAAGGTGCTTCAACAAAGTATTGAGCAAAGGCTGTGAATACTTATGTACATGTGATTTTTTTTTTTTTTTTTTAATAAATTTGCAAAGATTTCAAACAAACTTCTTTCATACTGTCATTATGTGGTATTGTTTGCAGAATTTTGAGGAAAATAATGAATTTTATCCATTTTGGAATAAGGCTGTAACATAACAATATGTGGAAAACGTGAAGCGCTGCAAATACTTTCCGGATGCACTGTATTTATGGAATGTTTGTGATTACTTTATATAGACTGCACCCAGGTCTTTACCTTTTTTGGTGTGTGCAACGGCCACCTCTCTACTCGATATAAATTTACACATTGAGTATATAGCAAGAATCCTTAAGAGCATTGTACTCTTCCAAATGTTTCTGTTGCTTCACCTAAAGTATCTCACAAAAGTGAGTACACCCCTCACATTTTTGTAAATATTTTATTATATCTTTTCATGTGACAACACTGAAGAAATTACACTTTGCTACAATGTAAAGTAGTGAGTGTACAGCTTGTATAACAGTGTAAATTTGCTGTCCTCTCAAAATAACTCAACACACACAGAGATTATTGTCTAAACCATTGGCAACAAAAGTGAGTACACCCCTAAGTGAAATACGACTAAATTTGGCCCAATTAGCCATTTTCTCTCCCCGGTGTCATGTGGCTCATTAGTGTTACAAGGTCTCAGGTGTGAATGGGGAGCAGGTGTGGTAAATTTGGTGTTATCACTCTCACTCTCTCATACTGGTCACTGGAAGTTCAACATGGCACCTCATGGCAAAGAACTCTCTGAGGATCTGAAAAAAAGAATTGTTGCTCTACATAAATATGGCCTTGGCTATAAGAAGACCAAGACCCTGAAACTGAGCTGCAGCACGGTGGCCAAGACCATACAGCAGTTTAACAAGACAGGTTCCACTCAGAACAGGCCTCACCATGGTCGACCAAAGAAGTTGTGTGCACATGCTCAGTGTCATATCCAGAGGTTGTCTTTGGGAAATAGATGTATGAGTGCTGCCATGATTGCTGCAGAGATTGAAGGGGTGGGGTGTCAGTGCTCAAACCATATGCGGAACACTGCATCAAACTGGCCTGCATGGCTGTTGTCCCAGAAGGAAGCCTCTTCTAAAGATGATGCACAAGAAAGCCTGCAAACAGTTTGCTGAAGACAAGCAGACTAAGGACATGGATTACTGGAACCATGTCCTGTGATATGATGAGACCAAGATAAACTTATTTGGTTCAGATGGTGTCAAGCGTGTGTGGCGGCAACCAGGTGAGGAGTACAAAGACAAGTGTGTCTTGCCTACAGTCAAGCATGGTGGTGGGAGTGTCATGGTCTGGGGCTGCATTAATGCTGCCAGCACTGGGGAGCTACAGTTCATTGAGGGAACCATGAATGCCAACATATACTGTAACATACTGAAGCAGAGCATGATCCCCTCCCTTCGGAGACTGGGCCGCAGGGCAGTATTCCAACATTATAACAACCCCAAACACCCCTCCAAAATGACCACTGCCTTGCTAAAGAAGCTGAGGGTAAAGGTTATGGACTGGCCAAGCATGTCTCCAGACCTAAACCCTATTTAGTGTCTGTGGGGCATCCTCAAACAGAAGGTAGAGAAACGCAAGGTCTCTAACATCCACCAGCTCCATGATGTTGTCATGGAGGAGTGCAAGAGGACTCCAGTGGCAACCTGTGAAGCTCTGGTGAACTCCATGCCCAAGCGGGTTAAGGCAGTGCTGGAAAATAATGGTAGCCACACAAAATATTGACACTTTGGGCCCAATTTTGACTTTTTCACTTAGGGGTGTACTCACTTTTCTTGGCAGCGGTTTAGACATTAATGGCTGTATGTTTAGTTATTTTGAGGGGACATCAAATTTACACTGTTATACAAGCTGTACACTCACTACTTTACATTGTAGCAAAGTGTAATGTAGTGTTGTCACATGAAAATATATAATAAAATATTTATAAAAATGTGAGGGGTGTACTCACTTTTGTGAGATACTGTAGGTATTAGTATAGTTATATTCCCTGTGCTGTATTGTTTGCCTTACCTTGTAGTGTCATGGCTAATCAATTACCTTATGTACATGTATTCATTCACCTAATTTGTTCTCTCAAGCAAACTGTTTTCATATGGTATAACTAGTGTCACATCAATTGTGACCATACCAAGCCTTTTTGCTTTGTCCTTCTTTTAATCGCTTCCTGACCAGCCACCACAGTTTTATTGCGGGAGAATGGCACAGGTGGGCGAAGCGATGTTACCTTACGCCGGGCGCATGGCCACCTAGGGGGGGTGTGATCGATGATCGGATTCATTTTGGAACTGATCAGTCTCCAGGCCCAGGCCAATAATCTCTGGCCTGGACTTGCTGATTGGTTCTGACGAATGAAATCCTCCCCTAAATGTGTAAGTGTAAACACAGGCAGGGGAAGTGATGTTATCTTCCCTCGTGGAACTCTGTTCCCTTCCAGAGAGAGGAGAGAGGACATCCAAACGTGGGTTGCACCAGCACTACACTGACATAGTACACATAGGCACACATTTCACTCCCAGTTAACCCCTTCACTCCCTGTCACTTTGTCACCCAGTGCAGTTTTCATATTTTTTTGATCACTGTACTGGTGTCATTTGTGACACTAATAAGCACTAGGGTACTTAGTAGTAGCCCCAGATAGGTCTAGGGACCCCACTAAACTCCATAATAAAGGTTTAACCCCTTGATCACCCCCTGTCACCAGTGATCACCGTATTAGTGTTACGGTTGACGCTGGTTAGCTATTTATTTTTTATAGCATCAGGGCACTCACCATGTATTACCCAATACAGGTTTAACCCCTGATCACCCGGTGGCTGACTACAGGTTTTAGCGTCAGTCAGGGTCTGCATCGCCCCAGGCAGCGTCAGATTAGTGCCAGTAGCGCTAACACCCACGTATGCACCATACACCTCCCTTAGTAGTATAGTGTCTGAACAGATCGATATCTTTGATCTGAACAGAACTATATTAGCGTCTCCAATAGTTTAGGGTTCCCAAAAACGCAGAGTTAGTGGGATCAGCCAGATACCTGCTAGCACCTGCGTTTAGCCCCTCCGCCCAGTCCACCCAAGTGCAGTATCAATCGATCACTGTTACTTACAAAACACTAAACACATAACTGCAGCATTCGCAGAGTCAGGCCTGATCCCTGCGAACGCTAAAATTTGTTTTGGTAGTGTATGAAGCAGTCGCTGACAGTCAGGTGCTTTTTTTTCCTGTGAGTCTCACTAGTGTACCGGTAAACTTAGAAGACAAAATGTCCATTTGAAGGTACACTAGTGAAGAGGCCTACACGTTTCTGAACATGACAGATAAGAGTGAAGAGGAACTCACCCATCTGTCAGATTCAGGCTCAGAATACAAACCTGTAGACAGCAGCGGCACCCTGATAGATAGCTCTGATGACGGAGTAGTGGTCTCTTCCAAGGTCAGATGTACCTGACCCCGTTCTTCTGCTGTTGTTGAGGGGCAAGAACCACATCGCTCTCGCATGGAGCAGAGAGCCAGTACTAGTGCTGCTCATCCTTCTGGTGGTCGTACATCCAGCAATGCAGTAACACTTGGTGACGTGGTGAGTCCCATAAGTGCAGTTCAAGCTGGTGAGGTGGCTAGCACAGCTAGTGTCCCGCAGCCACTAAGAAGACAAAGACAGGCCCGTCAAGCTCATAGTGCCCTTCCTGCTGCATTTGCCAATCCGAATTGGGAGCCCACCACTTCTACACAGTGGCGTCTCCAGCTTTCATATTTAGGGGGGGCACATGGGGGGACAGGGACAAAAGTAGGGGGGCAACTATAAAATGTATATATATATATATATATATATATATATCTATATATATCTATATCTACATAGATATATCTAGATATATAGATATAGATATATAGATATATAAATATATACTGGGGCCCTTTTCTACGACCCCACAACGGCCCTTTCATATGTTCTGCAGTGAGCTCCCTTCCTACTGTATTGGGGTCCCCCAGGGTGGCAGAAAACAAAATATATATGTCACCAGCATACCAAGAAAATATAAGGATCCAAAGCAGTGGGAGAACTATCAGGGTTGCAAAGGTTGTCTTGCCTCCGGGCCCTGGTGTTCTGCCACTGTGGGGTTTCCCAGCCTCCTCTTGCTGTCCTGCCCCTGCTATTGACTGCTCTGGTCTGGCATCTCTTGGAATTTACAGGCTGCTTCTCCTGTCCTAAGGATAGGAGAAATCAGTCTATTTTTTCAGTAACTGAGAGTCCTGGTGGAGTCCTTCCTGCAACTCGCTCTTCTCCTTGCCAATGAGGATGCAGGGGAAGGAGCAGATCAGGCGGCCGTGGTTGTGTGAGCGCTTACATTATGCAGTGTCAGCAAGCAGAGGGAGGGGGGAGGAATCACCCACAGGAGCTGACTGGGAACTCTCTCCCTCTTAGACATTGATTTAAAAAAAAAAAAAAAAAAAAAATTTTATTGGGGGGGCACATGGTGGGGCACAGCATAATGTTGGGGGGGTCAGGGCCCCCTCTGGCCCCCCCCTAGGGACACCATTGCTTCTACAGCACCTGTACTACCCCCATTCACTGGCCAACCCCGAATTCATGTGGAAACAGTTGATTTTGCATTACTTGATTTGTATTCGCTGTTTTTCCATGGAAGATCTCTATAGATCTATTGTGGACCAAAGCAATTTGTATGCTGGTCAATTAATTGCTGCTAATCCCCAGTTGACCCTTGCCAGAGATTGGAGACCTATTACGGTCTCTGAATGTAAGACCTTCCTGGGCCTTTCCCTCCAATTGGACATAACTAAAAAAGGTGAGTTGAGGTCATATTGGTCCACTGACCCAATTCACCATATGCACTTGTTCTCTGCCTCCATGACCAGAACACGATAGAAGCAGATCTTGCAGTTCATGCATTTCAATAACAATGAACTCTGTCATCCTCAGGGTGACCCTGAATATGATCGGCTCTACAAAATTTAGCCCCTCGTAAACTACTTCAACAAGCAGTTTGCAGCCTTGTTTACTCCCGTTCAAGTTTTCTGCGTTGATGAGTCCCTGATTAAGTTTTCTGGCCACTTGTCATTCAAACAACATCTTCCCAGCAAGCGTGCCAGATATGGGGTCAAGATGTATAATCTCTGTGACAGGGCAACAGGCTATACATATAGTTTGACGGTTTACTAGGGAAGAGATAGTTACGTAGAGCTGGAGAACTGCCCAGACTACATAGGGAGCACTGCTAAGATTGTGTGGGACTTGGGGTCACCCTTATGGGGTCACACTTGTATGTGGACAATTATTACACGAGCATGCCACTTTATAGTCACTTGTTTGATCAGGGAATTGGCGCAAGTGGCACAGTGCAATCTAATAACTGGGGCTTACCCCAGCGGCTTGTGGAATCCCGTCTTAGGCTGGGGGAGAGAGCCTGCTTGAAGTGTAATAATTTGCTCACTGTGAAGTGGAGGGATAATAAGAATGTTTTTGTTCTGTCCTCCCTTCACGCGGACACAATGGTCCAAAATCAAACGGCGACTGGTGTTGTGGAGAAACCCCTCTGTGTCCATGAATAGAAACCCCTCTGTGTCCATGAATATAACTTTAATATGGGAGGGGTGGACCTCAACGACCATTTGTTGGCGCCATACCTAATTGCCTGTAAGGCCAGATGCTGGTATAAAAAAGTGTCAGTATATTTATTCCAATTGGCTGTGCTGAACGCTTATAAATTCCAGGAAGGGATCATCACAGCCCTTCTGTTTGCAGATGGTGCTGTGGCCCAACTTCCCAATCCAAATGCAGTGAGCCGGCTGCATGAGAGGCATTTTCCGTATGTCCTCCCTAATACCCCTACCCAAAGAAATCCCCAAAGAAGATGCTGGGTCTGTAGAAAGTGTGGATTTAGGCGTGACACCCGCTTTTATTGTCCCTCCTGTCCTGACCAATCTGGTCTTTGCATTGGTGAATGTTTTGAATGCTACCACACACTAGTGGAATAATAAAAGTAGGGTACAGCATTGCACAGTCCTAGGGCACTAGACAGGGTCTTGAAAGATGAAATGGTCATCACATTTTGAAAGACCCTAATCTGGAACATTTACAGCTTACGGTTTATATAAAAGTGCAAAAAAACCTCCCAAAAAAATAACAAAAAAGTCCAAAATAGTTGTGGTATTATTTTTCTTCTCTCTCTATTGTTCTCTCTCTTATAATTGCTCTCTATTGTCAACTCTATTGTTCTCTCTCTATTGTTAATGTATTTTAGAACTGTAATGTTTTATTTTTACTATGTTTTATTGTATTTGCTTTGCAGGTATGTTATGTCTTACTGTTATAGTGTAATGTTACTTTGTTTTATTGTTAACCATCATTTGCTTAGCAGGTTTGCCATTCAGCTGCAGCACGGGTTTATGTATTCTGACAGCAACAGCGTTTGCTCCCACGATACGTAAAGCTGTGACTCCAGTGCTGTAGGAGGTGATTTCACCACCACAGTTAAAAAAAGAGCATACAGTGGGGACGGAAAATATTCAGACCCCCTTACATTTTTCACTCTTTGTTATATTGCAGCCATTTGCTAAAATCATTTAAGCTCATTTTTTTCCTCATTAATGTACACACAGCACCCCATATTGACAGAAAAACACAGAATTGTTGACATTTTTGCAGATTTATTAAAAAAGAAAAACTGAAATATCACATGGTCCTAAGTATTCAGACCCTTTGCTGTGACACTCATATATTTAACTCAGGTGCTGTCCATTTTTTCTGATCATCATTGAGATGGATTTACACCTTCATTTGAGTCCAGCTGTGTTTGATTATATTGATTGGACTTGATTAGGAAAGCCACACACCCGTCTATATAAGACCTTACAGCTCACAGTGTATGTCAGAGCAAATGCGAATCATGAGGTCAAAGGAACTGCCTGAAGAGCTCAGAGACAGAATTGTGCCAAGGCACAGATTTGGCCAAGGTTACAAAAAATTTCTGCTGCACTTAAGGTTCCTAAGAGCACAGTGGCCTCCATAATCCTTAAATGGAAGATGTTTGGGACGATCAGAACCCTTCCTAGAGCTGGCCATCCGGCCAAACTGAGCTACCGGGGGAGAATAGCCTTGGTGAGATAGGTAAAGAAGAACCCAAAGATCACTGTGGCTGAGCTCCAGAGAGGCAATGGGAGAGAGTTGTGGAAAGTCAACCATCACTGCAGCCCTCCACCAGTCGGCGCTTTATGGCAGAGTGGCCCGACGGAAGCCTCTCCTCAGTGCAAGACACATGAAAGCCCGCATGGAGTTTGCTAAAAAACACCTGAAGAATTCCAAGATGGTGAGAAATAAGATTCTCTGGTCTGATGAGACCAAGATAGAACTTTTTGGCCTTAATTCTAAGCAGTATGTGTGGAGAAAACCAAGCACTGCTCATCACCTGTCCAATACAGTCCCAACAGTGAAGCATGGTGGTGGCAACATCATGCTGTGGGGGTGTTTTTCAGCTGCAGGGACAGGACGACTGGTTGCAATCGAGGGAAAGATGAATGCGGCCAAGTATAGGAATATCCTATACGAAAACTTTCTCCAGAGTGCTCAGGACCTCAGACTGGGCTGAAGGTTTACCTTCCAACAAGACAATGACCCTAAGCACACAGCTAAAATAAGGAAGGAGTGGCTTCACAACAACTCCGTGGCTGTTCTTGAATGGCCCAGCCAGAGCCCTGACTTAAACCCAATTGTGAAAGAGTGAAGTGTGAAAGTGTGAAAAACTTGTTGCATCTTTCCCAAAAAGACTCATGGCTGTATTAGATCAAAAGGGTGCTTCTATTAAATAATGAGCAAGGGGTCTGAATACTTAGGACCGTGTGATGTTTTAGTTTTACTTTTTTAATAAATCTGCAAAAATGTCAAGAATTCTGTGTTTTTCTGTCAATATGGGGTGCTGTGTGTACATTAATGAGGAAAAAAAAAGAGCTTAAATGATTTTAGCAAATGGCTGCAATATAAAAAAGAGTGAAAAATTTAAGGGGGTCTAAATACTTTCCGTCCCCACTGTATATGCTGAAGTATGGGGGCAGGGGTGGAGGAGAGATTTGCTTCTAATATTAGCGGCGGATTGCCCCATGCTTCAGCATATATTTTTTAGGCACAGATTGAGTTAAAAATGTTTTATTTTTAATGTTTTATTGTATTTGCTTTGAAGGTATGGTATGTCTAACTGTTATACTGTAATGTTACTTTGTTTTATTGTTAACCATCATTTGCTTAGCAAGTATGCCATTCAGCTGCAGCACTGTTTTTTTTTATCTTGACAGCAACAGCATTTGCTCTCACGATACGTAAATCAGTGACTCCATCGCTATAGGAGATGATTTCACCACCACAGTTAAAACAAAAATGGTGCATGTATGCCCATCATTGAAAGTGGGTGGATGAAGGGCAGTATCCTAATGGTAGGAATACCCACCAATCAATCTCTTTTTTTCATGCAGCCCACAAGCTGCATGAAAAAAATAACATTACAATATATGCCCAACAAGGACCAGTAATGTACTGGTATGTTGCTGGACTTTGAGTGGTTATACCCAGAATGATGCCTGCAGGTTTAGGTATTATCTTGGTATCATTCTTTTCAGCCAGCGGTCAACTTTCATGTAAAAGCAATCTTAGAGGCTAATTAGCCTCTAGACTGCTTTTACAAGCAGTGGGAGGAAACATCCCGCCTCCCACTGTCTTCCTTGGTTTTCTCGGGCTCTCCTGTCCCAACAGGGAACCTGAGAATGCAGCCGGTGATTCCGCCAGCCCACCATAGAGCTGATCGGAGATCAGAATAGCTCCAATCATCTCTACGGCTTAAGAAACCAGAAGCTACGAGTATTTCATGACTTAGGTTTCGCCGGATATAAACAGCGCCATTGGGAAATTGGGAAAGCATTTTATCACACCGATCTTGGTGTGGTCAGATGCTTTGAGGGCAGAGGAGAGATCTGGGTCTAATAGACCCCAATTATTTCAAAAGAGTACCTGTCATGACCTATAGCTGTCATAGGGGATATTTACATTCCCTGAGATAACAATTAAAATGATAAAAAAAAATAAAAGGAAGAGTTTAAAAATAAAATAAAAAAGTAAAATTAAATAATTAAAAAAAAAAAGCACCCTTGTCCCCTCATGCTCATGCTCAAAGGCGAACGCAAGCGTCAGTCTGGTGTCATATGTAAACAGCAATTGCACCATGCATGTGAGGTATCACCACGAAGGTCAGATCTAGGGCAGTAATTTTAGCAGTAGACCTCCTCTGTTAATCTAAAGTGGTAACCTGTAAAGGATTTTAAAGGCTTTTAAAAATGTGTGTAGTTTGTCGCCGCTGCTCGTTTGTGCGCAATTATAGAGCATGTCGTGTTTGGTATCCATGTACTCAGCATAAGATTAATTATAAGCTTCTAATGTTCTGCATAAAATGCCAGTTCACAGTTCAACCCCCCCAAATGACCCCTTTTTGGGAAGTAGATACCCCAAGATATTTGCTGATAAGCATGTTGAGTCCATGGAATATTTTATATGTTGCCACAAAGTTGTCACTTAATTATATATTGCTCAAACATGCCATGGGCATATGTGGAAATACAGACCAAAATATATTCTGCTGCTTCTCCTGAGTACGAGAATACCACACATGTGAGACTTTTTGGGAACATAGCCCTGTACAGGACCCTGAAAACCAATCACCGCCTTCAGGCTTTCTAAGGGTGTAAAATGGTGATTTCAATTCCTCACTACCTATCACAGTTTCGGAGGCCATGAAATGTCAAGATAGCACAAAACACCCACAAATGACCCCATTTTGGAAAGTAGACACTTCAAGCTATTTGCTAAGAGGCATGCTGTGTCCATGGAATATTTTATATTTTGCCAAAAGTTTCAGGAAAATTATTTTTTTTTTTTACACAAAGTTGTCACTAAATGATATATTGTTCAAACATGGCATGGTTATTTGTGGAATTGCATTCCAAAATACATTCTGCTGCTTCTCCTGAGTTTGGGGATACCACATCGGTGAGACTTTTGGGGAGCCTAGCTGCGTACAGGACCCCAAAACCAAGCATTGCCAGCAAGGCTTTCTAAAGGCGTAAAATTGTGATTTTACTCCTCACTACCTATCACAGTTACAGAGGCCCTGAAATGTCCAGATAGCACAAAACCTCCCCAAATGACCCCATTTTGGAAAGTAGACACCCCAAGGTATTTGCTAAGAGGCACAGTGAGTATTTTGCAGCTCTCATTTATTTCTGAAAATGAAGAAAGAAAATCATTTTTTTTTCTTTTTTCAATTTTCAAAACTTTGTAACAAAAAGCGAGATCAGCATAATACTCAACATGCTTCTCAGCAAATAGCTTGGAGCATTTACTTTCCAAAATAGGGTAATTTGGGGGGGGGGGGTTGTGCTATCTGGGCATTTCATGGCAGTGATTGGTTTTCGGGGTCCTGTATGCAGTTAGACTGCCAAAAACTCATGCTATGTTTGAACAATATATCATTTAGTGGTTTAGTGACAACTTTTTGTAAAAAAAAAAAATAATAATAATTTTCCAGAAACTTGTGGCAAAATATAAAATATTCCATGGACTCTCAGCAAATAGCTTGAAGTGTCTTCTTTCCAAAATGGGGTAATTGGGGGGGGGGGGTTTGTGCTATCTTGACATTTCATGGCCTCCGAAACTGTGATAGGTAGTGAGGAAGTGAAATCACCATTTTACGCCCTTAGAAAGCCTGAAGGCGGTGCTTGGTTTTTGGGGTCCTGTACACAGCTAGGCTCCCAAAAAGTCTCACACATGTGGTATCCCCATACTCAGGAGAAGCAACAGAATGTATTTTGGGGTGTAATTTCACATATGCCCATTGCATCTTTGAGCAATATATCATTTAGTGACAACTTTGTGCAAAAAAAAAAAAGTTTGTAATTTTCCCGCAACTTGTGGCAAAATATAAAATGTTCCTTGGACTCAACATGCCTCTCAGCAGATAGCTTGGGGTGTCTACTTTCCAAAATGGGGTAATTTATGGGGGGGGGGTTGTGCTTTCTTGCCATTTTATGGCCTTTGAAACTGTGAAAGGTAGTGAGGAGTGAAATCAAAAATTTAAGCCCTTAGAAATCCTAAAGGCGGTGCTTGGTTTTCGGGGTCCTGTACATTCACTTGTGACAAAAAAAAAAATATTCAGTGGGCTCAATATACCTCTCAGCAATTTCCTTGGGGTTTCTACTTTCCAAAATGGGGTAATTTGTGAGGGGGTTGTACTGCCCTGCTATTTTAGCACCTCAAGAAATGAGATAGGCAGTCATAAACTAAAAGCTGCCTAAATTCCAGAAAATGTACCCTAGTACGTAGACGCTATAACTTTTGTTCAAACCAATAAATATACTCTTATTGACATTTTTTTTTACCAAAGACAAGTGGCTGCATACATTTTGGCCTAAATGTATGACTAAAATTGAGTTTATTGGATTTTTTTATAACAAAAAGTAGAAAACTTAATTTTTTTTCAAAATTTTGGGTCTTTTTCTGTTTATATCACAACTAATAAAAATCGCAGAGGAAATCAAATACAGTACCATCATGAGAATGATCTATTTGTGGGAAAAAAAGGACACAAATTTAGTTTGGTACAGCATTGCATGACCGCGCAATTACCAGTTAAAGCAGCACAGTGCCAAATTGTAAAAAGTGCTCTGGTCATTGAGCAGCCATATCTTCCTTGGCTGAAGTGGTTAAATCTATGTATTTTAAATTGTGATTGTAATAAAATGTAAAAATGTTTTATACCAATCTTTGTTATCCCAAGCTTTTTATATGGTACCATTAACCACTTGACAACTGGGCACTTAAACCCTTTTCCTAACCAGACCAATTTTCAGCTTTCGGTGCTCTCACACTTTGAATGACAATTACTCAGTCATGCAACACTGTACCCATATGAAATTTTTGTCCTTTTTTTCACACAAATAGAGCTTTCTTTTGGTGGTATTTAATCACCACTGGGTTTTTTATTTTTTGCGCTATAAATCAAGAAAAGACTGAAAATTCGATTAAAAAAAAAAAATTCTTTGTTTCTGTTAAAATTTATTGCAGAGTAATGGCGAGTATTGATAAAAAACAATAAGTGTAGCACTAAAAAATATTAAACATCCAATGTCAAAAACATTAAACCAACAGTTCTGAATATGAAATATGGGAGGAAATCATTCATATGTGTGTTGATGGGGAATCCTCAAAAACTGTATAACTTCAAAACAGGTATGTAACATCTGAAGTGAAGACAGACACACCACCCCCAACAATGAAGAGGCTTACCAGATTGAGTGGACCCAAAAGGGCATACGCCAAGTTGGGTTGGATAAGGCTTGGGTGGTCAGTGGCTGTAGATGGCCTGGAGGGGCGAAGTTATGGAGTGAACCACAAGTTGCTGTATCCCTCAGAATGATGCTGGAACCCGGAGGGGCAAAGTTTATAGAATGAACCACAAGTTGCTGTATCCCTCAGAGCGATGTTAAAAACCAAGTGATGGTGATGATAAATGAAGAAGAGGGAGGAAAGGTCACATAGTGTAAATCCGTAAACAAAACTAAAATTTATTAAAAATAAAGGAGTACACTCACATGTAAAACCATTAAAAAACAGCGCTGTAAAAGAGTGGTGGCAGTGGGGTCCTACCCGATGCGTTTCGTCCTCTTAGACGTCAGCTGGGGGGTTCCCCCCACTGCAGCCAGCAGAGTATATATAGGGAATACATCAATATTAATGGGAAGCAGCTCCACAAATGCAAAAATGATCACTTCCGGTATTCGGGCAAGATGGCCGCCCAGCGTGCATTCCACGCCTCACATTGAATGCAATGTGGATACCGGAAGTGAACCTGGTGGGGTCAGAGTATGCAACAACAAATCAGACCTATTTAAAGCTGTTGGATGGCTGACAGGTAAAATATATAATGTGTAAGAGAAGTGGCGAATATGAAAAAATCAAAAAGACAAACCATTCTCTAATAAACGATAAGTAACTCGTAGCGCCGCGGCGATATGCGCGCGCATCTAGGTCCAATAGATAATAGAGCGCATGCGCGTTATGTGCATGTGTAGTAAGGGTAAGACGTGAATAGGTCGTCCTTATGACGCTGGTAAGGGGGCAAACCTCTGCTGGGAAGACAACAGCGTCTCCACCCAGCGGCACAGCACAATGTGTCGTGCCCATGCGTGGTAGGAAGGAAGGATCGATGAATTGTCCATATGACGCTGGTGAAGGGGCGAGCCTGTGCTGGAAAGACGAAAACGTCACAACCCAGCAAATCAACGCTACACCATAGAGATGGCCCAGAAGTGCATGAGGTGGCCCCAATTCAGTAAAGTGAAAGGGAGTGAAAACTACAAAGTATATATATATATATATATATGTGTAAACTAATGTGAAATTATGAGAAAAGTATATAAATTGCGTACCATAAAAGCATAAAGCATGTGTATATAGAATGTGAAAAAGTGAATGAATTAAATGACAATTCATTTGAAACATCTATACGCGCTCAAAAGAGGTAAGAAGAATATGTTGCCCTGAGAGAATGACATGCAGTAATAAATGCTAAAATAAAGTGAAATAAAACAAAGCATACTAATAACTGTATAACTGTAATAACTAATAACCGCTCTTTTGCCATAAGGGTAGCGGAACACATCGCTCCTATCAAGAGCGGGGACACTAAACATACTGTCCCCCGACATTACAAGCTACACCACAACCGTGTTATAGAGGGGACACAATTTGTGGTGATAGATAGATACGTTCCCCCCATGGAGAGGTGGTGCCATGACCAGAGGTGTGTCCCGCCTGGAGACTTTCTGGATTCATAAGCTCCACACATTTTTCCCACTGGGTATCAACGTTGAATTAGACGTCAATGCTTTTATTAATAAAGCTTGACGCTCTGTTTTATTTCATTTTATTTTTACCTGTTGCTCTCTCTCTTTTTTATATTTTTATATATTTTTTTTGGTCATACCTTATAGGCATGTATTGATTTTATATTTATACATATGTGCATTTGATGAATATATTTTTCATAATTTTTTGTATATCATTATGGGAATCCACTCCACGAATGCGCATTTATATATGTGTCCAGAAGAGTACAGTTATTAGTATGCTTTGTTTTATTTCACTTTATTTTAGCATTTATTACTGCATGTCATTCTCTCGGGGCAACATATTCTTCTTGCCTCTTTTGAGCGCATATAGATGTTTCAAATGAATTGTCATTTAATTCATTCACTTTTTCACATTCTATATACACATGCTTTATGCTTTTATGGTACGCAATTTATATACTTTTCTCATAATTTCACATTAGTTTACACATATATATACTTTGTAGTTTTCACTCCCTTTCACTTTACTGAATTGGGGCCACCTCATGCACTTCTGGGCCATCTCTATGGTGTAGCATCGTTTTGCTGGGTTGTGACGTTTTCGTCTTTCCAGCACAGGCTCTCCCCTTCACCAGCGTCATATGGACGATTCATCGATCTTTCCTTCCTACCACGTATGCGCACGACACGTTGTGCTGTGCCGCTGGGTGGAGATGCTGTTGTCTTCCCAGCAGAGGCTCGCCCCCTTACCAGGGTCATAAGGACAACCTATTCATGTCTTTCACTTACTACGCATGCGCATAACGCGCATGCGCTCTATTATCTATTGGACCTAGATGCGCGTGCATATCGACGCGCCGCTACGAGTTACGTTTTTTAGAGAATGGTTTGTCTTTTTGATTTATTCATATTCACCACTTCTC
Organism: Aquarana catesbeiana; assembly: GCF_042186555.1. Classification (NCBI taxonomy): domain Eukaryota; kingdom Metazoa; phylum Chordata; class Amphibia; order Anura; family Ranidae; genus Aquarana; species Aquarana catesbeiana. The sequence continues at coordinate 851,963,244 of NC_133324.1, forward strand.
TTACACATTATATATTTTACGTGTCAGCCATCCAACAGCTTTAAATAGGTCTGATTTGTTGTTGCATACTCTGACCCCACCAGGTTCACTTCCAGTATCCACATTGCATTCAATGTGAGGCGTGAAACGCACGCCGGGTGGCCATCTTGCCCGAATACCGGAAGTGATCATTTTTGCATTTGTGGAGCTGCTTCCCATTAATATTGATGTATTCCATATATATACTCTGCTGGCTGCAGTGGGGGGAACCCCCCAGACGATGTCTAAGAGGACGAAACACGTTGGGTAGCACCCCACTGCCCCCACTCTTTTACAGCGCTGTTTTTTAATGGATTTACATGTGAGTGTACTCCTTTATTTTTAATAAATTTTAGTTTTGTTTACGGATTTACACTATGTGGCCTTTCCTCCCTCTTCTTCATTTATCATCACCATCACTTGGTTTCTAACATCGCTCTGCTCTGAGGGATACAGCAACTTGTGGTTCATTCTATAAACTTCGCCCCTCTGGGTTCCAGCATCATTCTGAGGGATACAGCAACTTGTGGTTCACTCCATAACTTCGCCCCTCCAGGCCATCTACAGCCACTGACCACCCAAGCCTTATCTGACCCAATTTGGCGTATGCCCTTTTGGGTCCACTCAATCTGGTAAGCCTCTTCATTGTTGGGGGTGGTGTGTCTGTCTTCACTTCAGATGTTACATACCTGTTTTGAAGTTATACAGTTTTTGAGGATTCCCCATCAACACACATATGAATGATTTCCTCCCATATTTCATATTCAGAACTGTTGGTTTAATGTTTTTGACATTGGACGTTTAATATTTTTTAGCGCTATACTTATTGTTTTTTATTCTTATTTGGCATATATCTTGTTGGCCGTGTTAGCTGCTTTTTCTTTCATAGGGCAGCGCAGAATTACTTTGTATATATCTTTCCTATTGGCAAGTATTGGAAGAGTATTGACGAGTATTGACAGAGTATTGGCAGAGTATTGGTAGAGTATTGGCGAGTATTGGCAGAGTTTTGCAGTGTTACAGAGTATTGGCAGAGTATTGCACAATGTTGCAGAGTATTGCACAGTGTTGCAGAGTATTGCACAATGTTGCAGAGTATTGCACAGTGTTGCAGAGTATTGCAGAGTATTGCACAGTGTTTCAGAGTATTGCAGAGTATTGCAGAGTATTGCAGTGTTGCAGAGTATTGCAGTATTGCAGAGTATTGCAGTGTTGCAGAGTATTGCAGTATTACAGAGTATTGCACAGTGTTGCAGAGTATTGCAGAGTATTGCACAGTGTTGCAGAGAATTGCAGAGTATTGCACAGTGTTGCAGAGTATTGCATAGTGTTGCAGAGTATTGTACAGTATTGCAGAGTATTGCACAGTTGCAGAGTATTGCCATTATTGATATTGAGCAGCGCTGTGGGCACTAAACATCCAGCCCACAGTCCTGCTGCTATCTCTCCCCCTCTCCCCTCGCACTGTACCGATCGGTACAGAGAGGGGACAGAGGAACCAGCGTCATGCCGTGACGCCGGTTTGTTTACAAGTGATCGCTCCGTCATTTGACGGAACAATCACGTGGTAAACAGCCGCGATCAGCGGCTAATTACCGTGATCCATGATGCGTGATCCGTGATACCGTGGTCACGGATGTTCCCGGGTGCGTGCCCCAGGGGGCACGCGGGAGCAACATTCTGGAATGATGTCCTATGGGCATCCACCAGAACTAGCCGACCGCGCTGTTGCCGTATTTTGGCAAAGGCCCGGTCGGCAAGCTGTTAAAGTCCATTTCAGCCTCCCCTAAAAAAACTTCTTCTTTATTAATGTCTGTGTGTTGATTTATTTTGAGGGGACAGCAAATTTGCACTCTTATACAAACTGTACACCGACTACTTTACATTGTAATAGGAGTGTAATTTCTTCAGTGTTGTCACATGAAAATATGTAATAAAATATTTACAAAAATGTGAGGGTGTACTCACTTTTGTGAGATACTGTATATTGTACATTCACATTTACATTCATCAGTCCCTGCCCTCAACAAGCTTACAATCTCTGGTCCGTAACTCACATTCATACATATGCATACAAGATCAATTTTAGACAGAAGCCAATTAACCTTTCAGCATGTCTTTGGAGTGTTGAAGGAAACCCACATCGGCACTGGGAGAACATACTAACTCACAGGTTAGTGCTGTGGTTAGGTTTCAAACAGACAACCTTAGTGCTGCTAGGTGGAATTGCTAACCACTTATTAAGCCCATCATTATTATTATAAAATGTATTCAGCTTCCATTATTTGTTTTGTTTGAATAAAAGGTATCTAGCCTGAAGTAAAAGGAAGTAAGAGAGTCCCTATATTTCTGTATCACAAAAGCAGTTTGTCATCTTTTAACAGGATAACACCTGTTATAGCAAATTTGCTATTCATTTTCTATATTGTAAATATTTTGTAACTTTAGGTATCTACCAATCCGTAGGTAACTACCCATACTTACAAGGAGGAGAATTAAAGCTAGTTTCTAAAGTTTCTCTTTACTGCATGCTAATGTAGCACCCTCTAGTTAGGTAGGTGCTAGAGTGAGGATTTTTCTATAGGACAGGACAATTTAGGCAGGCCTGTCTGTTTTCATTCTGGGCTGGGAGAGGCTCATGGCAGGGTTGGGTGACTCACATGTAGCATCACTGTCACCTCCCTCTTCTTTCTAGAAGGTGCTACAAAGAGAGGAGAGGTGGGGCTGCCTGGGGTATATTGAGGAGCCTTGACCAATCCCCAACTTGGATTGTCAGGGGGCAGACCCCCTTAAATACCCAGGGTCAGTCCAGCTGGGGAGGAGTTGTCGGGTGGAAGAGCTGGAGTGATAGTGTGTGGATCCTGTTGGGACCCACAGGTAGCTCTTCAGTCGGGGGGGGGGGGTATGACCTTGGGCCGGGGCTCAGGTGCATCCAGGAGGAGAGAAGAGATCCTGGGAGAGAGGCACATGAGAGATCAAAGAGAGGACAACAGGAGAGAACACTGCTAAAAGACTCCAAGGAGGACAACTGGTCTCAGCCTGGTGAGTGAAGCACAGTCAGGAGGACTGGAGAAGCACTGAGAAGCACTGAGAGTTTGCAGTTTGAAATGGGTGCAGAACCAGAGAAGTGGACTGTGGGAAGGGTAGTGGTGAGAGGTCATTGCAGCCAGGTTGGCTGGCAGGGCCTGAGGAAAGCTATCTGAGATCAGTAGCTGGGAAGAGGACAGTTAGCACCAAGAACTTTATTTTTGCTACACTATAGGGGCCTGCGGTCCCTTCCTGCAAAAGGCAATTCACTGAGGCCTGGCTGAGTTAGTGTCAGGCTTAACCATGTGGTGCTAGCTAGTCTGGAGGAGTAATGGTCTGCAGCAAGTGAAGTGCTGGAGGAGTGAAGGGAAAGAGGTCTTAAGCAAGCGTTGTGCTGGAGAGAAGACTGTGTATATACAGGAGTGTATATAGTAGCCCCAAGCAAGTTGCACTGAATTATTCTGGGCATCCCATAATTTCTATTCCCATCCAAGTGCAATCCCCTCAATAAAAAAAACTAAGTTTATGTCTGTGTCTCTGAGCGCTTGAGAGATGGATGTTGGTCTGGACAGGGTGACAGGTGAACCACACTAATACAATTACAAAGACGTATGTACATACTGTATAAGTATAAATGTATATGGAGATATACAATATAGATGCATGATTGCTCTACACATTTCACTCTCTTTTCTGTTGTAGGCAGGATACAAAATAACAGCAACAGTTTCTAGTATTCCAGTATACCTCTTTTTATCAAGCTAATCACAAGTAAACATAACAATGTATAGATAGAAGGGAATGGGCAGGAGGTGACATCATAAAATCATCAGGACACCTGAATGCTCAGATGGTTCCATCTTAAGGGAAAAATATACCACAACATTATGAAGATGGATTAGCATGGCTTTCTTATACAAGACAGAGGGCCAATCTATAAACAAAAGGTTTCAAAGTTATAACCTTATTAAATTACCCTAATAATTCTCACACAGGGCACACAGATAGGGATGAGCCGAGCATACAGTATGTTAAAAAAAATTACAAGCAAAATAAGCATTCTGCTAAGAACCTATAAAACAGAAATATCACTCTGCTAGGGGGATGGAAAGCATGATAGCAACTCAGCTAAGGATACTCTTTAAGGTACTACTAGCGCTTATTGAAGTAATGGAGATGTTCTAAGCCCAGTGTCCATCCTGTTAGGGACATGCTGAAAAGAAATAGTGCTTTGGCAGTGGCAAACTGATTACTGGTTACACATGGTTAGGATCACACTGAATACAAGGAGCACCCTGCCACGGACTTGCTAAACAAATGAATCACATTGTAAGGAAATTAACATAGTAATTTCTATATGTAGATTAGGTTCTTGGCCAAGTACATGCGTAGGACATATGAAACACTTTGACAGGGGTATACTGAGTACAGTACAGCTTCAGATGTCTTTTAGAGACATACTTAGCACAAGCAACACACTACCAGATGTATGTTGAGCATGATAAGCACTCAATAAGCACTCATGGTAAGAACTCACTCACTTATCAAGAACAAGCTGAGCACAAGGGACTCTCCCTTATGGAAATTCTATACCATGGAGATCTATGCTGTGTCATGTTTTTTCATAGATATACTGAGCACATATGATTCCCTGAAAGATTATCATTTGTACACTTTTGCTGTTCAATAAACTGGCACACTTTTGATAGCATAGCATAATACCATTGTATGGTAATACCATACCATTGTATGGTATCATGTTCTAAGTCATTACTAATGTCACTAAATGCACCATCAATGCCATTAGTCCAAGTCTCTCTTTAAAAAGCAGTCTCTTTATAACAATGTGGTTTCTTTCCAATAGAGCAGTTTTTCACATGACAGTCTTTTACTAAAGGAAAGTTTCTAATATGGCAGTTTCTTTCTAAAATAGTGATCTCTAAAACAGGTTAGATTTTTGCATGGCAGACTCTCTCACATAATGCAGATTGTCACTAAGTGTGCTGTCACTTTCCACCAAGTTAGTCCACTAACAGGAAAGTCTCTCACATTACAGCCTCAGTTTAGCAGGGCAGTCTGTTGCACAGCAGTCTCTGATATGACAGTCTCTTCCTTTTGGCAGTCTCCTAAATGCAAAATTCTCTGTAGCAAAGTGGTCTTTAACACAGTATGGTGGCTTAACAAAGGGCAGTATGTTGCAAAAGAATCATCTCAACTTCCTCAACTGGGAAGCCTTCTAACACAGTAGATGCTCGCTAATGTTGCAGCCACAAACCCTCCCTATCTGATGACCACCCCTTACTTCTACTGTTGGATTGATCTCCCTGAAACCAAGAGATGCAACCCCTGACCACCATAATGATAAACTCCCCAAAAACTCTTCCGTAGACTTTTTTTCCTATCCTCCTTTGTCTCAGTAAATGACCACACACCATCTCTCCTTGTTGCTGATGATTAACCATGATCTGCTTCCCTGAAACTTCTCTTGGACTGCTGATAACCTGCAGTCTTTTCCTACTGAGCTTCTATAAATGGCTCACAGATATTAAAAATTCGAACACAATTTTATTTTGCATGTCATATTCACAATTAATTATTCTGTTTCAAGTAAACCTGTCGAGGAACTGGCTTCAGACCTTTTTGGACAATACTAGTTTTCTGGCAGTTTCTGGCTTCAGTACCTTACGATCCAGTGTCCAGGTCCCCCTGGCACACAGATTGCATGCTTATTCCCCCTGGTCACACGCTCACCCCCTCCTTTTCCTGCCTGCCAGGCTGCATGCTCAGATAATTTGAATTGATTTTTTTCTAGTTGTTTTTTTTTTTTCATGGGAATCCCACTAAATATTTATATCTGGCCCAATGGTCTGGTATAAAGTTTGAGGCTGACCCAAACTATATTTTTTGTGTACAGTGCCCCATGAAGGGAATACACATTCATTTGTTTAGAAACAGAAGGAAGCAGCCATACAGTTGCATTACTTCACAGACAGATTAAGTACATCCCCAAGCACATTTTTAAAAGTAAATTAGTATTTTAATGTTTCACTTTAAGCATTGTTAAAATTGCTACTCCCTGCCAAAGAAAATGTTTTACTTTTTTTTTTGCTTTGGTTCATATACCCCAGGACAGTGCCCAGCCCACCATGCCATTTGTTTTAAATTCCTTGCCTAAAAATGTAATCCATTACCGATGTCTAAGTTTTGGTTCTCAATGACTTCAATGGAGTTCAGATTTGGTATTCATACTTCAGAAGTTTACACCAAACCCACGCTGAACAAGACCAGTTTGCGTTGGGGCTACTACTGATGGGGCACTACTGATGGGCTGTTCTTGGGGGAATCCCATCGGTGTCCCTATTACATATAAAGTATGAAGTCTATTCCTCAGGACCCTAGCGATTACCTTAGGGGCAACCTGACCTGGAATGTGGCTATCAGGATTTGCAAAGAGACACTAGCTTGCAATGCCTGTTGCAGTGTAAATGTAAAAGTTTAAATGTATTGGCTAAATCAACTTATTAAGGAAATTCTCTCCTTTTTTATTCTCTATCTTCCCCTTATAACATTGTAACAAGGTCCTTTAGCTTCCTTGATAATTCTTCACTGTGTCCTTTCTTATCCAAAATTTTATTGGTACACCTTGTGATCCCACATAAAGCCCGGCTATCCTTAATTTAATAGGGGATCATTTTATATGTGTAGGGTTCTGGCTGCCCCTCCGGTTGCTGTCAACACAAACTAGCAACCTATGCAGATCAACATCAACATTTTATTGCAAATTGCGAAATCCCCTACCTAATCTATTGTAGGAATTGAACTGCTTCCCGTCTGCCCACACCCTATAAACAGCAAATGGGAAACAGCACCGATGCGGGTTTACATATCTGTACAATAAATCCAGTGGTGATTAAATACCAACAAAAGATAATAATTTCATTTGGGTACAATGTTGCCTGAGTAACTGTCACTCAAAGTGTGACAGAGTTGAAAGCTGAAAATTTGCCTGGACTGCAGGGGAGTAAAAGTGTCCGGACTTGAAGTGGTAAAATCTATGGTGAATTGTTTTATTTCAAGGTTAATCAGATCATGTCATCTTACTTTTAGAGTACTCCATGTACTCAGAATGTTCCTAGAATGTCTAAAGAAAACCGCCCAATTTCCTATAAGCTTCCAGTTTATTTTTTGTCAAAGCTTATTTGAACAAGCTGAAGTTGAAAGCCCATTGGCTACCATGCACAGCTGCACCAGATTTTGTACTCTCCAGTTTTAATAAATCAACCCCATTGTGTTTAGCATGCCTACGGCAGACAGATTATTATTGTGAGCATGTTCCTGAAAAAATGTCCCTTGTCCGCAACATATCCCTAGCCATGGGTTTTCAGAACTCATCATGTCTCTGGCAGCATGTATTTACTGACAGAACATTTCATATGGTTCTTCAAACAGTTGCTTATGTTTGTATATCCTTTGCCAGCAGTCCCTGCCTGGTAAGTTGGTCATCATGTACCTGGAAGATAGAGGAGGAAAGTATGCGGCATGTGAGGACACTGCTCCTCTAGTTAAATATCTATCCTCTTGGAAGTTTTTCATTGGAGAAGGATTACCCACTTAGAAAAAATGGCATTGTGACTTATCACCCTGTAAGGTTGACACATTTGTTATCTTACACTCCAGTGAGAGGAAGTGCCACCATGGATATTCATTTCCTGGTGATACTCTTCCTGAAGAGAGTTTAAGAAATATAAGCATTGCATAATAACAATATTAAGATATAATAATAACAGCAATATAAATTAATGTAACGTAATGTCCCTTAAATTACCCTTGATATGTCTTAGCACAGAGACTATATTCAACATATTCAACAAAAAGAGTACTTACTCAAATATGCTGGAAACTTTTTCATACATATTAATTTAGTTTTAATTCATCATAACTCACTATTTTATCCTCAGTGGGCTCATCTATTATCTTTGAGTAACTCTCCATTAAATTCCAATGAATATAAACTATTCATTGAGTTTCTAACTCAAATCAGAAGATGACTCTTATAATTACTTATTTTAGTGAATATTTGATCAGTGCTACTAGTCAATCACATTCCCGCTATATAAAAAAAAGTGTTAGACCATCAGATGGTGTCAGCTGTAACGTTGGCAGCTGTCTTCTTTTTTTTCCTAACAAAATTCCATTCTTTTTCTCCTTTAATACATAAGGATAAGAGGTACAAGAGAAAACCTGAAATATAATGACTTGGTAGCTAAACAAAGTTATGGTGTAATCCAATTTAAAATATTTTATGTATATTAGAGAATCAAAAATCTCAGTCAGAATGTTAGACATGAACAGCTGTATATAATATCTGTTGAGTAAAACTTAACAATGATAAGAGCATTAATATGTTTTTGTCATGCAAACATCTCTGTGTTAAGTGGAACATTTGGAATCATTGCCCTTGTTATTTTACATAATGTGTTCATTTCATTTTCCCAAACTGCCATGATTTTCAAATGCAAATTTTGAACAAATATTTTATTAATGTAGTTCACTTACCACATAGTTATATGTAATTTATACCAAGACATTCTTTAAACCAGGAGCTCATTTAACTTAATAATAATTATTGTTGAAGTGCCTGCTTTGCTGAAGAGTCTTTTGTGTTGCATGGTTAGAAAATTGCACATTGTGCCTTAGATTATTTTTTCCCTATAGTAAAACATAGAAACAATGCAATCAGCATTTCTTGGCTAGATGTGCAAAAAGTTAAAGCTTTTTACTACTGTTGTATTGCAAAATTTAGCACATTTTTATATTTGCAGAGTAAACTAAGCCTGATTACCACCATAGAAACCACTACTGAGTCAATGGTCCTGTCTGTCTAATTCACATCCTAATATAAATGTGCCTGTTTCCTTTCCCCTGATTGGCCAATGAGTGTATAATCACTGAGTGATTGTAACATTTATTTTTTTAGGCTTTTATTTGGCTTTTAGGATAGTAAAATAAAACAATGCACTTTAGAACACCTTGTAATCACCTTAATTCTAATCCACCTTGCTCATCACCACCCAGGCCTGTACTGGCCATAGGGACTACCGGGAGATTCCCGGTGGGCTGATGTCTCAGTGGGCCAGTCAGGTGTAGTCCTGGAGCTGCTCCTCTCTGACAGTGAGTGATCGCAATTTCACTCCTGTCAGGAGGAGAAGCTTCCTTCTATTAGGCGTTATGCTCCCTCCAGCCTGCAGGGGGAGATAGACCAACGGCAGACTTTCCTTCCTCTCTCCCCTATCACTTGTTATCAAATGACTGGAGAGAGGAACGAGAAGCTGCCTTCATAACGGTGAGTAGTACATGTGGGAGGGGGAGGAGAGGGAGGACACTGATGTGAAGGGCTACTGATGGGGGCTCTCTGATGGGGACTGTGATGTGAAGGGAGCTGCTGGTGGGGACTGCTATGTGAAGTGGGCTGCTGGTGGGGACTCTGATGTAAAGGGAGCTGCTGGTGGGGACTCTGATGTGAAGGGAGCTGCTGGTGGGGACTCTGATGTGAAGGGAGCTGCTGGTGGGGACTCTGATGTGAAGTGGGCTGCTGGTGGGGACTGCTATGTGAAGTGAGCTGCTGGTGGGGACTCTGATGTGAAGTGGGCTACTGGTGGGGACTCTGATGTAAAGGGAGCAGCTGGTGGGGACTCTGATGTGAAGTGGGCTGCTGGTGGGGACTGCTATGTGAAGTGAGCTGCTGGTGGGGACTGCTATGTGAAGTGGGCTGCTGGTGGGGACTCTGATGTAAAGTGGGCTGCTAATGGGGACTGTGATGTGAAGTAAGCTGCTGGTGGGGACTGCTATGTGAAGTGGGCTGCTGGTGGGGACTCTGATGTAAAGGGAGCTGCTGGTGGGGACTGCTATGTGAAGTGGGCTGCTGGTGGGGACTCTGATGTGAAGGGAGCTGCTGATTGGGACACTCTGATGTAAGGGGGATGCTGTTTGGGACACTCTGATGTAAGGAGGATGCTGTTGGGGTTACTCTGATGTAAGGAGGGTGCTGTTGGGGACACTCTGATGTAAGGGGGGTGCTGTTGGGGACACTGATGTAAGGGGGCGCTGTTGGGGACACTCTGATGTAAGGGGGGCGCTGTTGGGGACACTCAAAATTAAAGTGGGCCAGTCATGAGGAAGTCCAGGGCCAAATTTTTGTCCTAGTCCAGCCCTGTCACCACCTGCAAGTATTATTATTATTTTATTATTTAAGGTACTTACAGTGGGGGCGGAAAGTATTCAGACACCCTTAAATTTTGCACTCTTTGTTTTATTGCAGCTATTTGCTAAAATCATTTAGGTTCATTTTTTTCCATATTAATGTACACACAGCACCCCATATTGACAAAAAAACACAGAATTGTTGACATTTTTGCAGATTTATTAAAAAAGAAAAACTGAAATATCATATGGTCCTAAGTATTCAGACCCTTTGCTGTGACACTCATATATTTAACTCAGGTGCTGTCCATTTCTTCTGTTCATCCTTGAGATGGTTCTACACCTTCATTTGAATCCAGCTGTGTTTGAATATACTCATTGGACTTGATTAGGAAAGCCACACACCTGTCTATATAAGACCTTACAGCTCACAGTGTATGTCAGAGCAAATAAGAATCATGAGGTCAAAGGAACTGCCTGAAGAGCTCAGAGACAGAATTGTGGCAAGGCACAGATCTGGCCAAGGTTACAAAAAAATTTCTGCTGAACTTATGGTTCCTAAGAGCACAGTGGCCTCCATAATCCTTAAATGGAAGATGTTTGGGATGACCAGAACCCTTCCTAGAGCTGGCCGTCTGGCCAAACTGAGCTATCGGGGAGAAGAACCTTGGTGAGAGAGGTAAAGAAGAACCCATAGATCACTGTGGCTGAGCTCCAGAGATCCAGTTGGGAGATAGGAGAATGTTGTAGAAAGTCAACCATCACTGCAGCCCTCCACCAGTCGGGGCTTTATGGCAGAGTGGCCCGACGGAAGCCTCTCCTCAGTGCAAGACACATGAAAGCCCGCATGGAGTTTGCTAAAAAACACCTGAAGGACTCCAAAATGGTGAGAAATAAGATTCTCTGGTCTGATGAGACCAAGATAGAACTTTTTGGCCTTAATTCTAAGCGGTATGTGTGGAGAAAACCAAGCACTGCTCATCACCTGTCCAATACCTGTCCAATACAGTCCCAACAGTGAAGCAGTGTTAGTGGTCCCAACAGTGATGGTGGCAGCATCATGCTGTGGGGGTGTTTTTTAGCTGCAGGGACAGGACAACTGGTTGCAATCAAGGGAAAGATGAATGCAGCCAAGTACAGGGATATCCTGGACGAAAAAAAGGTTTACTTTCCAAATGACCCTAAGCACACAGCTAAAATAATGAAGGATTGGCTTCACAACAACTCCGTGACTGTTCTTGAATGGCCCAGCCAGAGCCCTGACTTAAACCCAATTGAGCATCTCTGGAGAGACCTAAAAATGGCTGTCCACCAATGTTTACCATCCAACCTGATAGAACTGGAGAGGCTCTGCAAGGAGGAATGGCAGAGGATCCCCAAATCCAGTTGTGAAAAACTTGTTGCATCTTTCCCAAAAAGACTCATGGCTGTATTAGATCAAAGGGGTGCTTCTACTAAATACTGAGCAAAGGGTCTGAATACTTAGGACCATGTGATATTTCAGTTTTTCTTTTTTAATAAATCTGCAAAAATGTCAACAATTCTGTGTTTTTCTGTCAATATGGGGTGCTGTGTGTACATTAATGAGGAAAAAAATGAACTTAAATGATTTTAGCAAATGGCTGCAATATAACAAAAAGTGAAAAAATTAAGGGAGTCTGAATACTTTCCGCCCCCACTGTATATAGCGCTGTCAATTTACACAGCGCTTTACATATACATTGTACATTCACATCAGTCCCTACCCTCAAGGAGCTTACAATCTAATGTCCCTAACTCACATTCATATACTAGGGCCAATTTAGACAGAAGCCAATTAACCCACCAGCATGTCTTTGGAGTCTTATGTCTTATGAAATTCTTACTCCCAACTGAGATAAGGGGAGAGGGTATTAGCAACCATCTGGGAACCATCTTCAAAACACTAGCCTCGCTAATTTCAGGGATACTATAACAATAAGAATATCAACAAAAATTTCAAAGCAGCTGTCTTAAAAAAAAGATAAATAAAAACATCTCTATGGTACACAAAAAAGGAAAATGTTGGGACTTTAAATGAGGCTAGCACCAAAGAGATGCTCGCCTCCATCCCGGTCATTGGTTAAAAAGAAAAAGAGAGAGAAGTGGGACATTAAATGAAGCACACAGCAGCACAACGCAGGTCAAGTGACCAAAATTCATTTATTTGGTATAATCCATGGTATGTAAAAAACATTTTGGGCATCCAACCTCTAAAATGCTATGGGCATCAAGCCTCTATATAATAAATCATGGATTGATTATACATAAAATACACATAAATTACACAATAAGTCATGATCCATTGTCACACAGAGAGCAAAGATAACAATCAATATGCATGTGTACATTTGTTACTATGATTAGACCCAAAATGAGCCATGAAAATTAGGACAAATAATTATAATAATAAAATAGATTTAATGCCATGACAGATACTTATGGAGGTAAGTGGAATCATTGAAATCTTGGTATTCCATGATATGGGAAGATTGGTAGTAATGAAAGCTCTACGCATTTCGTGGTATGGTAGAATGGATTAAAGGTTGTGCGTCCAAACTACAAAACCTTTTTTCATTTCCTGCTTATTTACTGAATTTTTTTTTTTTTTAAATAAAAATATTTTTTAGAATGATTCCATGACGTATGCTCCTGATGTGCGGTTGCTATACCGTGAAACGTGTAGAGCTTTGATTATTACCAATCTTCCCATATCATGGAATACCAAGATTTCAATGATTCCACTTACCTCCATAAGTATCTGTCATGGCATTAAATCTCTTGTATTATTATAATTATTTGTCCTAATTTTCATGGCTCTTTTTGGGTCTAATCATAGTAACAAATGTACACATGCATATTGAGTGTTATCTTTGCTCTCTGTGTGACAATGGATCATGACTTATTGTGTAATTTATGTGTATTTTATGTATAATCAATCCATGGTTTATTACATAGAGGCTTGGTGCCCACAGCATTTTAGAGGTTGGATGACCAAAATGTTTTTTACATACCGTGGATTATACCAAATAAATGAATTTTGGTCACTTGACCTGCGTTGTGCTGCTGTGTGCTTCATTTAAAGTCCCACTTCTCTCTCTTTTTCTTTTTAATCTCTATGGTACACTTGAACTACTGGTTCACATAAATGCACAGATGTGACTAATGTTCATTGCGTAGGGTGTAGCCCTAGTTTGCCATGTGCAATAAACATGCAAAAAATATTAGTTTTGTGTTTTCTGTTCTAATAAGTCTCTAAGAATTGTAAGTATCAATTGAAAAAAATCCAATAAAATAAATGTAATTAGCTCTCCAAAAGTTCAAATGTGCACAATTCAAGGAAAGCAGTGTGGAAGCACTGGAAATTTAGGTCCTATTTTCACAATCAGAGCACACACAGCCAGGCAGACACATAGCCTTTCCTGCATTCTTCCACTGGCTGCAAAGAACAGTCTAGAGGTTTCTTTTTGGGTTTTTATTGAGAACCATGAACAGGGATAGGGAGAGGGAGCATGGGACACCTCAAAAAGTGTACAACTGGATAACGTGAGGACTCCTCGATTTCCGGCTACACTTCACAAACTGCTGGCAGCACTGCACAACTGCTGAATGTTCGACAGGATCTCTATGCTAACAGAGACCTGTACTCCTGCCAGAGTTTAAAAGCTACACACAGTCACTAACTCCTCAACAGTAGAGTTGCCTACTCACTTAGCCACAGGATCAGGATCAGTAACTCTGAACCTGCTGCTCATGCTTTAGACTATTTATGAGCTCTTCCTCCACCTTCTGGGTACCCCCCTCCCCCACCTTCTGGCTACCCCCCCCCCCCACAGGGGTTGGCTAAAGTCCCATAAATATTAAGGCTGCATGACCTGTTCTTCCTCCCACTATGATTCTAGAAAACATGGGGATGTAAAAGAGCAGCAGCCTGTGAGACACTGATCAGACCTAAACAATCAGCCCCCGCTCCACTGATTACAGAGGAGCTAAACTAAATTTACCTAGCGGCCTTCTTTACAACAGGAGAGTGCTACTTACACAATTAGGCACTATATGAATGGGCATTTATGCTAGAAACAGCTTCAGGGGCAGTAGTGTATGAACAATGGCCCTGGCCACAGTTGTCATTTACAGTATTTACATGTGTACCATGATACTCCTAGCACAATATGCATCTTAATACTTCTTTTACAATCATCAGTAATTTTATCAGTGAACACTTTATGTGTTTTCTTTTCCTAGAGATGCACGCATATACTGTAAATCCCCTAGATTGGTCAAAGAAACAGAGAAGTTAGCATTTTTAGTATTTTTTTTCAAATAATTTTTATTGATTTTTACAGAGAAAGTATAAACATTCAGAAAAAAAAAGTCAGTGCAATGTTCACAATAAGCGCTTTTTAAACTGTAAAGACATTGTGAAATAACCATGGAGATAACAACCACAAATAGCATGGTTTCAACTGAAGCAATAGTACTGCTGAAACATTGAAGTGCTAAGGAGCAATATATAAAAACTAATATGACATAAAATAAATCATAGAAGATAAAAAAGAAAGAAGAAATGGAAGGAAAGAGAAGAATAGAGGGTCATCATAACAGCTCACTTACGGGCTCAGGACCCTTTATCCCTATGGCAACGCCATCATCGGTCAGAACTAGTGGGGTAAATGGCATGGAGCACATCCAGTGTCAGGTACCAAAAGTAGAGCATTTTTTGTAGACATTTTCCTTATAGAGAGTACAAAAGGAACTTTTGGCTGCCTGGGACCAGATCACCTGTCACGTCTCTATAGTTGTTGTATCAGTGACATAATTAGCCCCGAAAAGGGGGGGGTTTCCTGATACAGGGTAGTGAGGTTCGGGGTGATAATAGATGCAGCCAAGGGTTCAACACTAGGGATGAGCCGAACACCCCCCTGTTCGGTTCGCACCAGAACATGCGAACAGGCAAAAAATTTGTTCGAACGCGCGAACACCATTAAAGTCTATGGGACTCGAACATGAATAATCAAAAGTGCTAATTTTAAAGGCTTATATGCAAGTTATTGTCATAAAAAGTGTTTGGGGACCTGGGTCCTGCCCCAGGGGACATGGATCCATGCAAAAAAAAGTTTTAAAAACGGCCGTTTTTTCGGGAGCAGTGATTTTAATAATGCTTAAAGTGAAACAATAAAAGTGTAATATTCCTTTAAATTTCGTACCTGGGGGGTGTCTATAGTATGCCTGTAAAGGGGCGCAGGTTTCCCGTGTTTATAACAGTCTGACAGCAAAAATGACATTTCAAAAGGAAAAAAAGTCATTTAAAACTACTCGCGGCTATTAATGAATTGCCGGTTTGACAATACACGTAAAAGTTCATTGATAAAAATGGCATGGGAATTCCCCACAGGGGAACCCCGAACCAAAATAAAAAAAAATGGCATTGGGGTCCCCCTAAATTCCATACTAGACCCTTCAGGTCTGGTATAGATATTAAGGGGAACCCCGGCCAAAATTTAAAAAAAAAATGGCATGGGGGTCCCCCTCGAAATCTATACCAGACCCTTCAGGTCTGGTATGGATTTTAAGGGGAACCCTGCACCAAAATGTTTTTAAAAAATGGCGTGCGGACCAAAAGAAGTTTGGTAAAAAAAAGTTTAAGTCTGAATTCAAAAGGGCTATAGGCCTATAGCTGGCACACAAGTAGGGGTCCTTGTCTGGTTTTAGGATCAGGGTGGGAAAGGATCTCTGCATGTGGTGGAATGGGGGTGTCCTGAAGAAAAGCATTAAAAAGTCTACACATGTGAAGAAACAACAGGGAAAGAAAGGACTTGTAATACTCATATGGTAAGCTGTCTGGACCAGGGGCTTTATGGGATGGTAATGTTTTAATAGTCAGCTCAATTTCTTTCTCAGTTATGGGTAAGTCAAGGGAAGAGAGGTCCGCAGGCTGGAGTTAGGAGAACCCCCTCTGCTCAAGATGCATACAAACCATTAAGTCACGAGAAGGAGGGTCATGAGGGATCCCGGGGTTATTGTATAAATTAGTATAAAATTCCTCATAGAATTAATAACATCTTATTACCTTTTCCTAATTTGATGTGGAGTTGTCATATGGGTAAGGTCATGCATTCCTTTAGCTAGTAAAGAATGGGCCTTATTACCTTGTGTAATAAAGCTGTTTCAGCCTCCTCCCCCCTTCTGGGCATATAGGGAGCAAAAAGTAAGCACTTGTGCCTGCCACAAGCCACGAAGAATAACAACATGACCCCGTGGGTCGATATAGGATTCAGAGCAGGTGAACAGGGATCTGCATTTGAAAAGTATGGCAACGTCATTAGGGTAATGTTTAGATGTGAATGTGAAGAAACTCCCCCTATCAAAATTAGTCTCTTGAATCAAAATGACAGTGACAGCAGCACTCATCTGATTCAGCCATTGGAAAACCGTAGTGCGAGAGCCAGAGTGACGCATTCTCCAGGAGGAGATCCAGGTACGTGAAAGGAGTCATATGATGAGAGAGAAAAAAAAAAGAAAGGCTAGAAAAGAAAAAAAAAGGTTAGCACAACAAAACATAAAAGGAATGCAGTATACATTATTAACAAACTGTAGCAAGCCTATTAGGCCTAGGACTATAGAAGTTCCTTTATGTCCAACTGACAAAAAAAAAAAATGGGTCAGAGGAACACAGAGGTGGTCAAAAAATGGGAGAACTTTAGACAATTAACAGGAGGGGGTTAATGAGTGAAAAGGTGACCGCTCTCAGGTCTCATCGGAAACAGGCCCATAGTGTGAAACTAAGGAGTATCAGGGGCATAAGGGGACTCACTAAGTAGGGCATAACCATAGGCAGTAACAATCAGGTGTCAGTTCAATTGAAGAACAAATACAGCAGGAGAAAGGGCCTCACACTGTTCAGCCGTGTTTAGTAGCTTTGCGGGAAGTATCCGGGCCCCAAGGATGCATGATTGGGCAGACCTTCTGCCAGACTGTGGGTGGTAGGTTTGGTGTGGCCATGAGGTCCCAATCAGGGAACTGAGGAACAGCAATCTCCAGGGCATCACAAAAGGTAGCCAGATCCTCTGAGTAATGCAATACTGCGGGTTTACCCTGACGCTTTGCTGTAAGGCTGAAGGGAAATCCTCAGCGATAGATTATGTCCTTTTCCTGTAGTGTACATAGAAGGGGTTGAAGAAGTCTGCGTTTTTGTAGGGTAAACCAGGAGAGATATGGATATAGCTGTACCTGTCTTCAAATACCACTTTACGAGTGGAGTGGGCTTTTCGCATGATATCTTCTTTCAAAGGGTAAGAATAAACCCTGCGAATAACATATTGTGGCTTAGAAGAAGGACCCTTAGGTTGCAAAGCATGTTGAGCTCTGTCCAGCTCTATATGTTGTTAACCCCTTCCCGCCGACCGTACGCAGATCTGCGTACTCGGCTTTCCGGGGTTATACCGGGATGATGCCAGCAGCTGCAGGCATCATCCCAGTACCGTTGTTTAGAGCCGGCGATCGGCTATCCGAGTATAACAACTGATGCGGCTAAAAGCCGCTCGACTGTTATACCAGAGGAGCGGGAGGGGACATCCCCCCTCCCACCGCTCTTACCGGGCCTCCCGTGTGATTGGGAGGCCCGGTGTCCAATCGGCTACCTTCGGCGGCTGGGGGCGGGCTGGAACAAAGCTGTGGGTGGCTTCGTTCCAGCCTTCTCAATGTAAAAGCGGAAGCGACGTCATGACGTCACTTCCCGTTTACTCAGCTGCCAATGGCGCCAGTTTTAAAAAAATATACAGTGTTCAGAATCGCCGTTTTCGGCGATCTGAATACTTTGAAGTGCAAAGGAAGGATCGGGGGTCTTTTAGACCCCCGATCCCTTCATAAAGAGTACCTGTCACCACCTATTACTGTCACAAGGGATGTTTACATTCCTTGTGACAGCAATAAAAGTAAAAAAAAAAAAAAAAAATTTAAACACAATTTATAAGTATAAAAATAAATAAAATAAAAAAAATAATTTTTAAAGCGCCCCCGTCCCCGCGAGCTCGCACAGCGAAGAAAACGCATACGGAAGTCGTGCCCGCATATGTAAATGGTGTTCAAATCACACATGTGAGATATCACCGCGATTGTCAGAGCGAGAGCAATAATTCTAGCCCTAGACGTCTCTAGCGTCGCCTATGGAAATTCATAGGTACCGTAGTTTGTCGCCATTCCACGAGTGCGTGCAATTATAAAGGGTGACATGTTTGGTATCTATTTACTCGGCGTAACATCATCTTTCACATTATACAAAAAATTGGGGTAACTTTACTGTTTGGATTTTTTAAAATTCATGAGAGTGTCCCTTTTCCAAAAATTTGCGTTTAAAACACCGCTGCACAAATACTGTGTGATATAAAATATTGCAACAATCTGCATTTTATTCTCTAGATTCTCTGTTAAAAAATATATATAATGTTTGGGAACTCTAAGTAATTTTCTAGCAAAAAATACGGATTTTAATTTGTAAACACCAAATTTCAAAAATAGGCTTAGTCATGAAAGAGTTAAACAGGGCCTGCAGGGTAGACTGTAGGTCTTCAGATCCCTACATGATGTTGCATATCTCTCAGGGGGATACGGTGGTCAGCCCCTTGGATTTGGGTGTGATGGACCGCCAGCTTGGTTTCCTGTATCTCCTCCTCAGCCATCTCCACTCTATCTACAAGATGCTTAAGATCCGTATGAATTGCCTGGATTTCTGTGAGGCACGTAGATTTAACATCCTCTATCAGCTGCCTAAAGTCATCCTTGGTTGGTATAGCTTGGAGATAGGATTGCCAAGAGGGAGGAATTTAGTGCAAATGAGCAATTGCCACTTGATGTGGAAGTAGGTGACAGGGAGAAAGCAGCAGCTGAGGATAGCAGTGCATTGAGCCTGGGATTCAGGCAATAATGGAGGGTCCTGCGGTTCATACCAGGCTGGGGTACGTGGAGGTAATGGAGCAGGCATGGTAGGTCCCCTTATTTGGAGAGGAGCAGGGAAGTGAACAATATGGGTATAGGAGATAGAGGGCTCTGCAGCCTCTCTGGTGCAGAGGTGTAGGCATAGTGAGGTGTATGACTCCCCACAGAACAATGGCCCGGTCGGCCCAGGTGGTTGTGTGAGGCCTGAAAGAGCAGGGAAGTTCCTAGAGCAGTCCTGGAGTTCGGGGGATACAGGGCTTTCCCCATGGATTCAGGGGTCTTCACACTATCCACAGGAGTTGTGGGAAGGCATCAGTGTACTGTGTGTATGACAGGGGGGCCCGACCTGGTGAAGTGGCCTGTGTACCACATGGTGCAGCCGTAGCGGAAGCCGCCAGATGGGAGAGACTCACTGCTCCTGCTGATGTTTTGATGGACCTCTCCTCTCCAATGCCAGCAGCGAGGAGTCTGCTGGAGGCCGATTTAGTGCCAGAGCCGAGGAGGAAAGCTGCGGAGAGGCCCGGGAGCGGGAGGAGGAGGCATCCGGCACCATCTTGTCCGCTCTGCCTGGCGACATGTCAGCTGGTATAAAGTAGTTGAGGAAGGCTGGTAGAGGAACCCGGCAGAGGACGTGAGGAGGACGTGAGGATCCCCAGGCTTTAGTGGAGTGGGTGGTCCTGGATCTGCCCATGTAGGTGAAGAGGAAAGTCCTTGATTATGCTACAAAGCTGTGGGCTGATAGAGAGCTAAGGAGCTAGACATCCGTGTAGGTCAGCTTCCGGTCAGGCCCCTGTTGCATTTTTATTTTAAATAATAAACTTATCCTATTTGCTACTTTACTTTTGCTACTTTGTGGTCTGGTAAATATATTATTAAATGCATTTTTTTATACCTGTTTGACAAATATTATGTTATGGAGATGATAATAGGGTAGTCCTACAACATTCCTTTCCTAGGGTGACAATGCTGCTTCTTCACAGACACAGTGCAGTAAGTGAGGTATTGTCACCTTAGAAAAAGAAGTGTGCTACTGACAGAATCACCCGGTGAAAAGAAATATAATGAGAAAAGAACACTAATGGACCCACACCCCCATATGTAAGGACTTGTAAACTATACTATATTACATTGTTATATTTTGGTTCTTGGAGTGAGATGCATGCCATGGTCAGATGCCGAACTGTACCCTCGTTAGCAAACCACCCATTTTAGTAAATGTGTTGTATGTATGTTGGGGCCTGTGTGCACATATCTACATACACTGCAAGCACATGATACTGTGGGGATATGATTTCCTCATCCATGCATGATGGCTGTATGGATGTATGAGTAAAAGCTGTAGTAAATCAGGCCTGATGCATTCGGTGGAAACATTGCCATATTGATTAAGAACGTGTGTATATAATGTTATAAACAGTGAAATATATTTTTAGAGGGGTCTAGAGAAGTTTTAAAACATTTATTTAACAAATAAACATTTAATATAAGATGCTTCCATGACAGTTTGTTTGCAGTGCAGGCTGGCGTTGATATCAAAGTACAAATGAGTAACGAGTAACGAGTAAGTCAGCTTGGTGAAAAACAGAAGAGCTGTCTGTAGTGTGTATTTCTTGGCTGCAAATGACCTATAAAATATTTGTATGATTTTGTTTGTTTTCTTTTATACCTGAATTTAAAAAATATCCCTGAATTGAAAAAAAAAAAACAAATATTTAACCACTTCAATACCAGGCACTTAGACACCTTCCCGCCCAAGCCAATTTTCACCTTTCAGTGCTGTCACAATTTGAATGACAATTGCGCGGTCATGCTACACGGTACCCAAACAAATTTTTTATCATTTTGTTCCCACAAATAGAACTTTCTTTTGGTGGTATTTGATCACCTCTGCGGTTTTTATTTTTTGCGCAACAAATAAAAGAAGAAACGAAAATTTCGAAAAAAAACACGTTTTTCTTTGTTTCTGTTAAAATTTTTTATATAATACAATAAGTACGCTTTCTCCTTCAATGATGGGCACTGATATGGCTGCACTGATGGGCACTGATACGGCGGCACTGATGGGCACCGATGAGGTGGCACCAATGAGGTGGCACTGATGAGGTGGCACTAATGGGCACTGATGATGGGCACTGATAGGCGGCACTGATGGGCACTGATAGGTGGCACTGATGGGCACTGATAGGTGGCACTGGTATGCGGCACTGATGGGCACTCATAGGTGGCACCGATGGGGACTCTTAGGCGGCACTGATGGGCACTCGTAGGTGGCATTGATTGGTACATATGGGTGGCACTGATGGGTACATATGGGTGGCACTGATGGGTACTTATGGGTGGCACTGATGTGTGGCACTGATGGGCACTGATAGGTGGGCACTGATGGGCACAGATGGGCACTGACAGGTGGCACCGATGGGCAATGACAGGTGGCACCGATGGGCAATGACAGGTGGCAGTGATAAAACATTGCTAGGCAGATCTGGGCATTGCTGGGCAGATCAGTGACATAATGGTGCCAATCAGTGCCCATTTGTGGGCACTGATTGGCACAGATTGGGCACATGTGGATGGCCATGGGGTACATACCTGGCCATCCACGTTGCCCCTTCCCTGGTGGTCCTAGTGGCAATCCCTGGTGGTCCAGAGTGGTGATCTGAGGGGGGGCTGCGCTGATAAACAATCAGCGCAGACCCCCCCTGCCAGGAGAGCCGCCGATCGGCTCTCCTCTACTCGCGTCTGTCAGACGCGAGTGAGGAAGAGCCGATCAACGGCTCTTCCCATTGACAGCGTGATCAGCCGTGATTAGACACGGCTGATCACGTGGTAAAGAGCCTCCGCCGGAGGCTCTTTACCAAGATCGGTGTAGCGGTGTGTCAGGCTGACACACCGCTCCACCGATCGCCGCGATGCGCGCCCCCAGGGGCGCGCGGCGGCATGTTATCCTGCTGGGTGTCATATAACGTCCAGTCAGGATAACAGAACCACTTCCCGGACGTCAATCCGCTATAGGGCGGGCGGGAAGTGGTTAAAGAAAACCCTTGTAGATTTCCTGCAAATATTGACATACACTGCTTAACTCCACTCCTTCACCATCCTTCCACAGATTGAGAGCCTTGGGTTGAGCATAGGGGTTGATTTACTAAAGGCAAAAAGACTGTGTACTTTGGAAAGTGCAGTTGCACACTGCAAGAACAGTTGCTCCAGAGCTTAGTAAATGAGCAGAAGCTCTGCTGACTTTTATCAACCAATCATGTGCAAGCAAAAATGCTGTTTTTTTTATTTTCCTTGCATGTGATTGGGTATTCTTTGCAAAGTGAAGCTTTACCCTTACTAAGCTCTGGAGCAGCTGCACTTGCAGAGTGCAATTGCACTTTCCAAGGTGCACAGTCTATTTGACTTTAGTAAATCAACCCCATAGTGTTACTTAACAGCACAAACTGGATGTACTGTGTGGGAGAGTTATGTATATTTTTGGATTGCGTGGATAAAAATTGTTGGGTATGGCAACTCCGACGTGTGAGCATCAAACACTGACACCAGGTCACATAGGCACACAATTCACCCCCGATCACCCCCCCCAGTTAACCCCTTCACCACCTGTCACTGTGTCACCCAGTACAGCAATAAGATTTTTTTTTTATCGCTGTACTGGTGTCATTAGTGACAAAAATCAGTGTTAGGGTAATTAGTCTTAGGCCCAGATAGGTCTAGGGACCCTCCTAACCCCCCAACTAAAGGTTTAACCCTTGATTACCACCTGTGATCACAGTATAAGTATCACGGGTGACACAGTTTAGCTTTTTTATAGCGTCAGGGCACCAGCAGTATTTTAACCAATAAAGGTTTAAGCCCCCTGAGCGGGTGATCAAAGTTAGGTTTTAGCATCAGATAGGGTCTATGTTGCCCCAGGCAGTGTCAGGATAGTGCCAGTACCGCTAACACCCACGCACGCACCATACGCCTCCCTTAGTAGTATAGTGTCTGAACGGATCGATATCTGATCAGATCTATACTAGTGTCCCCAGCAGTTTAGGGTTCCCAAAAATGCAGTGTTAACGTGATCAGCCCAGATACCTGCTAGCACCTGTGTTTAGCCCCTCCAACCAGCCCAGCACAGCCCACCCAAGTGCAGTATCAATCGATCACTGTCACTTACAAAACACATAACTGCATACTTGCCAATTGTCCCGAATTTCTCGGAACATTCCCGGGATTTAGACCCTTTTCCCAATCTAATCGTTTCCCGGGAGATGTCCCGAGAAATTCAGTTTTTCACGATTTTCGCTGCCGGCCACTAGAGGTCCGCGGCCGGCGGAGACGATATCTCCGCCGGCTGCCATTTTCTAGGAGACCGTATGCTGGCTACTGATGGCTACAATAGAGATTGAGCTGCAGCGCCGCCCACCTCCCGGCCCGCTCTGCCCCGCGGCCAGTCTCTGTGACCTGTTATGGAAAGGGGATGGGCGGCGCCGCAGCTCAATCTCTACTGTAACCATGTGGCTCCGCTCGAACAACTTTGGGGTCGGTCCGGAAGTCACGGGGGTGGTCTGGATGTCACGGGGGGCCGGTCTGGATGTCACAGGGGGGCTGGTCTGGATGTCACAGGGGGGGCCGGTCTGGATGTCATGGGGGGGCGGTCGGGATGTCAAAGGGGGGCCAGTCTGGATGTCACAGGGGGCCGGTCTGGATGTCACAGGGGGGCTGGTCTGGATGTCACAGGGGGGGCCAGTCTGCATGTCACAGGGGGGGGCCGGTCTGGATGTCACAGGGGGGGCGGTCTGGATGTCACAGGGGGGCCGGTCTGGATGTCACAGGGGGGACAGTCTGGATGTCACGGGGAACCAGTCTGGATGTTACAGGGGGGCCGGTCTAGATGTCACAGGGGGCTGTATAGTCTGGATGACACAGGGGGGCACCAGATGTAAAGAGGACTCTGCTGATGGGGAATCCTGGGGGGCTCCGCTGGGGACTGCTGGTGTGAGGGGCGGCTCCGCTGGGGACTGCTGGTGTGAGGGGGCTCCGCTGGGGATTCCTGATGTGAGGGGGGTCCGCTGGGGACTCCTGATGTGAGGGGGGCTCCGCTGGGGACTGCTGGTAAGAGGGGGGCTCCACTGGGGACTCCTGATGTGAGGGGGGCTCCACTGGGGACTCCTGATGTGAGGGGGGCTCCGCTGGGGACTCCTGGTGTGTGGGGGCTCCGCTGGGGACTCCTGGTGTGAGGGGGGCTCTGCTGGGGACTCCTGATGTGAGGGGGGCTCCGCTGGGGACTGCTGGTGTGAGGGGGGCTCCGCTGGGGACTCCTGATGTGAGGGGGGCTCCACTGGGGACTGCTGGTGTGAGGGGGGCTCCGCTGGGGACTCCTGATGTGAGGGGGGCTCCACTGGGGACTCCTGATGTGAGGGGGGCTCCGCTGGGGACTCCTGGTGTGCAGGGGGCTCCGCTGGGGACTCCTGGTGTGAGGGGGGCTCCGATGGGGACTCCTGATGTGAGGGGGGCTCCGCTGGGGACTCCTGGTGTGAGGGGGGCTCTGCTGGGGACTCCTGGTGTGAGGGGGCTCCGCTGGGGATTCCTGGTGTGAGGGGGGCTCCACTGGGGTCACCTGATGTAAGGGGGGGCTCCGCTGGGGACATCTGATGTAAGGGGGGCTCCGCTGGGGACATCTGATGTGAGGGGGGCTCCCCTGGGGACATCTCATGTAAGGGGGGCTCACCTAGGGGCACCTGATGCAAGGACGGCCTCTGCTGGGACACCTGATGCAAGGACGGACGGCTGGTGACAGGCGATGTGGCAGGTGACACGCTCAGGGATCCCACTGATTCAGCATTATGGTGAGTTGAATGATTTCATGTTATATTACAATGTAATAATAGAAATAATGCACTTCAATCATCCTGACACCATAACAACCATGGTGCCGGGATAATTGAAGTGCTAACACCAGGTGTTTGGAGTATCTTTATCTGCTGATTGTTAAGCTTTCTAGAATACACATATTTCCATTGTTGTGTAGGATCTGTGGCTGCTGTCCCTCCATCCCTCATTCATCTCCGATTCTAACCACACCCCCTTTGAGCCATGCCCATTTAAGACACGCCCACTATTCCACGTAAACCACGCCCATTTTTTCAGTGGCGCTCTACGCGTGCCGCATTTTTACTTTCACATTATGCCACGCCCATAACAAGACTCCGCCTACAGCCAAAAAAGTGTCCCTAAAATGTTTTTACAATGTTGGCAACTATGTAACTACAGCGCTCACAGAGTCAGACCTGATCCCTGCAAACGCTAGCAGTTTTTTTGGTAGCGTTTGAATCAGTCGCTAACAGTCAGGAGCTTTTTTACCTGTGAGTCTCACTAGTGTACCAGTAAATTTAGAGACTAAAATGTCAAATCGAAGGTACACTAGTGAAGAGGCCTACACGTTTCTAAGCATGACAGATAGTGAAGAGGAAGTCACTCATCTGTCAGATTCAGGCTCAGAATATGAACCTGTAGGCAGCAGGGGCACCCTGACAGATGGCTCTCACAACAGAGTTGTGGTCCCTGCCAAGGTCAGGCGTACCAGACCCCGATCTTCTTCTGCTGTCATTGAGGTACAAGAACTGCAGGTCCCTCGTATGGAGCAGAGAGCCAGTACTAGTGCCGCTATTCCTTCTGGTGAACTGGCAAGCACCAGCAGCCTAGTACATCCTGGTCATACATCCAGCACTGCAGTAACATTTGGTGATGTGGTGAGTACCATAAGTGCACTTTAAGCTGGCAAGGTGGCAAGCATGAGTAGTGTCCTTCTGCCACCAAGAAGAAGACAAACACAGGCCTGTTGAGCCCATAGTGCCCTTCCTGCTGCATTCGCCAATCCTAATTGGGAACCCACCACTTCTGCAGCACCCATACTTCCCCCATTCACTGGCCAACCCGGAATTCAGGTGGAAACAGTTGATTTTACGTCACTTGATTTTTTTTTTTGCTGTTTTTCAACGAAGATCTCTATAGATCTATTGTGGACCAAAGCAATTAGTATGCTGGTCAATTAATTGCTGCTAATCCCCAGCTGACCCTTGCCAGAGATTGGAAACCAATTACGGTTTCGAATTTAAGACCTTTCTGGGCCTATCCCTCCTCATGGGCATAACTAAAAAGAGTGAGTTGCAGTCATATTGGTCCACTGACCCAATTCACCATATGCCCGTGTTCTTTGCCTCCATGATCAGGACATGATACGAGCAGATCTTGCGGTTCATGCACTTCAATGACAATGAACTCTGTCATCCTCGGATGACCCTGGATTTGATCGCCTCTACAAAATTCGGCCCCTCGTAAACCACTTGAACCAACGTTTTGCAGTCATGTTTACTCCCGATCAAGTTGTCTGCGTTGATGAGTCCCTGATTACGTTTTCTGGCCGCTTGTCTATCAAACAGTATCTTCCCAGCAAGCGTGCCAGATACGGGGTCAAGATGTATAAGCTCTGTGACAGGGTCACAGGCAATACATATAGTTTTATATTTTATGAGGATAGAATAAGTCACGTAGAGCCGGAGAACTGGCCAGACTTTGTCACCCTTATTCGGAAAGGGGTACCACTTGTACGTGGAAAATTAATACACGAGCGTGCCACTTTTTAATCACCTTTTTGATTATGAAATTGCCGCATGTTGCACCGTACGATCTAATCGCTGGGGTTTCCCCCAACGACTTGTAGAATCCCGACTTAGACGGGGGGAGAGAGGTGTAATAATTTGTTAGCAGTGACATGGAGGGATTCACGGAATGTTTTTATTCTGTCCTCGCTTCACGCAGACACGGCAGTCCAAATTCCTACGACGACTGGTGTGGAGAAACCCCTCTGTGTCCACGAATACAACCTTAACATGGGAGGGGTGGCCCTCAACGACCAGTTGTTGGCGCTGTACCTAATTGCCCATAAGGCCAGACGCTGGTACAAAAAAGTGTCTGTTTATTTATTTCAATTGGCTTTGCTGAATGCTTTTGTGCTATACAAAGCTTCAGGACGGACTGGATCCTTCCTTAAATTCCAGGAAGAGTGTTTCTGTTTCCAGATGGTGCTCTTGCCCAACTTCCCAATCCAAATGCAGTGAGCCGGCTGCATGAGAGGCATTTTCCTTTTGTCCTCCCTGGTACCTCTACCCAAAGAAACCCCCAAAAAGGATGTTGTGTTGTTGTGTCTGCAGCAAATGCGGATTTAGGCATGACACACGCTTTTATTGTCCCTCTTGTCCTGACCAACCTGGTCTCTGCATTGGTAAATGTTTCAAACGCTACCACACACTAGCGGAGTTTTAGCATAGGGTACAGCACCACACAGTCCTAGGCACACTAACACAGGGTCTCAAAGATGTGATGGCCATCACATTTTGAGAGACTCTAATCTGCAGTGTTCAGTTTACAGTTTTTTTACAGTTTTTATTTAAGTGAAAAAAGTGAAAAAATACACAAAAACACAAAAAAATATAAAATAAAAAATCCAAAAATAGTTGAGGTTGTATTTTTCTCCTCTCTCTCTATTGTTCTCTCTCTTATGTTCGCTCTCTACTGTCCGCTCTACTGTTCGCTCACTATTGTTCTATATCTATCGTTCTCTCTCTGTTTTATTTGTACTATGTTTTATTGTATTTGCTTTGTAGGTATGGTATGTTATACTGTAATGTTTGTTTTATTGTTAACCATCATTTGCTTAGCAAGTACACCATTCAGCTGCAGCACGGTTTATTTATCTTGACATCAACAGCGTTTGCTCCCACGATACATAAAGCCATGACTCCAGCGCTGTCAGAGGTGATTTCACCACCACAGTTAAAAAAAAAATGGTGCATGTATGCCCATTATTAGAAGTGGGTGGATGAAGGGCGGAATTCTAATGGTGGGCATACCCACCAATCAATCTCCTTTTTTCATTCAGCCCACAGGCTGCATGAAAAAAAGAACATTACAATGTATGCCCAACTAGGACAAGCAAAGTACTGGTATGTTGCTGGACTTTGAGTGGTTATACCAGAATGATGACCAAAGATATCTATCTTATACCAGAATGATGCCTGCAGGTTTAGGTATCATCTTGGTATCATTCTTTTCAGCCAGCGGTCAGCTTTCATATACAAGCAATCCTAGCAGCTAATTAGCCTCCAGACTGCTTTTATAAGCAGTGGGAGGGAATGTCCCTCACCTCCCACCGTCTTCCATGGTTTTCTCGGGCTCTCCTGTCCCAACAGGGAACCCAAGAATGCAACCGGTAGTTCAGCCAGCTGACCATAGAGCTGATCAGAGACCAGAACAGCTCCAGTCATCTCTATGGCCTAAGAAACTGGAAGCTACAAGCATTTCATGACTTTTGCCGGATATAAACAGCACCATTGGGAAATTAGCAAAGCATTTTATCACACCAATCTTGGCATGGTAAGATGCTTTGAGGGCAAAGGAGAGATATAGGGTCTAATAGACCCCAATTTTTTCAAAAAAGAGCACAAACTATTACTTTCATAGGGGATATTTACATTCCCTGAGATAACAATAAAAATGATAAAAAAATGAAAGGAACAGTTTAAAAATATAATAAAAAAAGCAAAATAAATAATTAAAAAAAAAAAACAAAAACAAAAAGCACCCCTGTGCCCCATGCTCACGCGCACAGGCAACATAAGCGGCGGTCTGGTGTCATATGTAAACAGCAATTGCACCATGCATGTGAGGTATCGCTGTGAAGGTCAGATCGAGGGCAGTAATTTTAGCAGTAGACCTCCTCTTTAGATCTAAAATGGTAATCTGTAAAGGCTTTTAAAGGCTTTTAAAAATTTATGTAATTTGTCGCCGCTGCATGTTTGTGCACAATTTTAAAGCATGTCGTGTTTGGTATCCATGTACTCGGCATAAGATCATCTTTTTTATTTCATCAAACATTTGGGCAATATAAAAAAGTGTGTTTTTTCAAAAAAAATTGCGTTTGAAAAATCGCTGCGCAAATACTGTGTGAAAACATGAACACGTGAACACGCACCATTTTAATCTGTAGGGCCTTTGCTTTAAAAAATATATATAAAGTTTGGGGGTTCAAAGTAATTTTCTTGCAAAAAAAAATATTTTTTCATGTAAACAAAAAGTGTCAGAAAGGGCTTTGTCTTCAAGTGGTTAGAAGAGTGGGTGATGTGTGACATATGCTTCTAAATGTTGTGCATAAAATGCCAGGACAGTTCAAAACCCCCCAAAATGACCCCTTTTGAAAAGTAAACACCCCAAGCTATTTGCTGATAGGCATGTTGAGTCCCTGGAATATATAACCTGGAATTACACCCCAAAATGCATTCTGCTGCTTCTCCTGAGTATGGGGATACCTCATGTGTGAGACTTTTTGGGAACCTAGCCGCGTACAGGACCCCAAAAACCAATCACCGCCTTCAGGATTTTGAAGGGTGTAAATTTTTGATTTTACTCCTCACTACCTATCACAGTTTTGAAGGCCATAAAATGCCAAGATAGCACAAACCCCCCCAAATGACCCCATTTTGGAAAGTAGACACCACAAGCTATTTGATGAGAGTCATGTTGAGTCCATGGAATATTTTATATTTTGCCACAAGTTGCGGGAAAATTATAATTTTTTTTTTTTTTTGCACAAAGTTGCAACTCAATGATCTTTTGCTCAAACATGCCAGGGGCATATGTTAAATTACACCCCAAAGTACATTCTGCTGCTCCTCCTGTGTAGAGGGATATCACATGTGTGAGACTTTTTTGGAGCCTAATCGTGTACAAGACCACAAAAACCAATCCCCGCCTTCAGGCTTTCTAAAGGCATAAAATTGTGATTTTACTCCTCATTACCTATCACAGTTACAGAGGCCCTGAAATGTCCAGATAGCACAAAATATCCCAAAATGACCCCATTTTGGAAAGTAGACACCCCAAGGTATTTTAAAAGAGGCATGGTGGGTATTTTGCAGATCTTATTTATTTTTGATAATGAAGAAAGAAAAGAAAATTTTTTCTTTTTTCAATTTTACAAACTTTGTGAAAAAAAGTGAGATCTGCAAAATACTCAACATGCCTCTCAGCAGAGGCATGTTGGGGTGTCTACTTTCCAAAATGGAGTCATTTGGGGTTTTTTTGCTAACTGGGCATTTCATGGCCTCCGAAACTGTGATAGGCAGTGAGGAGTGAAATAAAAAATGTACGCCCTTAGAAAGCCTGAAGGCTGTGATAGGTTTTCGGGGTCCTGTACGCGGTTAGACTGCCAAAAAGTTCCAAACATGTGGTATCCCCGTACTCAGGAGCAGCAGCATAATGTATTTTGGGGTGTAATTCCACATATAACCATGCCATGTTTGAACAATATATATAGTGACAACGTTGTGTATCTTGTCATTTTATGGCCTCCGAAACTGTGATAGGTAGTAAGGAAGTAAAATCACCATTTTACGCCCTTAGAAAGCCTGAAGGCGGTGATTGGTTTTCGGGGTCCTGTACACGGCTAAGCTCCAAAAAAGTCTCACACATGCAGTATCCCCATACTCAGGAGAAGCAGCAGAATGTATTTTGGGGTGTAATTTCACATATGCCCATTACATGTTTGAGCAATATATCATTTAGTGACAACTTTGTGTAATTTCTTTTTGTCATTTTTCAATAACGTGACAAAAAAAATTAAATATCCAATGAGCTCAACATGCCTCTCAGCAATTTCCTTGGGGTGTCTACTTTCCAAAATGGGGTCATTGGGGGGGGGGGTTTACTGCCCTGCCATTTTAGCACCTCAAGAAATGTGATAGGCAGTCATAAACTAAAAGCTGTCTAAATTCCAGAAAATGTACCCTATTTTCTAGACGCTATAACTTTTGCGCAAACCAATAATTATACACTTATTGACATTTGGCTGAATACATTTTGGCCTAAATGTATGACTAAAATTGAGTTTATTAATTTTTTTATAACAAAAAGTAGAAAATATATATATATATATATATATATATATTTTTTTTTTCAAAATTTTCGGTCTTTTTCTGTTTATATCGCAAAAAATAAAAATCGCAGAGGCAATTAAATACCATCAAAAGAAAGCTCTATTTGTTGGAAAAAAAGGACGCAAATTTTGTACAACATTGCATGACCGTGCAATTACCAGTAAAAATCTGTGCAGTGCCAAATTATAAAAAGTCCTCCGGTCATTGAGCTGCCAAATCCTCCGGGGCTGAAGTGGTTAATGCTCATCCATGGCTCATTCATGCCTCATTCATAGCTCATTTATGCTCATCCATGCCTCATACGTGCCTATCCATGCCTTATTCATGCACATCCATGCCCATGCATGCTACATCAGTGCCCATCCATGCTCATCCATGCCACATCAGTGCTCATCCGTGCCTCATCCATGCCACATCAGTGCTCATACATGCCACATCAGTGATCATCCATGCCAAATCCATGCCACATCAGTGCTTATCCATGCCACATCAGTGCTCATTCATGCCACATCCATGCCACTTCAGTGCTTACCATGCCATATCCATGCCGTATCAGTGCTCACCCATGCAACATCCATGCCACATCAGTGCCCACCCATGTCAAATCATCCATGTCACATCTGAGCTTATCCGTGCCTCATCCATGCCACATCAGTGCTCATAGGTGCCACATCAGTGATCATCCATGCCACATCAATGCCACATCTGTGCTCATCCATGCCACATAAGTTTTCATCTGTGCCACATCCATGCCACATCAGTGCTCATCCATGTCACATACATGCCATATCAGTGCTCATCCATGCCACATCAATGCTCATCCATGCCGCATCCATGCCACATCAGTGTTCATCCATGCCACATCAGTGCTCATCCATGCCACAACAGTTCTCAACTATGCCACATCCATGCCACATCAGTACTCATCCATGCCACATCCATGTCACATCAGTGCTTATCCATGCCACATTCATGCCACATCAGTACTCATCAGAAATTCAAAAAATTAGATGTGTATTTTATGTCCCTAGAACACCTGATTGTGCTCCCTGCATCTTGGACCTCTGTATGTGGCCAGGCTGTGTAAAAGTCTCACAGGTGTGGTATCGCTATACTTGGGAGGAGTAGTATAATATGTTTTGGCGTGTAGTATACATATGCTGTGTGTGAGAAATAACCTGTTAATATGACAATTTTGTGAAAAAAAATTAAAAAAATCTTTTGTGGGGAATTGTGGGAAAAAATTCCATTTTCAATAAACTCACCATGCCTCTTACTAAATACCTTGAAATTTCTACTTTCCAAAAAGGGGTAATTTGGGCAGAATTTATACTTTCCTGGCTTGTTAGTTTCTCAAGAAATGAGGCCGTCAGTACATCAGGTGTGATCAATTTTCAGTGATTGGCACCATAGCTTGTAGACTCTATGACTTTCACAAAGACCAAATAATATACACTGATTTTGCTTGTTTTTACCAAAGATATGCAGCAGTATAAATTTTGGGCAAAATTTAGGAAGAAAAAATAATAATTTGCAAAACTGTATAACAGAAACGAAGAAAAATGCATTTTTTTTTTTTTTTTTTTACAAAATGTTCTGTCTTTTTTCATTTATAGCACAAAAAAAGAAAAAAAATCCAGTGGTGATTAAATACCACCAAAAGAAATCTCTATTTGTGTGAAAAAAGGACAAGCATTTCATATGGGTACAGTGTTGCATGACTGAGTAATTGTCATTCAAAATGCTGAAAGCTGAAAATTGGTGTGGTTAGGAAGGGGGTTTAAGTGCCCAGTGGGCAAGTGGTTAAAATTATTTTCCTTCCAGGTGCCTAGGAATATATTCAGAATCTTTGTATGGTAATAATATTCCTAAGTCATTATGAAACCACTTCAGTAAGCCTGCATAAATGTTAGCACACAGCCAAATGGCGCAAAACTAGAAATTCCAGTGT
Source organism: Aquarana catesbeiana (assembly GCF_042186555.1). Classification (NCBI taxonomy): domain Eukaryota; kingdom Metazoa; phylum Chordata; class Amphibia; order Anura; family Ranidae; genus Aquarana; species Aquarana catesbeiana. The sequence goes on from NC_133324.1 coordinate 851,996,367, forward strand.
CTGCCCTCATGTTGTAAAGCTCTGTGCAAACGGTTGGAGCTATATAAATCCTATATAATAATAATAATAATAATAATAATAATCTAACTTCCCCCAAATGGCTCAATCCACAAAGCTAACACAAGAATAAGGAGCTTTATTTTAAAAATGACAGATATGTTTAGAGTCTAATAAGCTTTGAAAAATTGGTCACAAGCCTGAAAATAAGGCAATTTCTTTGTGTTAAACCTCATGAATTGTGCCTATAGTTTTTTTCTCAGGAACCTTCAGTAGTCATAGGTAGTATTGGCCTATCTATTGGTGAATAAGTTTATGACATTTGGCTTGCCAGCAAACCTTAACAATTATGTACTAGCAATGTTGACCTTACAGAAAACCCCATTAATATCCTGCACATCTTTCAGGAGCACTTTAAATGATTTTATAGCAGTACAATGCATATGGACCATCATTTGTCTGCAAACGGTTGGCGCTATATAAATCCTATATAATAATAATAATAATAATAATCTAACTTCCCCCAAATTCTATAAATATGGCTCAATCCACAAAGCTAACACAAGAATAAGGAGCTTTATTTTAAAAATGACAGATATGTTTAGCGTCCAATAAGCTTTGAAAAATTGGTCACAAGCCTGAAAATAAGGCAAATTTTTTGTGTTAAACCTTATGAATTGTGCCTATTGTTCTTTCTCAGGAACCTTCAATAGTCATAGGTAGTATTGGCCTATCTATTGGTGAATAGGTTTATGGCATTTGGCTTGCCAGCAAACCATAACAATTATGTACTAGCAATGTTGACCTTACAGAAAACTCCATTAATATCCTGCACATCTTTCAGGAGCACTTTAATTGATTTTATAGCAGTACAGTGCATATGGACCATCATTTGTCTGAAGCCTTTTTAATTGTTCTTGTCCTTCTGAAACTTCTGGAATCCTTTGAGAACATCCAAAGATCATCCAAAGATGCAGAAAATCCAGGTTCTGGCAGTTTTATGGCCTATTACCAGAGGGAGGTTCTTTTACCTCCTCACTCTGAACCGTAGGTGTGCGCAGGGGGTGTGCTGGGTGTGCCTGGCCACACTGTAATCAATATGTGCGGTGCCGATTCCACCTATTGTCCAAGCCTTCCCATATGTTGAACCCTGCCCCAAAGTGCTGGTGGCTTCCCTCCTCTCCTCTCCACTGGCTTATGTGGGGAATGTTTCAGGATGGAAAGTGGGGGAAGGGGCTAGTAAATATGTAATTTACCAGCCCCCTACATTTCTAAATGAACACAGGGAACACACTCGCTCACTGTCCATTCATGACTGAAGTGTAGTAAACTGTGTTTACTATGCTTCCATTTGTGAATGAGCAGAAAGCCTCCCAGCACAGCAAAACACAGGTAAGTATGACATGTTTGTTATTTTAATAGAAAAATCAAGACTTTACAATCCCTTTAACTGTATCTTGTGTTGCAACCTAAGAGGTTCAGCCCCTGGTTCTTTATTTGGATCAAGGTTCTGTATTGATCCCTACTGGCTTACATCATATATTTTTTTTTTTGTCATACAAGGGATGAGACAGGGTTATCCCTTGCCCTGGATCCTGTTTGCTCTTGCAATAAAACCTTCATAACTTTTCACACTTTTCCCTAATGCACAAATGTGAATCTAGCCTAGCAACAAATTAAAACTTGTGGCACACATTTTTAGAGCAGCAACATGGATAATTGCTCATGGGTGGAAAACTCAGACCATTCCTCTCATGGAGATCAAGCACTGGGTCTCACAAGATAATCTTTGCTCGATCCTGGGGGGTGCTATGTTATTTTGATTCTTGAAATAAATGCTCAAAGATGGGCAATGGCTAATGTGTATATCCCTCCTCCATTTGACCCCACCATCCTGTATGCCATTTTCACAAAACTCGCCCCCCATCCAGATCCACAAAATTATAGTTGGGGGGACTTTAATGCCATCCTAGATCATACCAAAGACACCTATAACCCCCTTATATCTGCCCATGCTGAACTGGCGCTGTGGGCAGAAGGTACTCCCGGAAGGTCTTTCCGATCACTCCCCGTTGGACCTGTGCTTGACTCTTGGCACCTCTCGCGAGCTGGGATGCTGGAGGCTGGTGTCACATTGGATAGACAACCCTAAAATCCAGGAAATAGTAGGACCCAAACTTACCAAATATTGGACAATCAATAAGGGTTCAGCTTTCCTTGACGTCGTCTGGGAGGCAGGCAAGGCTCACTTTACAAATCCCCCACGGCCTATATTAAACTGAATGGTAAACTTTCGCCCTCCTTCCCAGTCAGGTGGGGGATGAGGCAGGGATGCCCTCTCTCCCCTGCACTGTTTGCCCTGGTGATGGAGCCTCTGGCAGAGGCCCTGCGGAAGTCAGAGGAGGTGTCTGGGATCTGGGTCGGTTAAATAGTCGAGAAATTAGCACTATATGCGGATGATTTAATCTTATTTTTGCAAGATACAGGTCCCTCACTGTCAGCGGCGCTTCAGATTCTGGACCGCTTTGCTACTCTTTCTGGCCTCCACACCAGCTGGAGTAAGTCACTCATTCTTCCCATAGATACAGGGGCGAAGCAGCTGACTAATCCTAATTTACCTCTACAATGGGCAAATACCATTAGATATTTAGGGATCAATATCTCTCCCAATACCCAGGATTTCAGTAAGCTTAATCTGTCCCAGGTACTACAATGGTGTAAATCTAAATTAAAGGCCTGGTCAAATCTCCCACTAACACTAGGGAAAATTAATTTAATTAAAATGAAACTACTCCCAGTATTATTGTATGTACTAAGGCACTCCCTGGTTTGGATACCCAAAACCCTCTTTCAACAATTAGACTCCCTAATGGCTTCCTTTCTGTGGCAATCACATCCAGCCAGGTTTAGCAGAAAAATTATACGCAGGCTCTGGACACAGGGGGACTTGCCTGCCCTGATTTTCACACAAACTATTTGTCAGCAATGCTCACCTATGCCCACAACTGGCTGGTCTCGAATGATACCAGTGCGTCAGTAGTCCTGGAGGCAGCACATCTGGGATCTTATGAGGCCCTTAGCTATGCCCTCTACAGGGGGAAAGGGGGAATCACTGATGCTCCTAACACAGGCTATGAAAGTGGTTGTCAGGGCTTGGCACATGGTGGTAACAAAACCTAACCTGGTTAGAGACATATGGCCCCCATATTACAAGACTGGGCCTGTGGGCTGGCAAGGGCATCAAATACTTGAAGGATATTTGCAATGGTTCCGTGTTATTTACCTTTGACAGACTGAAACACAAATTCCAACTCCCAAATTCTTTCTTTTTTTAGGTTCCTGCAGCTCTGTCACGCCTTTGACTCGCAATTTAAATTGTTTCAGCTCTGGGGGGAGCATGACAATCTTGAATTTCTGCTAAATGATACTGATCTTCCTAAGCCACTATCTCAAATATACCGGGCACTGCTGCCATCCATTCAGTTTGGATTGGATGGGTTGCGGGACCTGTGGCAGGTGGAGGTGCAGGAGTTGGACAGCGAAGACTGGAAATACATATGGGATTACCCCCTTCAACCACTAGTTGCAACTAGGGACAAATTAATACAATTCAAAATCCTGCACAGAATATACTATACACCCCAACGCCTTCATCGCATATACCCAACCTCATCGGCTGCTTGCTGGAGATGCTCTAGTATCCCTGCTGGCTTCTTACATATATTCTGGGATTGCCCACATGTTCAGGAATATTGGAGGAAGGTAACTCAATTTATTGATGGATTGACTACTATACCTATTCTTCTGACAATTAGTGTCTGTCTCCTCGGCCTTGTGGAACAGTTGGCTTTAGCTAAAGCGATCCGCACCCCAATAGGTATCCTATTATTTTATGCAAGGAAAGCCATAGTATTAAAATGGAAGTCAGCCAACCCCCCTACCTTGTCATCATGGAGAACATTAATTAACAAAATGATACCCCTATACAAAGCCATATATCTATCCTGAGGATGCCCCAAAAAATACGAAAAAGTCTGGCACTTATGGACAGACTCAGAGTCCACGATAGATGATCAGCCTGTTACTGTATACACAAAAGTTACAAAATACTATCTAAATTATTGTTTAATAATTGTTAGTTATATTTGGCATATATCCGAGGTACAATATACAGTATGAACAATACAGTTTATTGCTGCATTCATGCTTGATTTCTCTTCCATTAAAAACAAAATCATGTTTTCTGATGTAATCCAATACTTTTGGTGTCCAATTTTCAAGTTTACAGCCTTTGATAAGAAATGCCTTACTCTATATAGTGTGTATCAGCAGGCTTATTTTTAACTTTGCAATAGGCATGACACATTAGCATCAATCTAAATGCATTCTCTTTTGCCAACCTCATTTTTTCCTTGTTTCAAGCCTTGGGCTTAGCAGTCAGAGTTCAGAAGCAGACAGCTTTAATGTCAATGAATGACATCCAATTTATTTGCTTACCATATTGATATTTTTGCTTGCTTTGCCATTTTATATATATATATATATATATATATATATATATATATATATATATATACATGCCTGCCCATAATTACAAAGTGGCATATGCTTTCATGCAGCTTAATAAATAATTTGCAATTTTGAAATAGCTTTAATTTTCTGAAAGCATTGTGACAATTTCTTTACATTGTTTACATTGGATTTTTGATTATAGACTAGAACCACTGCCAAGTTGTATGTGCCAGCACACCCTGAATAAGTACTACAGAGGACTAGAAATTAATTCAGGGCTACAGGACCACTTATACTTTTTCATATCATTCACTGTTATCACAATATCCAACATCTAGACTAATTTAAACATCGCAATGCATTTGCATTCAAATTAAAATAATTATGCATTTTTCTTTTGGTGTTCTTGAATTTGACAATATCCCTGTATTTCTCTGTATATAGGTAAATTTAACTTATGCTGCGTACACACGATCGAAATTTTCGTCAGAAAGCCTTGTGCCTTGGATGGTTTTTCCGACGGAATTCCGCTCAAGCTTGTCTTGCATACACATGGTCACACCAAACTCCGACCATCAAGAATGCGGTGACGTACAACACGTACGACGGCACTATAAAAGGGAAGTTCAATACCCAATGCACCACCCTTTGGGCTCCTTCTGCTAATCCCATGCTAGTAGAATTTTGATGAGAGACGATTCGTGCTTTTCAGCTTCGTGCTTTTCAGATCATTACTGCTCTTCTGTTTGTGCTTGTGGGCTTGTACCTGGTTTTCAGTGCGTGTAGTCAGTTCGTATCTGTTTTTCAGTGTGTTCTTGTCCGCTCGTTTCTGATTTTCAGCTCACTCTTCACAGGCCTTTCTGTTCTTCAGTGCGTTCTGTTAGTTCGTTCTGACCAGCCGTCCATTTTGAAGCCATGTTGCAGTTACGTACTCGTCATAGAGTTCGTGCTATGTGGGGGATGGTGTAGGGGTTCTTGCTTTGACCCAAGCCCAGTCTATGAACAGGGTGGGGAGGAGGTCATGGACCAAGAATTGGTTACTCCAACGTGACCAATTCTCTCATATGTCTGCAGGAGATCCAGGAGAAGAACCCTGATGATTTCAGGAATTTTCTCCGGATGACGGACCCCATTTTTCACCATCTGTTGGCTTTGCTGTCCCCTTATATTAGCAGGCAGGACACCTGCGAGCAGAGGCTAGTCACCGCATTGTGGTACTTGGTGACAGGGAGAAGTCTACAGGACCTCAAGTTCTCTACAGGCATCTCCCCCCAGGCTCTGGGGATCATTATTCCAGAGACCTGTTCTGCCATCATACAGGTCCTGCAGAAGGACTATATTAGGGTAAGTTTTCTCCTTTAACATCACATTCTATGTATTTAATGTATGCTAATGTTTTGTATTTGTTTCATCATTCCCTAATTACCATGATGTGTAATATGCTGTGAATGTCCCCTTTGTGCCCTTGCATGCTTTAAGCCTTTAATGCTCCTTTTTGGCCTACATGCATATTTACCTTCACTAACCTCCCCAGCATGCTATCCTGAGCCCATACATACCTAGCCTAGTCACATAACAATGTATTTTGTCAGCTCCATAGTAGTGCTTTACACTAAACACCCCCTAAAATGTGTCCAAATGTTATTGTTGTCCTTAAATTCAGGCAGAGTGCCAGAGGCTTTTTTTGGGGTCCCAAACTCATTTATAACCCTCCCCACCCTACAATTTTTCCAATGGGCCATCAGAGGGGGTGAGGAATCTGATAAGTGGACCTTATATTTTTGTCTTGCAATGTTATGTGCGAAAGTACTAATTTTTTTTGTTTCTTTTTTGACTCCACAGTTTCCTTCAACGCCACAGGAATGGCAGACTGTGGCCTCCCAGTTTGCCAAGCATTGGGACTTTGGGGACTTTCCTAACTGCAGAGGGGCAATCGATGGGAAACATGTCCACATCTTCCCACCACCCCACTCGGGGTCATACTATTTTAATTATAAGGGTTTCAATAGTATTGTGTTGATGGCGGTGGTGTCGGCGACATATGAATTTTTATATGTGGATGAGGGGAAGAATGGCCGGATGTCTGATGGTGGAGTCTTTGCCCAGACCAAGTTCTACCGACGTCTCCAGAGTGGTGGCTTGGGATTGCCACCTGCGGAAGAGAACGTTGAAGGACTCCCATTTGTTTTTATCGCTTATATACATATATAGTTGGACGGTTTCCAGAAATAGAACATTACTCCCAGTCCCTGGTATTAGTAAGAAGATTGAAAAGAGGGAGACATGGCTCTCTCAGGAGGATAGTGGGATTTTGAAGGGAGATAATGTGTCTATTTAACGGTGAGCAACACCGACAATGGTTAGTATAAAAAGTATACATTTTATTGAGACAAACGGATAAAAGACAATACAGTCTCATTACAATCAAAATACATATTGTAACCCTAAATTACAACTTGGTGTATGAAATCAATTTGCTTAGGTATGCAGGAGCAGCCAACATGTTTCGCTTATCGCTTCATCAGGACACTACATGCATTACTGATTTCATCTAGATTACATAGAATATGAAACATACTATTAGTATCATAATACATATCCCATAATCACAAAAAAGAGAGAAAAGTGCACCAAAAATGAGCCATGTCAATAACTCATTGAGGGTACAAAATAAGGTAGTACTGAGTATTACCAGGGAGGCGGACTTTTTAGGCTAAGAAACAGTGGAGAGGATATAGCAGTATAAAAAATATAAATTTATTGAAAAATACAAATATCTAAAAAACAATGACAATTGTAACATATAGCATCTATGATTATTGTGCAATGTCTACGCGTTTCACCGTTAGGCTTCCTCAGGACACGGCCAAGGTTCACAGATGAGACAGAGAAGGGAATATGTCTCTAAAATGAGATATAATGTCATTAGACACACACAACTAACACATAAACAAACTGATAACGATAAAAATCATGCGCTAAGCAACTGCGAGCATAGGAAAGAACACCAAGTCGATACCTTAAATTGAAATGCAAAATCATGCAAGTCATGGTAGAATGAGAAAGTTCAATAAGCAGTAAGAAAGCTGAAATTAAAGCAAATGCAACCAGCGTCAATCAGCAAGAATATGCATTTGGGCAGTGAAAACTTTATAGGTTTGTTAAAGAATGAGACTTACTATATTAGATATAGCTAAATATCTCAGCAGGGGCATGTAAACAATATTCCTAGTTATGGGGGCAGCCATTAGAGGGAGGAGAGCCAACACCGGGTGCACCAATTAGATCCTGGATTTAGTATCAGCAATGCTGAAGGCTCAATACAATCCCATTGTTGCATCTATAAGCATATAATGACAGATTAAGCTAAATATAAAAACAGTAATAGCATGTAGAAATTTTACTGCAGCAATGGTGATAGCATATAGGGCGTTTGGTGCAGCAAGGGCCAAGTGATAGTATAAAGCTAAGTACTTACATTGAGGATACAAATAATACAGCGTGCTCCTGGGAGACAGCAATACACTGCACACAGGACCAGCAGCAGTTGACAGATATTTATATCCTTGATCAGTCACAGCTGATCGTGAGAACTAGCATCATGTGATATCAGGTTGAATTATGGGGATTGTAGGCCAACGGCAACAGAGCTTTCTGCACATATGCAGGAAGATACAGTATGCCGAAGAAAAGACATCCTATCTGTGAAGAGAGCCAAATGAGTACAGCGTCCGAGCGAGAAGACCTCGCACATGCGCCGGCTCTCTTAGTGCATTATGGGCATTGTAGGAAATAGTGCCTCTGTCTATTACTAGACTTTCGATCTGTCTGACAATAGGCGGATTGCCAGTGTTGCAGTGACATCGCTATCTAGAAAACGCATGAATCTCCAGAACTCTGCGCAATCACTGTTGTCTCAGCTATAATTAGCAAAGGTCAGCAGGTGCTAGACAGTAAAAAATCTCTTTAAAAATACCGTGATCAGTATGCTACCCCAAACATACATATCCGAGGAGCTGCATACTTGAAAGTAGATGAACAGCCGGTACTCAGCTTCAGATATTCCATCAATATCGCTCACAGATGGATAGTACATGATACATCATAAAAACAGAACAAAGATGCATATAACACAGTATATGAGCAAAATGATACGCATATATATTAGATCAATGTGTAGACCATGCGTGAATTCTCCAAATTCAAATATCCCATAATCAATTTAGAAACACCAACAGATTGTTCACATAAAGAACATTTATGTACAAAAAATATTGCACATGTTCACCTGGTCTAATAAAAGAAAGTGAACCACTAAACCGCACCGCTGCACAGCCATTCGCCCATTATGAGACCACCTGGGGCTAATATCCTGTGGATGTCAGGTCCAGTCAGGTTGAGCCAGTAGAGAAATTGGACCGTGTTTAATTTGTTTAAAAAAATTATAATCTGACAGTTTAAAAAGACAAAATTATGAGAGTGGTGATTTGTAAAAAATAAGAAAATTTTAAAATGATAATCATACTGTAATTTACCTCTATATAGACAGCATGCATATTATTGGCGTCTATGTAGGCAGCAACATATAATGCCTAATAAGGATTTTAACAATGCCGGCTAAAATCTATAGATAATTAATGTATTAGTTTTATATATTATCCTTATTTGTTATCTTCAGTTAGTAAATAATTAATATCCTGATTTAATGTATATTAATTTTGATCAATAATTGTTGAATTTGTGTAATAGATATAATTAATTTATTTTATTAACCACTATAAAATAAATAAAGGGTATATGAGGTATAGAGAATCCACTTGGACTGCTAGGGCTGGCTACTTACAGATAAAGAAAAAAGTTAATACATAAACTGTTCAAGCAGTGCGGGTAAAACCCCAAACACATTGCTCGACGGCAACGGCCGCTCAGCCAGAAAGCAAACAGCAGTGGAGAGGACCCACAGTTGGGAAACACACTCTTACCTTGTATATGAAATTAATAAAGTCATCCTGTGGAGATGGTAAGACAGCGGTGTGGAGGTTGCCACAGCGCTCTGAGATTAAGATGCGTGTGCACCGCGTGTGCACCGCCATCTTAATTTTACATGGTCCTACCGGAAGTGAAGGGTTGGATACGACCCCTGACATCGCTTCCGGTCTGGGCATCCCTGCAGGTGCGCGCACGCACTGATCCCAGAGGGATCAGCGAGCAAGCGCCATCAATCACACGCCGAAGTGCGGACAGGATGTGAGGGCGGAAGGGGAAGCTCCGCTCTCATGTGCAGGGACAACTGAATTTCCCTACCAATGGCAAACAGTCCCAAGTAGCTGACGGGCGAGCACTGGGATAGGAGGAATGGTGGTTCACTAGAAAAAGACCAAAAACATTATATTAAAGCAAAAGTAAACTTCAAAATAAAAACACACATATATAATGAGTATATTTTGCAAATAGTACATTTCTGTATAAGAAAGTCAAGTGGCATTACAATGCATATAAAGACTGCAGTGGTTATGTCAATGTGGAAGGTACTTTGTAGACACAAGCACCGAAGCCTACAGAGTTTACATGCTAGGAATGTGAAATGCAAAGTAGAGTAACCAAAAAAAAGGAAAAATTAATTATGTATTTATTCAAAGAAATGGTTTGTATGATAGCGCCATATTGAGGCCTGGTTTGTAGGTGGCCTTCTGATTGAAAATCCACCTAGCCTCTTTTTGGAGAATTTTCTTCTTAAAATCTCCTCCCCTTTCAAACTCCGGAATGAAATCCAATGCAGTAAAGGAGATGTATGATGGGGTATTAAGTAGTCCTGCATCCAAGTAGTATAAATGATCCTGGATGCATTTAGCGAAGAGGCGTTTGGTCTTGCCGATGTAAAATGCACCACATTGACACATGGCAAGATAGACAATCCCTATGGTGTGGCAACTGGCGTACCCTTTCAATTTATGGTATCCCCCTCTGGGTAAGAACAACCCACACCTTCCCTGATTCACGGGCATTGATCTCACTGACCACATTGAAAGGTGCCACTGCCACCTGTCACTCCAAGATTGGGAGTGGCAGGGGGAAGATGGCTGTGCACCAAACCATCTCTAATGGATCAGGATCGCCTATATGCAATTTGTGGTATAGCAGCCACATATTTGGAAATGATGGGATCCTCGGAGAGGAAGTGCCAATTATTGCTGATTAATTTTTGAAAAAGATCTTGATGTGCAGTAAAGGTGGTGATAAGTTTAGTAGTAGGATTGGTGTCCAGAACCTTGGGTTTAAAAATAAGTGATTCACGTGTATTTTGTTTGGCTCATTGGTAGGCCTTTTTAAGAACTTTTTTGCTATATCCTCTTATGATTAATCTATGGTAAAGGGCCTTAGCCTCAAGTTCAAAATCCTCGTCCCTTGTGCAATTGCTCCGCAGCCTTAAGTATTGGCTAAATGGTATGCTGTGTATAAGAGAGCAAGGATGCGAGCTAGAGTAGTGCAAAATCATGTTGCCAGCTGTCTCTTTTCTATAAAGGCTACTGTGCATTGTACCATCATGATTGAGAAAGAGGCGTAGGTCCAAAAAAGGAATAGTAGTGGTATCAGATTGAATTGTAATCTTTAAATTAAATTAATTTTGAGAAAGAAATGTCATAAATTCAGAGAGTTGCTCTGCCGAGCCGGTCCAGATGAGCAAAACATCATTGATATACCTCCGCCAGAGAAGAATGTGGCGGAGGTATATCCAGGCATCGTCATCAGAAAACAAGGCTCGCTCCCACCTCCCCAGGTACAGATTGGCATACGATGGGGCACACGAAGTCCCCATTGCAACCCCCTGTACCTGGAGGTAGGTGGAGCCATTGAACAAGAAAATATTGGTAGTCAAAATATGTTCTAGCAGAGTAGTGATGAATTGGCATAGTTTCCAATTGTTAGTATCCTGTTCCCTTAGGAATGCAGCAACAACTGCTATACCTTTTGCATGCGGAATGCTTGAGTATAGCGCTTCAATATCAATGGCCGCTAAGATTGCCCCTGGTGGTACTGTGAGTCCTTCAATGACTTTTAATAGTTCCAATGTGTCCTTCAAATAAGAGGGCAAACTCATAACATAAGGACAAAGCTAACTGTCTACATATTTGCTGGCAGTCTCAGTGTGGCTACCTATTCTCAATACAATCGGGCGTCGAAAGGGGTTGGTGATATTGGGATCTAGCTTCAATTAATTTATCATATGGGACATATGGGATATTATCATAATGGGTGAATGGCTGTGCAGCGGTGTGGTTTAGTGGTTCATCTTCTTTTATTTAACCAGGTGAGCATGTGCAATATTATTTGTACATAAATGTTTTTAGTCTGAATAATCTGTTGGTGTTTCTAAATTGATTATGTGATATGTATTTTTATACTAATGGTATGTTTCATACTCTATGTAATCTAGATGAAATTAGTAATGCATGTAGTGCCCTGATGAAGCGATAAGCAAAATATGTTGGCTCCTCCTGCATACCTACGCAAATTGAATTCATACACCAAGTTGTAATTTAAGGTTACAATATGTATTTTGATTGTAATGAAACTGTATTGTCTTTTATCCGTTTGTCTCAATAAAATGTATATTTTTTATACTAACCATTGTCAGTGTTGCTCACCTTTAATTATACACATTATCTCCCTTCAAAATCCCACTATCCTCCTGAGAGAGCCATGTCTCCCTCTTTTCAACCTTCTTGTTTTTATCGCTGATGAAGCATTTGTTCAGGGTGATCACCTGATTCCATAACCCCAGAGGACCCTTGTTCTGTTCTCGCGACACATTTGCCCCTGGCGTGTATGTAGCTCAACATACAGTTTAAACCTTGCATCCTACAATAACCAGACAGTCTGTAACTTTGTATCTTTATTACGATGAACAGGTGGTGGTCATATAAGAATAGGATGTACACACGCGGTACACACGGTGAAACTAGGAATAAACAGATAATGAACATATATAAGAATTACATGAACATAACAAAAGCTTACTAGGTATACAAATAAACAGTCTTTAGCATACCAGCGATGCTGCCCTAGAAGGGTTAGGAATTCCTCAGAACATGCAGTACAGGCTTAGCTGGCTCCATTGCAGTCTTTTCTCTTCATGGTAAAGATGAAAGAGTTGCAATAGGAAGTGGGCTAGTTCCTAGTATTATGACAGGAAATGTCTATTGACCATAGAACACTACCCATCAATAGTCCTTTGTTGAGAGTGGCATCTAGTGGGCAATGTTGATATTGCAAGTCCAGAAGATATGATTTTTCCTTTATAGGCTGAAGGCATGACAACCCTCACCCCGGAAAAGAGGGTTTTTAATTACCGGCTGGCCAGAGCCAGAAGAGTCGTGGAGAATGCCTTTGGGATAATGGCCAGCCGGTTCAGCCTATTTTTTATGGCAATAAATATGGTGGAGTACAAACTGAGCCACATAGTTCTAGCATGCTGCATACTTCACAACTTTTTAAAGAGAAATGCTCCTAATTATGTTGCCTCAGTTGGGCCTGAGGCCGGACTTTCTGAAAATACACTGACAGCCCTGGAAGCTGGCCGTCCTGACTTGCCCCCCCAAAGCGCCCGTGAAGTGCGGCAAAAATATGTTGATTATTTTATGGGTAGGGGGTCCATTGGTATGCCAGCAAGTTTGTAAATATTTTCTATTTGAAAAATAAATTATTTAATAAAATCTTGATTTTGATTTACTGCTTGTGTTTCTTTTAGATGTCCCCTAGGTTCTCCTAGTGCACTTTTAGTGCCAAGTGGTTTTTCCATTATTAAATAACACTCATTGTCAATGTAAACACCAACTTAATACAAAAACTGGTATTGAGCATTGAAAGAAGAAGCCACACATTGTTGAGTATAAAACCTTTTACTCCGTGCACATGCACACGTGCATTATAAAACATTTTTGGGTAAAAAAACAGCATTTTGGTTTTGTAAAGTTTTACCTTGAAATTTTTTTCTTTTAGTACATAAACAGGCATGTTTCAAAACATAACATACACAACTCAGGAACTTACAAAGTTCAACATTGAAAAACTGAAGGCAATATCAAACATTATAGTGTCAAAAATGTGTTGATCTTGCCTTCATCAGATGGGGTGATGTCACCCCTGTAAAAGCCTAATTTTGAAGATGAACACAAATTGAGAGTCAAACTGTGGATTTCCCTCCTGATCCCATGCCTAATGTCAGCATGTGCTATCTCCCATCATGGGGGATCAATGGATGTGTTTTGTGGGTGCAACCACTTCCTCTCACCTACTTGAGTTGTGAGGAAGGGCTTGCACCCACAAAACGCGTACATTGATATCCCCTGATGACAGATAGCACATGTTGACACACTGTGTGCATCTTCAAAATTTGGCTTATAAAATGCACAAAACATTTATAAAAATTGGTCAAAAAAATATAAAATGGTGGCATTTTGCTGTTATTTAGATTCTTCCTAGTACATCAATCATGTTCTTCAGTTTTTGTTCAACCTCATTTGTTTTTTGCTTTATGATGTCTAAAACCCGACTACACACCATTATCTCCTGGATTAGTATTTGTGCACTTGCACTGGTGAAATGAGGAGATTGTTCTTCCACAACATGCACATTACCTAAAAATAAAATACACACCATGTATTATAAATATGCAGGCATACATCTATAACCTGAATCTGTGGTGTCACACACTGACCTGTTGTGGTGACAATTTCAACCACTTCTTCCACCTCTCCTCCCTCTACATCCTGAGGTTGTGGTGTCCTCTGTCCCCCTTCTTCAGGAGAAGGGGGGGGTTCCTGGTGTCCTCAGATGTCCCGAGTCTTTATTCAGAAAATGGTGGCATTTTGTTGTTATTTAGATTCTTCCTAGTACATCAATCATGTTCTTCAGTTTTTGTTCAACCTCATTTGTTTTTTGCTTTATGATGTCTAAAACCCGACTACACACCATTATCTCTTGGATTAGTATTTGTGCACTTGCACTGGTGAAATGAGGAGATTGTTCTTCCACAACATGCACATTACCTAAAAAAAAATACACACAATGTGTTCCACCTCTCCTCCCTCTACATCCTGAGGGTGTGGTGTCTTCTGTCCCCCTTCTTCAGGAGAAGGGGGGGTTCCTGGTGTCCTCAGATGTCCCGAGTCTTTTCTCCCCTATAATAATGAAACAAAAGGTATACTTAACACACAGATATTTGAGGCCAGAAATAGGAATATGAAACATTGCTTGGAAGTGGGGTACAATTGTCTGTTTTGGCAGAGTTCCAAGCTGAAGACATGATTTTTTCCCTTACCAAAGCTGGAATACTTAACTTTTTGGACAAGTTTCACACATGGAGACACCCCAAGTATCCACTGGAGTACCTGTGTGGGACACTCTAAAAAGGATGTTCTGGTGTCCCACACTAGTGCTCCTGAGTCCAGATGTATATATATCTGCTGAGAGTCCTCTCCTTGCATTACACTGAATCAAGTTTGCAATTCATTCTAGTTTCAAACACATCTAGACAACAATATTCTAAACTTCTTTTAATACAAATTAGCATGACCAAATGTATGTATGAAGGTTGGGGTAGACATGGAGTCACAAGTACTCCTGCAGAGGCACCATCCCCTAAGCGTATACAACTATGTTTCAAAAAAACAAAAAAGAGATTTAGAACAAGATGGTACTTTGACTGTGCCTCAGAGGAGTATAATAAAAAATATACATATACTGAAATTTATAGAAAATTATACAAACTTTATTCATATGCCAAACGGCAAAATCTTCTAAGAATGAACAGGTTAAAAATGAGATACAATTCTGGAATCTTGAAGTCAGGGTGTGCTAGTCCCAAACACAGTAAAGCAGATATGGCCTACACGTTTCGCGGACAATTCCACTTTGTCAGGGCCTTAAGGGTAGCAGCACAGTAGATATCATATAAATTCTAGAGATATCAATGAACAATATATAAGTAACTTGATTTAGCATGAGGAATGAAAAATAAAAGAGAAAGAGAAAAGAAAAAAAGGAATACAATAATACATAGATGTGCATAGATATCATATATGACATTTGTTAATGCAGCTTATATTTTATTTTATGTATTGTAGAAAATCTAGCGGTGTAGATATACATTTACATTGCATAGATGTTTATGAGCAATGGCGTTGTCACGTGCATGGAGTGTTCAAGTTTAGGTACTCATATAAATATAGGATTAAAAAAATGTATAAAAGGTGTATTTACATGCAAGGTTTTAATTCTCACTGTATGTCACTATGAACAATTGTGGTCTCAAATGCGTATAGCTCGACTTACCCATAAACTGTGAACGGAAGACACCGGCTCATAGAGACATGGATTTGGCCTTTGTGCCCATAGGGACACTCCACCGCACCATGATGGAGGAAAAATGGCGGAGGAAAAGCCCCTGTGTATGAATGAGGGGATCTAATGAATGTAGACAACTGAATGTAAAGAGAGGGGGGAGGGGGAAATAAAGAAAAATGATGATGGTGGGTAGAAAAAGGAAGGGAGGGAAAGAGGGATGAAAAAAAGGGAGGGGAGAAGAGAAGAGGGGAAAAAGGCAGGGGAGGGGGGAAGAGGGGAAAGAAGGGGAAGGAAAGAGGGGTGGAGGGCAAAATGAGGGAGCAAAGGGGGGGAAGGTGGAGGGGGGGAGGAGTGGAGAGGGAGGGGAAGGGAAAGGGGGGAAAGGAGGGAGGGCAGAGAAAGGGGAAGGAGGATTTTTCTTTATTTCCCCCTCCCTCTTTACATTCAGTTGTCCACATTCATTAGATCCCCTCATTCATCCACAGGGGCTTTTCCTCTGCCATTTTTCCTCCATCATGGTGCGGTGGAGTATCCCCACGGGCACAAAGGCCATTTCCATATCTCTCTGAGCCGCGTCCACAGTTTAAGAGTAAGTTGAGCTATACGCATTTGAGACCATAATTGTTCATAGTGACATACAGTGAGAATTAAAACCTTGCATGTAAATACACCTTTTATATATTTTTTTAATCCTATATTTATATGAGTACCTAAACTTGAACACTCCATGCACGTGACAACGCCATTGCTCATAAACATCTATGCAACGTAACTGTATACAGTATATACACCGCTAGATTTTCTACAATACATAGAATAAAATATAAGCTGCATTAACAAATGTTATATATGATATCTATGTACATCTATGTATTATTGTATTCCTTTTTTTTTCTCTCTTTCTCTTTTATTTTTCATTCCTCATGCTAAATCAAGTTACTTATATATTGTTCATTGATATCTCTAGAATTTATATGATATCTACTGTGCTGTTACCCTCAAGGCCCTGATGAAGCGGAACTAGGCCATATTTGCTTTACTGTGTTTGGGACTAGCACACCCTGACTTCAAGATTCCAAAATTGTATCTCATTTTTAACCTGTTTATTCTTAGAAGATTTTGCCGTTTGGCAGATGAATAAAGTTTGTATAATTTTCTATAAATTTCAATATGTGTATATTTTTTATTATACTCCTCTGAGGCACAATCAAAGTCCCATCTTGTTGTAAATCTCTTTTTTGTTTTTTTGAAACATAGTTGCATGACCAAATGTAGTTAATCCTGTATCTGCCAAAAACATTGTATTTAGTTGGCAAACGAACAATGTTTACTGCAATCGATTACTGTGCCCACGAGCATGAAAGTAGCCATTTAAAACTGTACAACAGTAAAGAAAAGCACATGGAGCAGCATGCAAGTAATAATAATAATAGGAACACACAACAAGTACTTACTTTTTAGAAGCACTTTCTTGAACCTTCTGTACTGATCCTGATCCTTCAATTTCAGGTCTGACCAGCGTTTCCTCAATTGCTCCTTGGATCGTTGTACCCCAAAATTCCTGTGCAGACTCTTCACAACTTTAGACACGATATTGGCCCTTCTAACATTTGGGTTTAGGTTAGGTCCATACTTCCCATCATAGTTGGCCCTCTTCAAAATGTCCACCATCTCTACCATCTCTACAAAGGCCATATTTGAGGCTTTAAATCTCCAGCGGGATCATGACGTTTCTGGCTCCGGGCTTTCCTCCTCGTTACTGCTATTATGCACCTGCTGTGTCTCCGCCATGTTCCTCTCCCACTGCAACGAAAGAGAGGGGGCGGGGAATATTCTAGAAAGAACGTCAGGGGCGGGTGAAGCGGGCGGAGTTTCACGCATGCACAGTGTATGTAAAGCTAAGATGTGTGTGTCGTACGTACGATCTGTGAGTGGAGGAAGTGCCGATCGTGAGAATGAAGGTAACATTTTAACTTGGGATATCAGTGGCCTATACTGATTCGAGATTGAGGCCTATATTGGGATAAGATTAGGAGAGTTTAGCCTGATATTAGTGTTTTTGTCTTGTGTTTGTCTTGCAGCAAATATGAAACAATTCAAAGACCCAGAATTCATGGGCCAGTTCATAGACAGATACAGGGATATGAGAAATTTGTGGGAGGTTAAAAACCCCTTATATCAAAATAAACCAGCTAGGAAGGCATCACTGGAGAAACTGCTGCAATTTGTAAAGACGCAGGTCCCCGATGCAGATATCGAGTTTGTGGATAAGAAAATTGGTAGCTTGAGAAGCACATATAGGAAGGAGCTTAATAAGGTCCAAGTTTCCATGAAATCAGGAACAGTAGCAAAGGATGTGTATGTACCCAGTCTGTGGTATTACAACAGGATGCAGTTTCTGGAAGACCAGATTGAAGCCAGGGAATCACTTTCTACACTTCCATCCACCCTTCCCTCAACCCCAGGTGTGACTTCCGAGGACCAACCTGGGCCTTCCATCCTGGAAGAAGTTGAGGAGCCCAGCTGGAGCAAGGTATAGTATTTTTTTAACATATTTTGTTGTCCGAAAATTATTGTTGTTAACTAGATGTTAATATTGATAACAAATGAATGATTTAACAAAAAGTGTTTTACATATCAATAGACAGTAGGGGCCAAAAATGATTGTGACAAGAATGAAAAATGCTGGGCTCAGAATGATAGTCTTTTCTATTTATTAAAATTCAATTTGCATCAACAGTCATGAGCTAATTCGCGCTAAAACGGTATTCACTATAGCGCTGGTGAGAAAATACTCCCAAAATCGAATTTACTATAGCTCCCTGAAACTAAATAGAGCCCAAACCCTTACTCTGATAAAACCTAGAGAATTGCACATGGAAATAATGTTTAGAGCATGATATAATTGCCTAAATGGTACTGAAATATGCGGTATTTTATTTAAAGATTATCTGCTTTTAAACTGTGTGAAAAAGTGATTTCTACACTGAAATATCTTTAAAAGTCTGAAAAGTGAAAAATTCCCCGTTTTGGACAACTAGGTGCCAACACAACTGAGCATGCTCAGACCTGAAAATAACTCTCATTTTAACTCAAGTGTCTTTTTTACCTGGAGGTATAGTAAATACCAAAATGAGAGCTAATTAGAGAGCATTTTTTGGGAGTTAAAATCTGCTCTAATTTAGTCCAAATACCGTCATCACATACCTGCCGGCCTTTGATAGGGTCAACTGGTCTTTTCTCCAAGCCACCCTCTCCCAACTTGGTCTTGGCCCGAAAATGTTGACGCGTATCATGTCTCTCTACTCTGCACCTTCGGCCACAGTACTGGTAAACGGTATTCAATCAGAAAAATTTATGATAACTAACGGCACCAGACAGGGCTGTCCTCTTTCCCCTCTCCTGTTTGCCCTAGTAATTGAGCACTTAGCACAAGCCATAAGATCTAACCCCAACATACAGGGGATACAAACCCCCTCGTCCCACTGTAAACTTTCCTTATACGCCGATGATCTCCTTCTCTACGTCACACAACCCCACACCAGCATACCCTCCATATTGGCTGAGATAAACAGATTTGGTAGTCTTAGTAACTATAAACTAAATATCTCTAAAACCGAAGCCCTAAACCTTTCATTATCACACGTTACTCTCTCCTCCCTCAAATCCAACTTTTCATTTCAATGGAGACCTAACTCTATCTCTTATCTAGGCACAGCTATACCTAAACAAACCTCTGACATATACTCCCTGAATTTTACCCCCTTACTCCAAAAACTTAGAAAGCTGACAGAAGAACGGATGGACCTACCTTTATCCTGGATAGGACGTATCAACACACTAAAGATGGATATACTCCCCAAGCTGTTATACCTATTCCAAGCCCTACCCATAGCCCTCCCCTCTGCGTATCTCCGTACCCTTCGCTCTTTGGCAATCAAATTTGTCTGGAAGGGCAACCACCCAAGATTGAAACACAAACTCTTATGCTCTCCTATCACGAAGGGAGGTTTGGGCCTACCTGACTTTGAAACATACCATACGTCAGCAGTCCTATCTCGTATCCTTGAGTGGTTCCCTCGCCCTATGGCCAAAGCTGCTACGACTGTAGAACAAGATTTATCCACATATGACCTACGAGCGCTTCTTTGGGGCTACGACAGGACATACAAATCCTTATCAACATTGTCTCCCCTCACTAGGGATGCCCTGACAATTTGGTACCGCAAAAGAGACACCCACTCACTATCCTCGGAACCTAGCCCCCTCACCCCTTTGTTTGATAATCCAAACCTCCCAGAAGGGCACTCAACCCACTCATTAGACACTTACAACAGAGACTCATGGCCCACTGCATGCCAATTCGTTGATCACACCCTGGGCACATTTATAAAAACCCCAACTGACGTTACCTCCAAGATGACATGGCTCACTCGTGGACACCTAAACTCCTATTGCAAGACACTGCACGACTCCAGACAAACTCATAGACCCTTGACCGCGTTCGAACAACTATGCACCCTTTCTGAAACTCCACGACACACCTTATCACTGATATATAAATCAATTGTAGACCACACCCACGAAGCTCTACCTAGCTATACCTCTAAATGGTCAGTGGAGGTCGGGAATGACATAACCGAGGCGGAGTGGGGGAAAGCCTTCCTCTTCACGAACAAAACCTCCGTATCATGCTATACACAAGAGAAAAACTATAAATTGTTGTCGAGGTGGTATCGAGTCCCAACTACTCTCAGGATCATATTCCCATCCAACTCAGACAGATGCTGGAGATGCAACACAATGGAAGGTACTTATATACATATCTGGTGGGAGTGTGATGTTCTTCTCCAATTCTGGACCCAAATTTTTCAGATTTACTCAGACATTTATGACAAACCATTGCTACCATCACCCTCTATCGCCCTCCTGTCCATCCTTCCAGGAACAATCAAATCACAAAAAAACGGCCTTTTGAAATTCTTTGTTAGTGCGGGTAGACAACTCATACCCAGACATTGGAAAACCACTACGCCCCCCACCCTAATTGAGTGGGTAGGGGAGGTAAACAATTACATGCTAATGGAAGAAATGCAGGCCAAAGCTCTAGATAAATATGCTAAGTTCTCTTTTGTCTGGAGTATCTGGAGGAGTTACTCTACCTCAGACAAACTCAAACAAAGACTCTCGGCTAAGAACTCCACTTAGGAGTTGAAAAAGCCATATCCATTACACCTCTCATTTAAAATGAAGACCTCATATGTGGACCGAAGCTCGCTGTCTCACTACCCCTCCCCCCCTCCTCCCCTTCTATTACTCTTCTATTCTACACTTATTTCGCTTTCATCCATTCTGTCTTTCCTTTCCTTTCTTTTTTTTTCTCCAATATATCTCTCTTGATGCAATATAATTATAGGATCTTCTATGTAAATAGAGATCTAAAAACCTGTTACTAACCACACTTATGAAAATTTATGTACACGCTGGTTATCCCAGACTCCCTGTGTCCAGGGGTGCAGCAGGCTCCCAAAGGGGTACCCCCACACAGGGTAGTTAATGCTTACATATCAACTAACACCTGTTACACGGGGTTATCGTAACAATTTATTTATAATAACCCTCGCACTAGTATACGATTGCACTATCTCAACATTTAAAAAAAAAATATATATTTGTTTATTAGGAGACTATGGGGGTCATTTACTATAGCGCTATGGCGCTAATTCGCGCAAATTGCCGCGAATTAGCGCTAATTCGCGGCAATTTAGCGCGAATTAGCGCTAATAGCGCTAATTCGCGCTAAAACGGTATTCACTATAGCGCTGGTGAGAAAATTCTCCCAAAATCGAATTTACTATAGCTCCCTGAAACTAAATAGAGCCCAAACCCTTACTCTGCTAAAACCTAGAGAATTGCACATGGAAATAATGTTTAGAGCATGATATAATTGCCTAAATAGTACTGAAATATGTGGTATATTATTTAAAGATAATCTGCTTTTAAACTGTGTGAAAAAGTGATTTCTACACTGAAATATCTTTAAAAGTCTGAAAAGTGAAAAATTCCCCGTTTTGGACAACTAGGTGCCAACACAACTGAGCATGCTCAGACCTGAAAATAACTCTCATTTTAACTCAAGTGTCTTTTTTACCTGGAGGTATAGTAAATACCAAAATGAGAGCTAATTAGAGAGCATTTTTTGGGAGTTAAAATCTGCTCTAATTTAGTCCAAATGAAGTTTCAGTCATTGATTCTAATGGAACAATTCTAACTTTCACAAAAAAACCTTTTAATGTTGAGATGAAATGTATCTTTCTGTGAAATAAATTTTCCTTTGCAACATTGTTGCTTCTACTTAAAATATTTTGATTTTAAGAATGTTACAATGTGGAATGTTTTGATGTTTTGGTAAAATATATTTTTCTCTGTCACTTTCACTTGTTACTCTTCATCTCACAACAATCTTTACCCCAAACTCACACAGGTGTCTTTACAAACCACAAACAATACCATTGCTGATGAAAATTTAAAATGAATCACAATTTTTTGTGCTTTGTATTATTTCCAAATATTCATAATTTGAGCCCAGAAAAATGTGATATGTACCAACATCAGAAAGTAAAATGTAATTCCCAAAAATTTGAGGGTAATATTCTACTCTCACCCACAAAAAAACACCAAATATCACAGAATAAATCAAGAAGAATAACTCCTGAGTAATGTAATTCCATCACCTGTATGTCCACAGAAATGCAGTATTTATGTGTTTTTATGTGTATTTATGTGTATTTATGTGTAGTTATGTGTAGGAGGGTCTCACACGTGGCAGCTCTGTGGCTTAGAGGTTAGAACTTCTGCTTAGTATCTCTGAGGGTCTGGGTTCAAATCCCAACCATGTTACTTCATGTAGAGAAGTTGTCTCATCTCCCAGGTCCTATATCTATGTCTAATTGTAGTAGTTATGTGTAGGAGGGTTCCACCACCATTGTAAGTCTTTTCCAGATACACTATATAGCCAAAAGTATTGGGACGCCTGCCTTTACACACACATGAACTTTAATGGCAGCCCAGTCTTAGTCCGTAAGGTTAAAATTTGATTTGGCCCACCCTTTGCAGCTAGAACAGCTTCTGGGAAGGCTGTCCACAAGGTTTAGTCTGCCTATGGGAATGTTTGATCATTCTTCCAGAAGTGCATTTGTGAGGCCAGGCAATGATGTTGGATGAGAAGGCCTGGCTTGCAGTCTCTACTCTAATTCAGCCAAAGGGTGTTCTATCAGGTTGAGGCCAGGACTCTGTACAGGCCAGTCAAGTTTCTCCACCCCAAACTTGCTCATCCATGTCTTTATGGACCTTGCTTTGTGTACTGGTGTGCAGTCATGTTGGAACAGGAAGGGGCTTTCCCCAAACTGTTCCCACAAAGTTGGGAGCATGAAATTGTCCAAAATGTCTTGGTATGCTGACGCCTTAAGAGTTCCCTTATCTGAAACTAAGAGGCCAAGCCCAACCCCTGAAAAACAACCCTGCACCATAATCCCCCTCCACCAAATCATTTGGACCAGTGCACAAAGCAAGATCCATAAAGACATGGATGAGTGATTTTGGGGTGGAGGAACTTGACTGGCCTGCACAGAGTCCTGACCTCAACACAACAGAACACCTTGGGGATAAATTAGAGAGGAGACTGTAGGTCAGGCCTTCTTGTCCATCAGTGCCTGACCTCACAAATGCACTTGGAAGAATGGTCAAACATTCCCATAGACACACTCCTAAACCTTGTGGACAAGAAGAGTTGAAGCTGTTATAGCTGCAAAGGGTGGGCCAAATGAGTTTTGAACCCAATACTAATACTGGGATGCCATTACAGTTCATGTGTGTTTAAAGGCAGGCATCCCAATACTTGCGCCAATATACTGTATATTGCTTGTGACACTGAGCATGGCTATGGACTTAGGGCTGGTTCACACCACAGAGATGCAGAGAACATGTGTGGGGCTGCCTGGTGGGTAAGTGGGTAGCAGTTCTGTCTCGCAGCACCTGGGATGTTGGTTCAATTCCCCAACATGCTAAT
This sequence comes from Aquarana catesbeiana, assembly GCF_042186555.1. Taxonomy (NCBI): domain Eukaryota; kingdom Metazoa; phylum Chordata; class Amphibia; order Anura; family Ranidae; genus Aquarana; species Aquarana catesbeiana. The sequence continues at coordinate 852,020,290 of NC_133324.1, forward strand.
GCTTGTGTTGAAGTTTATATGTTCTCCCTGTGTGGGTTTCTCACCACAATCCAAAGACATGCTGGCATTTTATTTGTCTCCTGTCGAAATAGGTTCTAATGTAAGAAAGTTAATTTTGGACTTTATATTGGAAGCTCATTGCAGCCAGGGACTGATGTTAATGTTTATTAGCACTAATCATGCCCAGGGACTTGGACATTTCAAATTTTAGGGTTTACACTGCACAGGTACATATGATTAGAAAACTGTTGCTTTGTTTATGTGGATGCAAATGGACTTTGATCTTTGTCCTGTAGTTGGAGATTTGATGCACATAGCCAAGGCTAACACAGTTGTGAATAGTATTATGTATTCCTACTCATCAGGTGCAATCACTTTAGACATACATGAAGAGACAGGTTAAGTGCCGGTTCACACAGGGGCGGCACGACTTGCAGGTCGCCTCAGTGAGGCGACCTGCAAACGACTTCCGAGGCGACTTGCAAAACGACTTCTGCATAGAAGTCTATGCAAGTCGCCCCCAAAGTAGTACAGGAACCTTTTTCTAAGTCGGAGCGACTTGCGTCGCTCCTATTAGAACGGTTCCGTAGCACAGAACGGGAGGCGACTTGTCAGGCGACTAGGTCGCCTGACAAGTCGCCCCTGTGTGAACCGAGCCTGAAAGATACTGGTGGGCGTGTACTTCTATTAGGCATGTACTTCTATTGGGTGTGTCAGTGTTCTAACAATAAAACCTCTCTTATATAAAGGCCTGCAGTAGGGGGGTTTGTTTGGCCTGAGAAGGTCAGGTTTTTTGTTGTGATGGAGTAGGAATGATATTGGGAGATTTGATGAAATTCTTGTGCATTTTTTCAATCAAAAGTGGGTTTATGTGGCCATGCTGTCAATGTTGTGGGTGTATTGTTCCTGTCTGATCATGCAAACATCGTTTGGAAGCATCTGCTGACCTACTCTTTTTGATCTTGTTTAATCGTGTACACCGAAATGCAGCTTCCAGCAGAACATGGTCACCAATGTATGTATGTGTGGATTGTGGGCTGGTGGTGGGTGTTTTGAATAAGTCTTTTGCAATATTATGTTGGAATGCTTTGTAAGAATGACCTGTTAAGTATGTTTCTATAATCTTTCAGATAATAATGTGATGTGTTGCCCGTTATACACTGAAATTAAAGCTGTATCCACTCTAAGGTTTTGTCTAATTTTAGATTGTAAGCTCCTATGAGCAGGGCCCTTAAAATTCCGTTGCTAAATGTAGTACCATATATCCTGTCCAAATTTTTTTGAAGCTAGTAAATGTAAATTTATTTTTTTTCTGCTGGTAAAATAAAAGTACATTAAGCTTTTGTTGTGGTGTGTGTGTGTGTGTGTGTGTGGTTTTTTTTTTTTTTTTTTTTTTTTTTCCCCCTTCTAGTTTTCTTTCTTTTTAGTTTTTGTGGGTGGTGGTTTTGGGAAAGTGCAATATCTTTTATATTTTATTTCAATATGTATTTGTGCACCAAAAAGCTAATCTTTGCCCTGGTTCACATGCTACTTTGAAATTGCGCTACTTCACTTGAAGTAGCACGATTTCAAAGTAGCAAGGTCAGCGTGATTTCAGGTGGCTTCATACACAAATGTCTATTGAAGTCGCACCTGAAATCGGCAAAAGTAGTGCAGGAACTAATTTAGCAAATTGATGCGGTGCCACAAAAAAAAGTTGCATCGATTGGAACAGTGCCATTGCCAATAGTCATGTGATTTGATCTCTCAAATCGCATGACCAATCGCTCCAATGTAAACCTAGGCTTCTGCACAACTGCAAGTTATATATAAAGATTCCACCTTTATCATTAACAGCTGTGGAGAATTGCAGGTAATGAATTCAGCTGGTGGATAGGCAGTGTTTGAATGTGTCAGCTCTGGTTCACATTGGCGTGATTTGACATGTCAAATCTGTGGCAATTGCACTGTTCTAATTGGTGCGATTTGTATTGATATTGGTGCAGAAACCTGCACCGATGTCTCTGATGTTGCCCCCCACAGTCGGGACTGACATGCAGGAATTAAATTGTGGGAGTTCAGCTGAACGCTTTCCTCCCTCTGTCAGTGTGAACCAGGGCTCAAACTGGGCCTTTTGCCTTTGTAATTCACCTGCTGCTAACCCAGGGACACCATTTCTTAGCAAACTCCCTTAAGTTTACCTTCAAATATATGTAGAAATACAGATTTGCATATCTGAAAATAAAAAATACTAATCATGGTTGAGATCAAATATTCGCAGCTGCAATCAAAAGCGTGGTTTCACCTTCTGACCCAGAAATTAGTCATTGTATGCACCCGGAAGTTCCTGTGCTGGTCAGGATCTCCATCTAGGTGGACATGGCGAGGTCTCTTTAGCAGAGAGGAGGCGCTGCTCATTGGCCGGGTAAGTGTAGGATATGTACTTGTACTTAATCAATGTGGGGGTGGATGTCATAGTTAGATTTGGTGTGGGTGGGGTTCATTGATTTGTTTGCCATCACCACACATTTGCTTCCGTCCCATGTGTACACATCACTTCCTGCATTTGTTCTGCTGATGTAAATCAGTAAGGACTATGTAAGTATAAATGAGAGCTCCTTTTATTAAAATATATATGACTTGTTTCACAGTTGGGCGAATTTTCCAGCAAATTTGGACCTCTGAGTTGCATGACAAGTTGTACCCCATGATTCTCAATGATAACCATTCATATCTGTGCTACTTTAAGTCGCACCAACTTCAAAGTAGTCCCTGTACTACTTTGGTGTGACTTGAGGTATATCGGGTACAATATTACACAGGCATTCCCAGAAGTTGGGGCCAAGTTGCAGTGGCAAAGTGGCAGCAAAATAGTGTGACTTTCAGGTTGCAGCAGTGTGAATGAGATTCAAGGATAACACCTTTGAATTTGGCCCTATTGTCACTTGTGCATCCTGAAGGTGTAGCAAATTTATCCCTGCACTACCTTGGTTTGACTTTGATGCAATTTGAGGTCCATACACCACAAGATTACACAGACATTACTTCAAGTCATGACAAAGCTGTGCAATTTTAAGGTCGCACAAGTGCAAATGGGGCCTTATTCAAAGGTGTTATCAATTAATCGCATTAGGTTACTTTCACACTTGGGTGACTTTTCATGGAGCTTTGGACCTCAGAGTCACATGAAAAGTTGTCCCCCTTGATTTCCATGCATATTTATTAGAGCTGCACGATTAATCGTTATTGTGATTTTTTTCCCCTTTACGATCTTGAAAAAAGAGTTTCACAATTCTTGCTATGTAAAGAATTCTCTCTGCTCTTCTGAAGCCACAGCCGAAAAACCGGGAAGTCTGCCAAGAATTAGAACATTCTTTATCAGCGAACTTAACTAGAAACCTTGTAACAATTTGTCAATGAAATAGAATTCTGTGTAAGTAAGGAAAGTTTAACCACTTAAACACTAAACATTTTTCTGACATTTGTTGGTTTCAGGTTAAAATCATTTTTTTTTTTGCTAGAAAATTACTTAAAACCTCCCAACTTTATATATATATTTTTAGTAGAGACCCTAGAGAATAAAATGGTGGTTGTTACAATATTTTATGTCACACTGTATTTGCGCCTTTCAAATGCATTTTTTTTTTGGAAAAAAGTACTTTAATGAATTAAAAAAAAAAAAAAAGAAAAGTTAGCCCAATTTTTTGTGGGATAATGTGAAAGATTTTACGTCGCGAGAATCGTGATCTTTTTATTCTAAGCAAAAAAATTGATTCTCATTTTGGCCAGAACCGTGCAGCTCTAATATCTATGCAACTTCACCCATGTTCACATAGGTCTGAATTGACATGTCAAATTGTAGGCCAAATCGGCGACTATTGATGGCCATTTGAACTGTCCGAATTGGTGCGACGCCACAACGATTCCCAAAAGTAGTTCCTGCACTACTTTGGGCGACTTCAGGGGGCGATTTCTTACCTCCCAACTTTTTGAGATGGGTATAAGGGACACCTATTAGCAAAAGTAGGTAGGCATAGGACACCTTCTAAAAGGAGAACAGTTGGGACCTATGTGATTTCACTAGACATCTGTGCAGGAAAGTGCACTGATGTCTCTGAAATCGCTGACAAAGTCAGGCTGAGTCACACTTTTGCGACTTTGGACATCAGAGTCGTATGACAAGTCATACCCCATGATTTTTAATGTGTACCATTCATATCTGTGCAACTTCAAGTAACACTGACTTCAACGTAGTCCCTGTACTACTTTGATCTGACTTTGATGCGAGTTGAGGTCCATAGACCTCAAGTTTACACAGGCATTCCCTGGAATTGTGGCAAAATTGCTGATGCAAAATCATGGGAAAGTTGCGTGTCTTTCCCTGCGACAAGTGTGAAAGGTGCCTAAGTCACTGTGCTAAGTACTATTTTATACCTAGAATATAAAGTAGTCCCACCATCAAACACTAGTAAACATATGTTCTCAATATAATTGTGCTCAAATGGCTGAAAATCACACAGATGGTATCACCTACTGAAAGCTTGCATTGTACTCAGCAGCATATGCTGAAAAGAGGCAAATGCCTATTAGCCAATGCCACATCGGCACGAGCATGGTTGTTACTATAATATTAATGCCTGAAATGCAAAACATTATTGTATTGAATCAAACATTAGTAAATGTATTTTCTCTGTAGGTAAGTGCTCAGCTCTGTAGCATAGCGGTATACCCTGCTGCCCCCAAAAGTTCAAGCCATGAATTCAGATCCCACTGACAGCATCACCTCCTGGAAGTGTGCATTGTACTCAGAAGCATATTTAGCCAAAGCACATCAGCTTGCTTTATTCCATATTTTAACTCTTCAAATGCATGCAATGCACTTATTCAATAATATGGTATGGAATTCCAAAATTCAAGGAAAAAAATGTCGTAGGGTCCCCCCAGTACATACCAGGCCCTTCGGTATGGACTTTAAGGGGAACCCCACACCAAAATGTAAAATAAATTTGATGTGGGGCCCCCAAAATCCATACCAGACCCTTATCCAAGCATGCAGCCTGGAGGTCGGGATAGGGGGGGACGAGTGAGCACCCTCCCCTTCTGAACCTTACCAGGCCACATGCCCCAAAGCACCTTTTCCCCATGTTGATGGGGACAAGGGCCTCTTCCAGTCAACACTGGTCGGTGGTTGTCGGTCTGCAGGCAGGGGGTTTATCAGAATCTGGAAGCCCCCTTTAACAAGGGGGCTCCCAGATCCTGCCCCCTATGTGAATAGGTATGGGGTACATTTTACCCCTACCCATTCACCAAAAAAAGCAGTGAAATGTAAAAAAATTAATAGCTGGTTTTTGACAAGTCCTTTATTGTAGAATAGCTCCGAGCTGTCTTTTTCCCTGAGCCATCTTCTCCAGACGCTGTCTCTCCCTCCTCCATCTTCTCCCCGAGCTGTATTCTCCCAGAGCCGTCTCTCCTGCCGCCGCCATCTGCTGTGTTCTTCTGCACCGCTGGTTACCCGCTAATAAAACAAAGCTGCTCTTCTTCCATGGTGGTCTTCCTCCGCTGTGTTGTCACCCGCTGTGTGGCGTCTCTTACATAGCCATGGAGCGGACTCTCCGGGTGACATTATCGGTTGGCCACAGAAGACCGCCACAAGAAGAGCGGCTTTTTTTTTATTAGTGGGTAACCGGCTGCGCTGAAGAACACATCAGCGGGAGAAGATGGTGGCAGCAGGAGAGACAGCTCGGGGAGAAGAAACATCAAACTCTAGTGAATGTATTTTCTATGTATGACTGTGCTACACCCAATAGGCTAGCGGTCAGCACTTCTACCTTGAAGAACTCATGGGTTCAAATCCCACAGAGAAATACTAAAAGATTGAATTGATGAAAAAAAAGCAAATGACTATTAGCCAATTAGCCAAAGCAGCATATGCTGAAAATAGGTGAATGCCAATTAGCCAATGCACTTTAAATTTGGCTGATTCTATTATATTAACTCTTCAAATGCATGCAATGATATGTAAGTATTCAATACTATTATGGTGTGAAATTCCAAACACCATACACTAACTAACGGGCAGATTACATTTTTTTGTTTGTTCATTTTAATTCTCTTGTGCACTGAAAAAATAAACACAGCTGGGAGATGGTAGGTTGGCTGGTATTTGAACTTGTACCATGAGTGCTGTGGAGACATCTGAGCAGACTACTAAGCCATTGTGCTAAGTATGAGACCTGCATAATAGTGTAGTATGATTAAAGAATGAATATAAATAATTACCGCTTTATAGTCACCTAGATTAAAAAATAAAAAACAACATACAACAAATAAGTAACCTAAATGTTTAATACATGTAACTTTACAGAATAGCAGACATTACTATGTAATAATCATTCATAACTGCATTAGTTAGCAAAAGAAGGAAAAAACTAGGAATACTTATTGCAACATACATCAATAGATGCACACGAGGTAGAGCACATCTCACATAAAATGTTTCTTTCACATACATGGATCATGATTACAGTGCAGTACTATATAACAACTTGGTAGGAATTGGCATTTGCATATACGCGGAAGCGCTAATTAGCGCCAGCTTAGAATTTACTAACATGTGTTTCTCACTAATAGCGCTAGTTTTTCATTCGCACATTCGCCTGTTGAAATTTTATTTGGCTAAAATGGGAGCTATTATTTGCCATAGTGCCCAGTACTTCCTGGCACTATAGTAAATGACCCCCATAGACTTTAACGGTGTTCGCGTGCTCGAACAAACTTTTTTCCTGTTCACATGTTCTGGTGCAAACCGAACAGGGGGGGGGGTCTGCTTATCCCTACCTAGCAGTAAAAAGGGTCGCTGGTTCGTATTCCCAACCACACCACAAGACTACCTGCCTGGAGTTTGCATGTTTTCCCTGTGCCTGCGTGTGTTTCCTCCAGGTACTCCGGTTTCCTCCCACACTCCAAAGACATGCTGGCAGGTTAATTGGCTTCTGTCTAAATTGGCCCTAGTATATGAATGTGAGTTAGGGACCTTAGATTGTAAGCTCCTTGAGGGTAGGGGCCCATATTAGTGTATAATGTATATGTAAAGCACTGCGTAAATTGACGGCACTATAGAAGTACCTTAAATAAAAATAAATAAGTCTTCACTAATATTATGGTGTGAATCTCCAAAACACCATACACTAGCTAACAAGTAGTTTACATTTGATAAACTTTATTGTATGGTATATAAACCATCAAACACTAGTAAAAGTATTTTGTATATATAATTGTGCTCAGCCCAATAGGCTAGCAGTTAGCACCTCTACCTTCAAAAATTCAG